>NC_137105.1:40386777-40905192 GCF_949357685.1 Gobio gobio | reverse complement strand
GAGAAACAACTAAAGTGAGAAGAGGAAGGAAGGAAGGAGGAAGGAGTGACAATAGAACTGAAACCCATTAAGTCAAAAAAGCGTGTACGTCCCATTTCACATGCTTCGGCGCTATTCTCTACTGTTTCGTAATAAATGTGTGCAGGTGAATCCAAAATTTGAATGGACACAAAGACCACTATGCACTGACTATTATTTCCTGTTATGAAACAATGCATTTTGCCTCTCTGGAAATCTGCAGCCTTTCCGACAATTAAAATGCTGCTCCACAAAAAATATTATATATACGTTTTTTTTAAGCTCTTGAGAAGTTTAACCTATGAACGTTCTCATATGGTAATCTCTAAACATTATAAATAATAATATATTAACCTTTTTTACTTCATTTTATTTGATTTCTTCTATTGGTGAGGCACTTAATTGCATGCATAGGTGCCAGAAAAACAAGATATCCTCCATTAATTTTAACTAATCAAAAAATCGATTGAGATTCGAGAACCTCTCTGATTGGTGGACCTCACATTAGATCCCGATAAGTCGTAATGCACACAATTCTACCGTTATATTTAGCATTACGCCATAACAACCTGACACAAAAGCTTGTGCTTTTTTTTTGCACAATGATAAATTACATTTTTAAGTAATTAAATCCAATGATGGTGGATGGATTATGGAGTGTGGGCAAACAAAAATCAGCGCCTATGCCTGCATGTTTTGTCTGTAATAATAACAAAAACTAGGCCTATACAAAATATTAAAATAATAGCCAAAAAAATCTGACGTTGGATGGTCACAACAGTCGCTTTCCCAATGTAGCATAAAGAAAGGAGCTAAACGCACGTTTAGCTCCTTGCTGTTAGAAAGCTCACAGCATTTTGGATAGAAAATGCAACAGAGCCACAAACGTTCTATAGACAAGATTACATGTCTACCTAGACAACATTTTGGGGCAGATTCAAATACTTGATTTACATTTGCCCAACCAATTTTGGTAGTGGATCAAACATCCGAATGCACATTCAATTTGAATGTTTAAAATGCCTCTGGTGCCCAAAAATGCTGTCTAGGTAGGCAGCTCACTTGGCTTTGAAACACTGCCATATTGTCCAAATAAAGTTCTATTCTTAGCATAACACTCTCCAGACAGAGTGATAACATAGACTAAACACTGTATAGACATTCAGGTGACATCATTCTGAATGCTGAAGTCGCTTGTCCAAACAAATCTTTCTACAGGCATAAAACGACAATAAACAAAACTCAGAAGTGACAATTTCTGTTCACGTTCAAAAGCTTTTTTTTTCAAAAAAAAAAAAAAAAAACGCTAAAATATCCTTTTTCTTTTAAATACAGTTTGGTCGAAACGATTGGCAAATGCTGCCATATGTAAAGCCTGTCTGTCTTTTAAGTGAGGGTGCTTACATTTAGCAGTAATGTTTAATTCATTACCCGATTTAAGCAGTTTCTTGCTAATCTCACCCTGCTTTGAGTGCAGTCACACTGCTTAGAGCGTGTGAGGTCTGCATGTGTAGCGTGGGAGGGCACGCATCCACAGACTCTAGCATGAGATATTGAATCCTTGAGCCTGGCTAATGATCAACAAAACTAAAAGGGCCTTGGTCCAATTAACCAATCAATCACCATTAAGTCTTATCACTGGTGCCATCGAGCCATTTTATATGGCGCGACTTCAGAAGAGCGGACGCCCAGCGTACCTCGTGGATGAACTCTCCTATGTCTCCGGGATGGGGTGCGGCCGAGCGGATGGGATAGTTGGGCTCGGAGTGCATCGGTCGCTCGTCCAGCCGGCGGATCCCGACGGGCTTGATCATGTCTGGCTCCAGAGTATCGGGCTGCTGCAGCTGGCTCAGATCATAGTCCTGAAGAAACACAGATAGCCAGAAGAGACAATCACAAAGAGGGTTAGAGGTCTGCGCAAAGCCCTTGTTTTCTGGAAACATCTGCATGCAGAACAAGGAACGTTTTGACCTTAGAAATGCAATTTCAATTCGCTTCGTTCCATATGTAGGACATTCATGTGGGTTTTCTTTTCAGAAGTTAGTTAAATATGATAAAACCTTCCTACGGAAAAATTTGGGAAAGTCCTTATTTAGAACAAAAATACGTAAAGACCCCCTGTGGTGAAAATCTAGTTTTTGATGTTGTTTATATGTCGATGTGGTGTTTTTAATATGCTTTAAAACGAACCTTATGCATATTAATAAGTCAACACCATTGCTGAGTATTTTCTTCTTAACACTACTTACATCGCAAACTACCTTGCAACCAATCACGTCAACGTGTGGCCGGGCTTTAGTATTGTATTAACTATTCTCTGAAGCAGGCCAGTCTCAAGAGAAGCCAGGTTATCCCGGGATATTTCTCTGCTGAAATGATGATATATGCCTTTCTCCACTGACGCTCTGAGTTGTTCAAAGCGTTTCTAAGGATGCTGATTTTCATAAGGCAGATGTTTGAAAGGGAACATAGTTTGTGTAACATTAGCAACACATCATTAGCTGTTTGATAATGTAGTCAAGCAAAAGGCTAATCATATTAAATACTGTTATGCGTCCGAAGTTGTAGAGAGCGGTACAAACAACGCATTACCATTCTGACACATCGACTTGTATACGAGCCTGTATGAGTGAGTGGAGGCGGGGCTCATTTGCATATGCATAGATCTGCGCATACTAAATGAAGCAAGGGTGTGGTTCACAGGAAAAAACATTTGAATGTCATTTTGGTGATCAAAGATGAGTTTTAAGGGATAAAATGATTGACTACAGGGGGACTTTAATGTACATCTAAATAAAAAATAAATAAATGAATAAACTTTGGTAACATTTTACAATAAGGTTGTATTAGTTAACATTAGTTAATGCATTAGTTAACATAAACTAACCATGCACAACACCTCTGTTCAGCATTAGTTAATCTTTGTTAACGTTAGTTAATAAAAATCCAGCTGTTCATGGTTTGTTAATGTGAGTTTACAGTGCATTAGAACATTTTAACAAGATTTTAATGATGCATTAGTAAATGTTGAAATTAACATTAACAAAGATAAATAAATGCTTTATAAGTGCAGTTTATTATTAGTTAATGTTAACTAATGTAGTTAACTAATGAACCTTATTGTAAAGTGTTACCAAAACTTAAAATTAAAATACATGTTTTTTTATTCATTCTGATTTTTAATTTCTTTTAGGTTAGCGAATAGTCATAAATAGCTTTGTATCCACCTTATTTTGCAACGCCAACGTAAACGATTTTTCTGTGAATGTGAGAGACTTCTCATCAGCCACTATAGGTAAATAAATAGAAGAATAACAGTGCAGTAAAGAGTTAAACTATTTGCGCTACAAGCCAGTGTGTTTATGATTATGATAATGCATTCAAATTATTTGATAAGAAATTACAGTTTGCAATATCAAGCAACATAGCTAATGGACTGTTTTTGTACTGCTAAAATGGCCACGCCTGCTGTTACGTTAAATATAAGCTGAATAAAAAGTATGCATTGATTTTCGCCATGCCGCTACATTTTGCAATCAGCAGGGTCGGTGTAATCCACATTTTGTATGGCGCACACACATGCCTGTAATTGACTGCACTAATTAGTTGGTCCACTATGTGGCAATACTCACAGTTGGCTTGCTGTTTTCAAGAACTACTTGAAGAAGACGATGGAAAATGCCATTAAAAATAACCAAAGAAGAAGGTGGAAACAACAAAAATGGATATGCAAGAGGTTAGAATATTTGAAAGATGACATGTCTGAAACAGATTTTTGGTCCATGGACTTGGAAAAGCTAGAAAACCCGGCTGTGCGCAAGATGTAGAGGCAGGTGGGAAAAAATGCAGTGAACCCCAGGCTTAAGTACATTACTAATGTTTTTTTTTAGATTTAATATTTTAATTAAAATCTAAAAATGCCAAATGGTTCCTGTGCGAGTTTAAGGGATAGAAAATATAATTAACTCATAAAACCATAAAAAAGTCTCCAAAATGATAAAACTGAAAATGTGTGTTTTGTGTGTGTGTGAGCTTAGCACTGAGACCCTTTACAAAAACCAAAAATTGGCTCAAATGCAAAACTATGAGTCTCACACATACATGCTCACACCACCAGGCAAAGCAGGAACTGTTTCATCAATTTAAAATTAGTCTCTAGCATGCTCTGACTTGTAATCATCATTACTTGGCGAAATTAATGCTGAAAATTAGTTGTCGGGATTTCTAACCGCACCACACAGCTCAAATTAAAATCGGGAACATTTACCGGCTGCTAAAAAGCAAAAAAATGTAACATGTTTTTATTAAACAAGCTAGATTGTCTCGAGTTATTCTGAGCTGAAATAATTGTGTATGCCCAGCAGCAATATGTACCTGGTCTTCCTCTCCGCCGCCCTCCTCGTCGTATTTGAGTATGTTGTCTCGCACGTCGTCCTCTGGATCGATCAGCAGCTGCTTGGCCTGTCTCTCTTTATCCCGTCTCTTCATCCACATCACAAACATCAACACCAGCACTGCAGAGAGAGAGACAGAAAGTGAGAGAAAGATCAATATAAAACGAGCAAAATGTCTTGAGATCAGACAGTTTTAGGTGCAGTGTGTAATTTTTTCCACCACCAACCAAAATTGACATTCTCCAAGCTCCGCCCCCTCAGTTACGTTGCTTGCTCAGACAAGCTTCAGAGATTTCCGTGAGCAGTGTGATTTTTCAGTAAAACAAGCGCACAAGGTATTAAAAACTGCATTGATGTTATTCAGCTATTCTGACATAATTCTGTGACACTGCAAAGTATTTTATCTGCCGTTCTTCTTTAAAGTTTACATTTTAAAACTGTAGGGATGAAGGATCAGAATTGTGCAAGAGCTAATCGTAAGCTGTGTTTCCATCCAAATGGCAAATTTAATTTAAACAGAAATCAGTTTCTACATCCCATGTGTTCAAGAACAAAATTGTCACTTCCATGGAAGTTTGAGCAAAATAAAAATGGAAGTTATGGCCATTGGGAAACTACTGTGGCTCTTTTATTAAATGTAATAAATTACTTTAGAGGGCAGAGACATTCAGAAAAATGTCATTCCTAGTGAATGGTGGCAGATATCTTATTTTTTGGGGGCGACAGCATGTCAGACAGTTTTGGTGTTGACAGTAGCCAATCATTTTGACGACAGGCTTTGGCTTTGGCAGTGTTTCATGAAGACCAAAGCCATATTTACGCAATGAGATTGGTCCAGAGTGAATAATTCAGTCACATCTCGAAGCAAATGACTTTTTTATGCTCCTCTAGAAATGTATTCTATAAATCGTAGTTTGTGTTTATGTCTTTTTACTGAATAAAGCATCTATCCACCGCAAGTGTGCTTATAAGTTCTTAATGCACTCCATCCAGCATTAAATAAAATATCAAATAAAAATATGTGGATAGAAACCCAGCTAAAGTCAACCGAAAGGAGAAAAGCATCATTTGATTTTGATTCAACTGATAACATTGGTGTATGTGAACAGATCTGGTGCTAGCATTTCTACAACAGTCTCGCTATTAAATCTTTTGTGACTATATCGCCCCTGCGACCAAAAGCAGATCACATGTGCTTGACAGAAATGTGACCAGCTGATAAGAACTCCAATGCCTGGAAGAAACAATCTCTGTCTAGTGTGTGTCTTACCCAGCAGGATGATGATGCAGATAAGAATGGCGATGATGGCTCCGGTGCCCAGCCCGGCTGCCATGATGCGTTCCATGTCCACGCAGTCGCCGTGGTGATCGCACTGGCACACTTTGATGCGCAGGTAGGAGGTGTTAGACTTGGGTAGGTTACCCGAGTCTGTGATGCTGATGGGCAGCTCGTATATCCCACTTTCCAGGTAACTAATTTTCAGACTTAACTGAGCATGATCGCCTACAAACCAACCACAAGTATGACAAAACACATGCGTCAGATAAAGTGTGGCAAGAAAAATAAAAAAGAATAGAGTAATTCGGATTTGTTAATCCCAGAAAAGTGTTTTGATAAAGCGTTGTGGCGTACCACTGATTCGAGTCAGTGTCCAGTTCCTGCGGATGTCAGAGGGTCGGTTAGGCAGTTCGAAAGCATAGGGCCCAGCGTTGGGGTTGAGGTCTCCGTCTACAGCTGTGATATTGATCGCGTTGGGCTCAGGACGCTCGCACACTTCTGCTTCTTGAGGGAAGACTTGAGGTGCGTTATCGTTTATGTCCAGCAGGTAGATTTGCAGAGTTCCCGTCCCACTCGCAGGGGGGACACCTGACGACGGACAGAAGAGAAAAAGAAGGGAAAGTCAATACAAACATGTAGCCAGACTTTTGACTAAGAATAGTCAACTAATCACATGTTAAAGACTATTTTCAACACTCAATCTAAATACTTAACCTACATGACAAAAGATGCAATAAATGTGTGCATCTTGACTCCTTGAAACTGACTTTAAAATTTGATTCCATACAGTCTTTGCTTCCATACAGCCAATATGCTTCGTGACTGTGAACGTTTTGTGGGCGTGACATCTGAGCCCGAGACTAATAGTTGAAAACTGACAATACAGATGAACTACAGCAGTTAATGACTTTAAGTTCCTCTCGTCTGGGTTGGCTGGCATGATAACTCGTTTATAAACCATAATGCACAATCTATATGATCCAATCAACCTGCCCACGTCCATAAAACATCTGCAAACCACCACAGACTGGACCCTCACTACTTAGAAAAGAGCTGAGTTTCTGTTTCAACAAGAGTAACAAGACCTTTCGACTTCACTGATCTTTAAACAAAGAACAAGAGACGGGCAGGCTGACGGAGCTGCGGCTTTGCGTTCTACTCCTGCTGGCATTCTCAACACTCTTTTTAATCTGTTCCAGCCTGAAAACAACTAAATCAAGTACGACTAAGTACCCTTAATTTATCGAATCAGGTGTGCGATTCAGCATTGAACTAGATGCGGAAAGGCTTCTTTATGGGAAAGGGTTTCGATCAGCAACATACTGCTACTTGCAGAACAAAGATTTAACTGAGCTGAGGCAGGAATTCACTAAGAATGCTAAGTTAGCGTTGTATATTTGCACCCGCTCTCTGCATTGTTTTAGCGGATCTGTTCTGAAGACAGTTTGCACAATGCAATTCTTGTTCCACAACATAACTCTCTGCTTCACTACCATAGTACGATGCATTGTTGGAGAAATTAACTAGCTAGTAACAAGAGTTTCCTAAAAATTTTGTAACTTGTAGTCACATATAAACCATGTTGCTTCCACAACCATGTGGCTTTCGCACCGGAGGAACCTTTTCATAGTTCCTAGAACTATTGGCGTTAGTACACGCTATTTGCCGTGTTCGGACTGCAAGAACTAGGAACGATTTTAGTTCTAGAAACTCCTTTTGGGGGAATTAATTTAGCTCCTACTGCAGAGTAGGGTCTAACCCAGCATAACGGGAACTACCAGTGACGTAAGTGTACGCTGATTGGCCGAACGCACGCAAAACACCGGCACCAAGCCGTGTACACACACTATATATTTTCTCCACAAACTAACTCTACAAACATGGAAAACAGTGATAGATGGACCTCTCAACCTTTACGCTAAGGAGAAAATCCAACGCAACTTTGAGGGGACCAAGCAAAACATGATTATGTACTTCTGCTCAGCTAGCAAATACTTTTTAATATACTGTCTACTTTATTTGTATAACAGTTCCTAGACAGAACTGTTAAACAGATCATAAACTAATGGAGAATGTGATCGCTGTGTGCTAAGACTCTGGCGTTCTCAGCTCTGTCAAAATAAAAGTCAGCTGCGCCGTCAAAATAAAAGTCACAACAACAAGCGCGGCTTATGTCACTTCAGAGTTCCTACTGACGGTGCGAATGCAACCAGGAACCAGCCCTAGGGGAACTTTTAGTTCTCGGGGAACCACGCTGGTGGCTAGTTTCTATAACTACCCGATGCAAAAGGCTCTAAAATATAACTGTCGTAAATGACGTCATGCAGGAGGTGGAGTAATTACTTCTATGGGACCTTTATTTACCCCAACCACACAATGATGTTTGCAAATGTTTGTTGGAACTATGGTTTCAGGAAACACAGAATCATTGAATTATGTTGGTAATAGTGGAACTTGCGACCGTAGTTGGCTAACGATTCTTTTGGGAAACGCACCACAGATTGATTCGGAGTGCTCGGTTGTGATTGGTGCAGCAGACTACAATAATATGAAATGCTTTTCTGTAACTGTACAGCATCACTGCACTATACGATCTGCCTTAAAAATGCCGAAAGTGCATTTTAATGTAGCGTACAGCTGGATATAACACTCTTCTCTAGATTTTCATCAATTACAGTTTCAGTGATTGCAAGAAAATGTACACAAACATCCCTTTTAAATTAAAATTTATTTAATTATTTTTGTAAATAAATAAAATTGCTTGATAAAATTACCCCCTGTTTTCCAGAGCAAAGATAATTGCCCATGCAAGTAGTATTATTTTTTTTTGCGCAAATAGTGCTGATCTATAAAAGCTTAATTTGCATAGAAAGGTGTGTTTGTGCTAAAAAGAATGACAATGACTTCATTTACATACAGTGCATTGTTATTTCAGCGCATTTAAATATGGATAATAGGTGGGTTTTTGCACTGCAATACCGCATACAAAAATGGCACAACTGTTTAGTGAGTGTTTCAGGAGACAAGCTTTCAAATTTACAGCGTGTGTGTGAGAGGAGGTTTGTTTCAGAGCTCTGATGCAGCGAGAATGTTAAACACCACGGCAGAATAGGGCCTAGCAGACTTCTGTAGACTCTTTCACACAGCGGGTAGTGTATGTGCATATGTGCATGTTAGAAAGAGGCTGCTTCAAAGAACAACCCAGAGAAAGTGAGTGCATAGACATTCAGAATGAGTTTGCCTATGTTGTTGGTGTGATCATTAACATGGATGTGTGGGCATGTGTATATCTGTTCGGTTGTAATTCCTCCCTAGAGCTAAAATCATTGGAATCACTTGATCTCAAGTGCTTCTGCATATATAAACACATACAAACACAGTTGCCCCTACCGTTGTCAGAGGCCATAAATGTGGCATTGTAGAGATTGTTTTTAACATAGGGAGACTCTCGGTCCAAATCAGCAATTGTGGTAATTTGTCCACTGTTGGGGTTGATCTCCAGCCAGCTGGCAGGGTCAAACAATTTAGAGTACCTTTAAAACACAAACACACAGTTAACATTTACATTTTCATACAAGAAAAAAAAAAAAAAGACAAAACACAATAGTTATATGTGGAGTAGCATACTTTCAGACTGGCCTACTATTTCTGCAGTGTATAGTATGTATACTAAATTTATAAAAATGAGAAGGATATAACCGAGTATACTGCACTTGGCACTGTATCCCACAATACAATGCCTTCAATTTCCAGTGTGACCAGTGCTGTTATCATTAATTAAAACTATTAAAAATTGCTTTCGGTAATAAAAAATAAAGCTAAAATAAAATAATGCCTACTCTTTTTCACAATATAAAAAAAAAAAACTAGACAGTAAACAATTTATACTATCAAATATTCAAGTTGTAAGCTTGTATTTCTTTCTGAACATAGCCATTAACAATTAATCATATAGACCATATTTATGATCATCAATTTTACATGACTGTGTTACCACATATTCTTTTTGCTCCTGCACCTTTAAGACTTCTGTATGCAAATAACCTATGACATGATTGACTGAGCGACAATCTCTGAGTGATTCACTTTTGCAGCTTAGTTTCCATAAATGTTCTGGCTGGACTAGCGAGAAAGCTCTGCTTTGTTCTTCATAGTGCATTAAACTCTCCTATTTCAACAAATCCTTTCCGAACTTGGAACCGTGTGTGTAGATGCATGTGTGTGTTTTAATACCTAATAGTCTGCTGCATATATCTGTCTGGATCATGAGCAGTAAAAGTCGTTAGTATCGACTTCTGCGGAAGCCCCTCCTCCAGTTTGATCTGTTTGGGGTTGGGGTCAAAGTTTGGGCTTTCGTTCACGTCGATGACGCGTATGGACACGGTGGCTGTGGACTGGCGGGCGCGATGGATCCCGCTTGCCAGCGGCACCTCATTTTCAGCAACAACAGTCAGCATGAAATATCGATTCATCTCAAAATCAATTGGCTGTACACAAGGACACACAAACACACACACAATCAAGTTAAAGGAGCTGTTAGGGAAAAGAATCAAAATGATAAAATGAATGGATCGTGTTGCAATTAAATACACAGAGGAGAAATATTTGAATAATAATTAATGAATGACTCATTCTCAATTAAGAGACATATAAACCATTAACTCAGCTAAACAGCAGGCAGAAGCTGTTTCCATGGAGACTGTCTTTTACTCTGTATTTCAATCTGTGCCTATGAGACTCCAGTGAGATTCTAGTGAAGAGCAACACAACCCAATTACAGCGTTTACACAACAGTTAGTTCTGGTCCGCGGATCTGATTGGCCGAGCAGAGTGCTGAGACTTTTCACTGTTTGTATCACTCCGCTTGTCTGTGTATGCAGCATTCCAGACTAAATTATGTGAGTGGTGCAGACTCAAAAGTAGAGGGACGTTGTGTGATTTTCTGTCACGAGTGAGGCAGGAAGTGTAAAACCCAAAGTGGTTCTGAAGCGGAATCGTTCACATACTCGGTTCCAGACCATCTGTCAGTGTGTTTATTTCTCAGGCAGTTTGTGAGTGTTACCTTGACAACGGTGACAAGGCCTTCGTTGGTAACAGGGTCAGTCGGAACGGAACAGCGTCCGGTTGGATCCCCTGATATGATCCGGTACACGGCATTCCAGGCAGGAGTCCCCGGTTCATCTTTGTCAGCCACGGTGAGATTCGCCACTATCACATTCACACGGTTCTCAGGGACCTCACCATGGAACTACAGAGACAGACAGAGAGAGATCGATTTTCAGCAAAGATGGCTTTCGCTAGACGCGTGTTCAAGTGTCTGTGTGTGTGTGTGTCTCTCACTCACAGTCTCTCGGGTGAACTCCGGAGCGTTGTCATTGACATCCAGCAGGCGTATGACAGCAGTGGCGGTGTTGGACAGGCCATACGTGGGGTTTCCCTCCATATCGGTTGCCTGAATGATCAGGGTGTATTGAGGCACCTTCTGCTCGGCACAAAAACAAGACAAGTTGGGTTGAAAACACATGAAGGAAATGGTTTACAGCAGTGGTTCTCAACTGGATGAGGAATATGAGAAGCGTTCTGTTTGCAGGGCTGCCAACTCTCACGCATTCAGTGTGAGACTCACACGGTTGACACTGTTCTCATGCTCAAGACACACATCCTTTTTCTCACGCAGTGAAAAATCGCGAAGCAAAGAGGCCACGGACACCGATAGACAAGACAGAGCAGGTTATTTTTTATACAAAACAGAGTCTCAGCTTTCAAATTCTGTCAATTTTATTACGCATTTCGAACAATAAATACCATTTTGGTGCTCTTAAATGTGATGTGACAGATCGCTGCTGTAGTGCCTCAGTTCAAGCGGCATGTGAACTGATCACCTCTTTCTCTTTACTACTAGTTAATAGTAAATAAACACAAATTAACATTAGAAGGTATGTTGAAAGATACAGTACAACTTACCCAAATGTTTCATGTCATCGATCAATCAGTGTTTCAACCACAGAAATGGGTCAATAAAACAGCTGGAGAACAATTTTTCACATAACATTACATTTACCTCAGGAAAGCCATTTAATGACCATAGCATGTTAGTTGGCTAGAAAAATTTGCTAGAGAGAGGAGTATTTTGCTACATATATGCACTATATTACATATGTATTATATTTTTACTCATATCATTAAAAATATATATATATTTTTTAATAATAATAATGTTATAATATTTTTCAATGATATGAGTAAAATTATAATACATATGTAATATAGGGCATATATGTAGCAAAACACTCTATAGCACATTTTTCTAGCATTATATTAATTTGAGTTATATTGATTGTGAAATTTCTGTCAAGCACTAATAAAAACAGTAGCCTACCATTCCTTGTACCATGTTGCAACTAAACCCCCAACTAAATTAACGTTTTTTTTATTACCCCTCCATAATCCTCACACCAAGCTAAACGCAAAAGTTGGCAGCCCTGTGTTTGCATCTTATTACTTAACCCCATTAGAACAGATAAGCGGCCCATTTGTTTGGTTCCGACCCACCAGTTGAGAACTATGGAAGCTTGTTTCTGCCACAAAATAAAAAATAAAAAAGCTAATTGCTTTTGGAACCCTTTACAATACGGATGCATTAATTCATGCTTAACTAATGCACATATAATCAAGAGTTAATGTATGACTCATGAAGAACTAAACCATTTATTAATGATTACTGCATCAGCAACTAATGAAGATTCTACATGATTAATAGATTAAGTAATATATGAATTTCTATTAATTAAATATGACATCATGTATTCATTCCCTAATAACATATTATATTAACTAATAATGTAAATTCATATGTTAATTACCACAATGGGTCAAAGCCTTGCATTTCAACTTCCAGTTATCTGCTTTAATTAATCATTAGCAAACGATTGGCAAAGGTATCATTATTCTATGACTTTACTTGTTGAGGCACATGACTATTAACTAATTGTTAAGTAATATGTCATTGTGGTTATGGCTTTTGAATACATTTTGAATTAGTTAATAGTCATGTGCCTCAACAAGTAAAGTCATTATCTCACAAATCTGACTTTTTTTTTTCTCACAATTCTTACTATCTCACAGTTCTGACTTTATATCTAGCATTTGCGTGTTAAAAAGTCAGAATTGTGAGATATAAAGTTGCAATTGCGAATTTATATCCCACAATTCTGACTTTTTAACACGCAAATGCTAGATATAAAGTCAGAACTGTGAGATATAAACTTGCAATTCTGAGATAAAAAGTCACAATTATCTTTTAAAATGTTTATTCTGTGGCGGAAACAAGCTTCCATAGAGAACAGTGTTATTATTACTGTTAACTAAAACAATTCAAATAATTGAAAGGAAGCTGAAATAAAATTATATAAACTATATTAGATGGAAAAAAATAAAAAATATATAGAAATGTTGCTTCGGCAACTAACTGAAATAAAATAAGTTCAAGTAAAAGTACTAGAATTACGAAAACTAAAACTGAAATAAAAAATATATTACAGCTAAAAAGAAATAGTTAAAAAAGACAAAAGCACAGAATTAATAAAACTTAAATTAAAATGAAAATAAAAAAGTAGAATCTAATTCAAGATATTTCAAAATACTATATTAATATATAAATAATATAAAGCTGGTTGTAGTATATTTTTGACATTCCGCTAGCACACTTTTCCTCATACCTCACGGTCCAGGCCTGCAGCTACAGTGATGATTTTGCCGGTCTTGTTGTTAATAGTGAACATATTGGAAGAGGGGCTCTCTGGGGTCTGGGAGAGGATCTTGTATCTGAGCATCCCATTGGCTGTATTTGGGTCATCCTTATCTTGGGATGTCACCGTCATTACAAATGTGCCTAGAACCGAGCAATAAATGTCAGTTTTCCCTTCACTGGTGAAGATGTGCCATAAACTGTGTCAAAAGCGTAAAAGCGTGTCTGTACCTGGTTTGGCGCCTTCATCCACGGTTCCGTTCCAGATCTGGTGAGTGAACTCGGGCCGGTTGTCGTTCATATCGATGACATTGATGATGATGTCAATAGGGTTCTCCATCTGGTTCCCATTGATGTCTACGGCATGAGCACGTAGCTGTGAACGCAAACACACACTTATAGTCACAGTTTACATGTAAAATCTTCATGAAAACAAAAGCTGGAACAATAAACACACAAGTCTACATCTGAGCAGCTATGCAAACAATATCTACCCTTTCACTGCTATTTTCATCCGAAAATACTCTACAGTTCAAAAGTTTAGGAATGGTAAGATTTAAAAAAACACTTTTAAAAGACGTCTCTTGTGCTCACCAAGGCTGCATTTATTTGATACAATTTAGTAAAAACAGTAGTTTTGTGAAACATTATTACAAAATATTAACTGTTTTCTATTTTAATATATTTTTAATTATATTATGTTATACATTTATTGTGATCAAAGCTGAATTTTCATCATTACTCCAGTCTTCAGTCACATGATCCTTCAGAAATCCTTCTAATATGCTGATTTTGTGCTCAAGAAACCATTTAATTTTATTATCATCAATGTTGAAATCAGTTGTGTTGCACAATATTTTTTTTCTGGAAATGTGCTATTTCCCCCCACCCCCAGAATCCTCTGATAAATAGAAAGTTTAAATGAACAGCATTTATTTGAAATATTTGTATTAGTAACATTGTAACATTACTGTCAATTTTGATCAATTTACTGCGTCCTTGCTGAATAAAAGTATTAATTTACAAAAATAAAAATCTTACTAACTTTGTTATGCTATGGAATGCATGAAGTGAATTGCCGTCAGAATAAAGTTGAGAACAACACTGAACATGCACAGTATTCTTCAGTGTCTTTATGCCATTATGAGCTTTTTCTGATGCAGCATTCAGAAGAAAAATGTATAGTAATCAATTCACACATTTTCTGCAGCCAAATGAGAAAAACTGTCAGCAATGGCAGTACTGACACACTGTCAGTGCAAAAGAGGCTATTAACCGCCACACTCATTTACAGCGGTTATTCGGGTTAAGCAACTGATGCAGTTGACTTGGTTGCAGCTTGCGTGCTAGAGTAGTTTTAGGTCTGCTGCATATATGCATGAGCTATCCGAAGGAAGCCTGATGCTCCACCTTTGGCACCATTAGGAAGCAAATCATTTCATATTCATGTAATCTCTGCATAATTTGAATCTGAATGTGGATTAGGTAGACACTGAGGGAGGTTAACAGCCTCTCGGGTCCAGTAGTAAAGTGAAAGGGTATTGAAACCAGGCAGGAAAAGTTTGAAACTACTTCCAGGGGAGATTGAGGATTGTTCTTACTTAGGAAAAGCCAGATTTAGGGAATGCCCCCCTGCGAGCACAATGAATGAATGTGTGTGTGTGTGTGTGACTTAGTGTTAGGATAAGCTCATCCGAGTTTAATTTTGCCTGCTCTCCTCTTCACGGTACAGTGGATTAGAGGGATGTCAAAGGTCACATTCTCAGACTGGCTGCCATGGTAACTATGACACATGTAATTTATTGGAAGTTTTAGAGGGCTTCTCTGTGTCCTGGATGGAATTCACAGATCTAAAGACCAAAGGCCTGATGTTTAAACATTGTGTAGCCTATGCATGAAACGGGGATTGAAAAGTGCACAGGCTAACCAACGCACACGTTTGTATTTATAAAAAATAAACTTTAAATTAAAATTTTAATAATAAATCAACTCTTTTACTGGGCAATTTGGCGACTCCTGTGGCCAAATAATGAACTGAGCCATTCAAAACACCACATTTATAATAATAACGCTAGTCTTATGCTTTTGGCATCATGCAGGAGTCATAAAATATATATATTTTTTATAGCTAATTGAAAACCCATTAGAACATTACGCCATAAAGGGACATTGGGTAATAGATCTTGTTGCTTTAAAAATATTTATATGAGAAGATACTAAGATATTAAGGATAATACATATTTCAGGGGTGTTCAATTAAAGTTGTCCAGTCTCTATATTTCCTTCCCAGTGGAGGTCCAGACTAAGCCCATGTGTATATATATATTGGAAGGGTTATACATTTCCATCTGGACACCAGTAGGGCTTTGTAAAAGGAATCATCAAAGATCAGGATATTGGACCCACAGAGCCAAAGTAGTGGTGTCTGAGAATTCTCTCTCTCTCTCTCTCTCTCTCTCTCTCTCTCTCTCTCTCTCTCTCTCTCTCTCTCTCTCTCTCTCTCTCTCTCTCTCTCTCTCTCTCTCTCTCTCTCTCTCTCTCTCTCTCTCTCTCTCTCTCTCTCTCTCTCTCTCTCTCTCTCTCTCTCTCTCTCTCTCTCTCTCTCTCTCTCTCTATATATATATATATATATATATATATATATATATATATATATATATATATATAAAAATTCATCAGTTGAGCCCAATTAGATATAAATATTAAAAGGTACGATCAGATGTTTTATCAAACTATTATTATTTTTACATTTAGATACATATGTAAGGCAGAAGGCCATGTGGCAGAAAATATACTATATGGGGGTTCAGGTTTTTCCTCTTGAAGCCTGGACCCTTTTTATATTTTGCTCAAAATTTTTGTAAAATCTAGTAAAAACAAACAATGTACATAATAATCGAAAGTTTATTATTACTGAAAGATCATGACCAAAAATGACCCTGAGCGCTTGTGGTGTGTACCGCTCCGTTGTTTTGACGTGTTGCTCAATTGAACTAGAAATGGTAAAATGGTTATATATATGCCATTATGTCTTCCAGTCTGTTGGAACCAAGCCAGGGTCTGGACCCAGACCGCGGTCCACCATTTAAATATGCCTGACCTATATCTTACCGGCACAGATGACATTTACCATTAGTATCATCTATTTTCCTAGTTTTTAGTACTGTTAAATGCATTGCATAACATATCTGGATGCCAATATGCGTTGCAAATTATATTGGGATGATGTCATGCATAACAAAATATGTGGTTATTTCAGTAGGGAATCTTCCACCAAAACTTATTTGTAGGGTTGCCCCCTAATAGTCGACTAAATGTTAGTCGAAGAGACAACAAAATATTAATTTGTTGTTTAGTCACAGAAAAAACAAACACAGGAATTGCTGAAGTCACGCGACATGTAAGTAGTAGCCTAACGTCAGTCACTTTACATGTCGCTCGCTCTAACGCTAACCTAGATAAATGTGCGCTATTATTAGGCACATATCCAAGTGTTTGTGCAGAGTGTGGAAGTTTATTTATAAATTGTTAAAATGTTCAGACAGTCTGCTTGCTGTTTTTCCCGACACATTCATAATTACTTTTGCCGGTGCGCTGCGGCAAGCTTTATCTGTGAGCTTGAGCGCTGTATTCATATTTTAAATGCTCATTAGTATTTCTCTGTAATGTAGAACACTGTTAAAATATTCATTCTCAACCCTGAATCTGAAACTATTTTCCGATGCCACTCCCCAACCCCAAGTATATATTTAAATAATTAAATTAATATCATAAACGTTCGACTAGTCGACTAAAGGCTTAAATGAGTGACTACTAGTCGATTGTAAAAATCTTTAGTTGAACCCTACATAGTCGAAATCTTGTGCAATAATTCATAAGGTTTCATAAATGTGAAGAATTTTGCACAAAACTTTTACATGACATCTCAGGACATTGAGTTATAAACACACACACACACACACACACACACACACACACACACACACACACACACACACACACACACACACACACACACACACACACACACACACACACACACACACACACACACACACACACACACACACACACACACACACACACACACACACACACACACACACACACTTACATGGAAGTTGGGGATGTGTTCTCTGTCCAATGGTTTGGTGACGGACAGGATTCCTGAAATGGGGTCGATGATAAACAGGCCGTTGGGATTTTGGTCGGCTCCTGGTCCGGTCACGCTATAGCGCAGTGTGTTACTCTTGTCCTTATCTGACTGGATCTGAAACACACACACATTTTGCAGGATAAACATAAAACTGAATTCTATGCATGTGAATGACAACTCAATGAATGAATTAGCGTTTATTTTTATTGTACGTTTTCGAATACACTTCACAATGTTGTTTTTCTTTGTGTACACACTCACTTTCACAAGCTCTTCAGGGAATTGTTTTCTGGAGTTCTCAAGCACGTTGACAGGAGGAATGACCCAGTCTCTTTTCACACGATTCACACTGCCGTCGCCCTTGACAACCACACTGTGCCGCGGAAACAGTATCACTGGCACCTGGCGAAGAAAAAACAACAGAGAAAAGAACAACAGTTAGATTCACAAACACCCACACGCTCATTGTACATTAGGTGATGCGCACACACCCACACGCACACATAGTGCAGCACTTGCAATACATCTGCCCCGGCCCCAAATAATTACAGAATTAATTTTACCCTCTGTAATGGGGTCATAAATATCACTGCTGCTCCATCGTTAAATCCCAGAGCAGTAACACCCACATAGTGAATGTGAAAGTGTGTGTCGAGTTTGCAGTATTGTTCCATTTTCCTTTTCTATGAGCCGAAGGCAGCCAGAGATGTGCTTGACCAGACATTGGCCCTGCTCTTAGTGTTATACAGAACAAAAACCCCTCTAAGTGTTCATTACCAACTACTAACACAAGACTTCTTTAAGATTTCTGCATGCAAGTACAACAAAGTGTGTTTCCTTATAAAGCGATTCAATATTTCCTCTCAGTTGATATCAACTGAGCTTCCCTTTCTCTTGACCTATCTTCTCTCTCTTCCTCTCCGGAGGTGAAATATTGCTGGTAATGACAGCGACATGGGGGCGGGCGGCAGTTGGATGTTGACGGAGGGAGATAGATTCTCTCGTTTCTCTCTCTTGCTGCTATGACTCAGGTGATGAGCTAACTCATTACCCTTGTACCTCCTCACAGTCTCACCAAACCAACAACATAAACATCGAATGAACTGATGGAAAAACATCTTTCGCCACAGTTTGTTCTCGTTTACTTATCATATCTCCCATTTTCTCTCTCATTCCACATTCATCCCCTTTCTATCACTATCTGTTATCTCCATCTGTATAAACAAGGGCTGGGCATTTGATACTTAATGAAATTCAAAATGTTTTACGAAAGAAGTAAAAACAATACAAATCTAACTTTAAAATATGCAAGGCATGTTTTCCCACATTTTTTCACTAAATTAACTCAAGAATGATGGATACAGGGTTCCCATTCTTTCCGGCCAGTTAATTTCTATGATGTATCCATGAATTAGCCATTCGTGAATACTTGATAAGATTTTTATCGAGTTTGCACTTTATCGAGCCATCTGTAGCAGAAATACTTGACCATAACTAGAAACAATTATATTGTCATGGCCTTTTAAGATATTATTAATGCCCATTTATTGTCATGCCCTGGAAAGCACACTTTAGATTTTTGGGAATATTTAATTACCTGATATTTCCATGTTTTTCAGGTTCATGGGAACCCTGAAAAAAATCATTTTCATCCTATAAATCAATACATAGTAATAAACAGCTATATTTATCTACACTACCTGTTTAAAAGTTTTGGGGCCAGTAAGATTTTGTTTTTAAAGAAAATGAATACTTTTATTCAACAAGGATGCATTAAAGCACAACTGCTTTCAACATTGATAATAATAAGAACTGTTTCTTGAGCAGCAAAACAGCATATTACAATTATTTCTGAAGGATCATGTGATGAGTCAATTCAGCTTTGCCATCACAGGAATAGATAAAATTTTAAAAACATCAAAATAGTTATTTCACAATATTACTGCTTATACTTCTAATCAAATAAATGCAGCCTTGGAGAGCATAAGAAACAAACTAAAATTATACTAACCCCAAAATGTCAGTTTAATACATGAAAAAAGCCTTTTGAGACTTTTGCCACATTCTGAGAAATGACGAATCATCGAGTTTTGAATCGATTCATTAAAACAAAAATGAATCAATGAATACCCATTCATTTTCGCTACTTACTTTAAATCTGAGATGTAATTAAAACATCTCACAAGATAAGGAGGGGGACTAGTTGCAAAACTAGTCTAATGACACGTTCTTTAGAAAACTTAATGGCCAAATTAAAAGCTCATTAAAATCGACATGATATTTCCAGTGTTGCTTCATCACCAGCAAACTCATGGGTAATATATTGTGACTGCCCCCCTTTCACCCTCTCCTCCTTTGCCTCTTCGACCATCTCTGCCTTTATCTCGCCCTTATCCGCCCTCGTCCCCCGCCGGCTCCTCTCGTCCTCCTTCCCCTTGGCGGCAGTGTGTGGGCATGTGCGAGTCAGTAATAAAGAGTAAATTCTCCCTGTCTCTGAGCAGAAGGCAGGGCTATGAGACATATGGTTAGTGTTCCCAAGCTGAGGGTCCAGATCTCCACTGTCTAATGTATCCTCCTGCCTTAATGTCCCTTTAGCATCGTTAAACATTAATTACAGCCCTACTATCAACGTGTTAGTGCTCTGCTAATTTTCTAATATAGTTTTATTAGTGCTTTGGCTATGTCACAGAGGCCCCCGGATGAAGAGAGACATTTTTGTGAGCTCACATTCGCACAATGGCTGTTTGATGGTGTAATTGCAGCGTGAGGCTAGTTTAGAAACGCCATGCGCTGTTAGCGATCTGACACAGTTATAATTAGTGTGATTTTCGCAGTCACGCATCCGCCGTTCACTGTTAACGTGCGAGCGCGCCTTGCTTCCTACCTGCTTGGGCTGGGTGAAGTTGACGTGTACCAGCCACTGCTCTTGAGACTTCACGTCCTTGGCCTTAATCTCCAAGCTCTGCCCCTTCCTGTCGGAGAGCTGCAGGGTCCGCGCTGCGGAAACCGTCCCGTCGGCCTCTATCCGGAAATCCGCGGGGTCTCCGCTCTCGAAGCGCAAGCCGGAACCTCTGCCACAGTCCACGAAATCCACTGCAAAAGAGAGAGAGAGTGGACTGAGTGCGGCCCTTCTTTTGTTTTTAAACTGCAAACATCTTTTTTTTGTGTGTGAGCAAAAAACAAGCACACAGGAAATCACATCCCCGTTCCTCCACACAAGGGAATAATGGTTTTACTTGGTTTTAAAAGTAAGGACAAGGAGAGCGAGAGATGGAAAGTGCGCACAGAGAAAGAGAGAGATAGAGATAGAGAGAGAGATGGAGAAAGAGAGAGAGAGAGAGAGAGAGAGAGAGATGGTAGGAAAGGAGAGCAGGTACAACTTCTGAAGCTCTTCTGCATTATTCATGCTGAGACATCCCCTGCAGGCCCCCAGGTGTGCTGAGGAACGGAGGAACAGGAGGACGAGGAGACAAAGAGAGAGAGGGATGAGGGGAGGGAAAAAGAGAGAAAACTGAGAAAAAGCCGAGTTGAGAGGTATCTGCGGCACAGCACTGGAGGGAATCGCATTAGAAGTACAGACATAAACAAATGAATGTGCTTTATTTATTATGCCGCAATTAGAGAACACAGACAGACAATTACACGCCCAGAACTGAGAGAGACGCCGGGACGCTCTCCTATCAGGACGCATTTGTTTGCAAGAAGCCTCGTATTGACTGGGCTCATTTGTCTGACATTTTACATCTTTCAAGCAGAACGGCAGATCTCATTATCCAGCCCAGGTGGACGGCGCACGTGATTTCTCAGAGCGTTAACGTGACACGGTATATAGCTGCAGTGGACGCACGATTACTAACAGGGATTCATTTTACCGTTCATCAGTTCTGTCAGGACATGAGCAAATCATAGAAACACGTGTAACCGCAATAACATTTTGGCCACCTCGATGCAAACATGCGCAGATAGTTGAAAATGCATGGTCAATTTGCATATCATTATATCACAGCAATTTTTTCCCCAATTAAAATCTAAATTTACAGTTTCCATTTAAATTCTCCAAATATTTCGTAGGGGTGGGCGATATTACCAAAATCTTATATAAACCAGATATGAGTAATATTATTTCATGATAACGATATATATCACGATACAGTTATTTTTGCTTTAAATTTCATAATTCGTATCACCATATTCAATATCATTTAAAAAAACTAATACTAGCCTAACAAAACTCTCAAGCTTACTGAAGACAAGTAAGCTGTGATAAAGAAAGAGCAAAGAAAAAAAAGTACAGTAGTACAAAGGCACAAATGAAATAGACCTACCTGAAAAACTTCAAGCACTAGAAATACTATAAACAAATAACTCTTATGAACCAACTCTTTTTAGCGGATCAAAAACATAAAGTATGACAACTGTAGCCTGATTCCTCGAATTGAATGACTCTTATGAACCGGATCTTTTTCAACATGACAAATTACAGATTGAATCAGTCTGAAATATATCAAATTATAGCATTTATAGTAGCAGAGAGTATTTCTTTTCGTATGTCAGCTAAATGGATATCATGATTGTGCCTTAACTTAGCAGTAACACACTGAACCATGATTCTCATGCAGGAAAAGTTCAGCTCATGTCATATCCCGAACATTTCCTGTCCTTTCTCTGTCAATAAAAATGGTGCAAAAGCCAATTTTCCATCTCCATGGAAATTTCCATTCTTTCTCTCACAGAGAAACACACACCATCGAGCACTTTTCCTCCTCACAGATGAATTTCTCTCACACAGGGTCTTTCTACCAATCTGCTTTTAGTTTGTGTGTGTGTGTGTGTTGCCTTGTTTTTGCGATTCTTTGCTCTGGTGCATATGTGCGAGGTAAAACGCTGATTCGCCGTATAGCAATTAGGCTGGTCCGTAGGTAAATTACACCTTTCACTCTTGTTAATCACCATTTATTATGCGAGGACCTCTCAGGGTATTATAGTAGGCTCAAATAATCGCTCACTATTATTAGACATGGCAACCAATGAGACCTTATTGCTGATTATTAGATAAAGACCTGCTGAAGGGGGCGAGCAATTATTACGTTTATCAGATTGTTCATATTGGTAGTCCCGACGTCCTTGCGTAAAGGGCCTATGTCCTATGTTGTTTAATTTTCGTTTTTCAAAATTAAAAGACTCCTCTTCCTGGCCCCTGGCACACCGGTACCCATCACGGAGTAATGCGTTTAATGTAACGCGATTGCCCTGGTGGCACAAGATCTGCCGCTCGGCAGGTGCGAGGTAGGTGCTTGTGGTGTGTGTGTGTCAGTCTAGCTTGACGAAGTGCACCGAGTACGTTTTATTAGATGGCTGCACCAGTTTCGCCTGCAGCTGCATTTTCTTGTGCAGTTTTCATGAGGACGGGGGGAGGGTGTTGTCGAGCGCTATATGTCTACCGCGCTGTCTCCTTCCATTACCGAATGCTGCTCTTCTAACGGATGAAACAGAGAAAACAGTGTCTTTGAGTCTTTCTTCTCGTCTGCAGTCTCTTTACGCGTCCCTGCAAACTTGGCTTAATGCAGCGAGTAAAAGCCGCATTACTCATCACGTCTCTTGAGTAAACACGGTTACGGCAAAACAGTGGAAATTGATTTAATTATTAGGGTGATTTAATGCAAGACAGAGGTAAATGACTGAATTATTTTAAGCAAACTCTGAGGTTGCTTGCGAGTGTTTTCTCAAAGCCCTCAACAAATGAGTGCATGTATGCAATATGATTAGGATAAATAGAACGGCTAAGATTTTATTCTACAGGTTTCTCTAGGTACATTTGGTTTCATTATATTCTCGACCCAATTATATTCATCACCCTTGTCCATACCGAAGGGTCTGACATTTATGCCTGGTGTTATTTGTTAAGTATTGATGATGGATGACACGATATTCAATCCTTTAGCTACAAAATCAGGAGACAAACAAGTTCTTGATTTATCTGTAATGAACTGATACAATCTAAATAAGAGGCAATTAAAAGAAAACAAAAAAAAAACAATCCATTTTCTGTCACCTTGACCAATGAGATGGAAAATAATTTGTCAAAGTGCTAAATGCAAGCTGGAGATTTAGGAGGCTTGATATGCGCATGCATGCGTGTCTATGAATTTGCATCTACGTGTGTGAGAAGGTGATCATCAGACACCACAGACGTGTTTAAGAAGCAAGACGAGAGTCAGTTGCCCTTCACTATGTCTCTTCAAAATCACCAGAATGATTTTAAGAGGCAGAAGCAATTCTGCCATTATTTACTCATTATTAACCCATCATGTAGTTTCAAACCTGTATGCTGTTATTTCTTCTGAGGCACTAAAAGAATTGTTACGCAATTCTTGTCTTACAACACAGTGAATTGTAAACAGAGGCTGTCAAGCTCACAACACAATGTAAAACAAATCCTAAAAATCTGCAATATGACTTGTGCTCTATTGAAGTCATTATTCAACCATTTCCCGACATGGCCAAAACACAACTTTCAGTGAATAACAACTATAATTTAGCTTCAGAAAGATTGGAACATTGTCACTTGGACTACTTTTTGTCCTTTCTATTGAGTTTGTGTCGCATAACAAGTGTCCATTTTGCGCTTCACCTATACAGTTTTGAAATGACATAAGGGCGAGTAAATTAAAGGCATCATTTTAAGGTGAACTATCATGTATACTTTTTTTGCAAACGAGGGCCCGGCCACATACGCACATTCAAGCTGAGCTGGTGAGCCAGCAGAGGTGTGATGTGCTCTGTAAGCAATCTCTTTCATCCATTAGCATTTAGCATTCAACACCAACTTCACATCTTAACCGCTCAAAATGTCCCCGCTATTCCCTCCCAACGGGACTCTTAGCTCATTTTAATACAAGCCGGCTACAACTGGTGTGAGCTTTTAGTAGCAGCAAGACATAAATGAGGAAAGTAATGGAAAAATAGTTTTGTTTAGCCCACCACCCCCATGAGAGAGCGTAAAATAGCTGTCTTAATGTCGTCGTTTGGGGTTTCATGGTCTCCGAGACATACTGAGCCTTCCTGTGAAAGAATTCAGATGGATGTGGCACTTAGGACCCCACTCCGCACCGAGCTGAGCTGTCTTTTGTACCGCCTGCCTATAATTGCCCTTTTTCCATGACTTTTCTAAGGGTGAGCTTCCTCTAATGGCCACATCGCTCAGCCACATCCCTCGGTGGGCATGGCAACTTAGGTTTAACTCATACACACTTCCACGGCCAAAAATACACAAAAAGACAGACACATTCACATATAGACCTAGACACAGAATGAGAAAACGCACCAATGGGAACTAAATCAATTTGAAAACCAAAGTGCACATTAAACTGTTAGAGCTTTTCAACTCATAAAGGGATTCATTATCTCTTTTGGAAACCAGCACAATATGTAGCTCCTATAATGAGCCAATGGCTATTGATTAGTTGCCAAAATGTTATAATGGTGAGTAACAGCTGCTTTTATGTGTTCCTCTGTTAATGTGAATCATCTAAGTCTTTGATCCAAAAGTACGACATACGTATCTACTTGCCTTGTGCTGTTTTCCCTCAAACAAAGCGAGTAAAACACAGAAAGAGAATATGACATTCCCACTTAAAATATCCTCTCGTCTCTTCCCTCATTTGTTGAGATTTATACTTTAGATCAAAAGAACATGGTGAATCTCACGGCTGATTAAGCTCAATCTCAACCTGTTAAATGACTTGATCACATGCAAATGCATGCACGCTCGGATAAGTACATGTAGAGAGAACTGTCATTTTGTGCCTCATACCTTTTTCTCACACTAATGATGTCGGTGTTACAGAATGCTTTTGCAGATTTTGTAGATGTAAATATGTCATCAAAGTACAGTTATCTAGCTGGCTGACGTAGACTGTGCGCTCTAAATAATGCTGGGATGTTTCAACCCAAATTTGGGTCAAATATATAATCAAACCCAACTGCTGGGTTACATTGTTAAATATAATGTTCAACCCAACAGTTGGGTTTGTCTATATTTGACCTAAATTTGGGTTGAAACAACCCAGCATTATTTTGACAATGAGAATGAGTTGTGATCGTCTTTTGTAAAAATGTGTTGAAAAATCTAAATCAATGTCCAGCAAGTGTTTATAAATCTAGTAATGAGTTTCATAATTTTATTTTATTGTAAGAAAATCTAACATTTAATGTAGTTACATTAGATTTGTATAAAATACAATATAACTATTTTGCTATTTATTTATATATAAATAATTATAATTATTTATTATATTACATAAAACTTGTATAATATACAATATAGCTGCTATTGTTTTTATCTTAAAAATATTTTATTATAATGACAACATTATACTATGTTGTTAAACATAAAATGTATATTTTTATTAGTGGATACATTTCTGTAAAACTTCTGTTTATATTTTTTTGGATTGTGCCCCACCCACACACACACACACACACACACACACACACACACACACACAAATCGTCCAGTCCTGCCATACCACACATGGGGTGATTGAATTAAATAGAGCATAATTATTTTTTTTATGGAAAAAACATTTAAATATTCAAAAAGCAAAAGATTGCATCTTTATTGATGTGCCCTGGACATGTATTATATATTATATATGGTATTTTGAAGCACCACAGTATATTTTTGTATGGTTCATTTGGTTACTCCCTGCTAACAAGTCGGACATCGTCATTTGAATATTTTGGATTTGCATGCAAATTTTGAGCACAAATGCTTTGCTCTAGAAGAAGGTGTGTAGAAATGTTCTGTCATAATCTGGATGCTAAACATGCGAATAATATACCACAATGCAGAACATAACTATACACCACCACATTTCACATGCAGAGCATTTGTCAGCTTCTAATGCCAATACAGAAGACACCTCCAAAACAGACACAAATAAAATATGCGATACTGAATGCAGGGTGGAAAAAAGTCTTTTTTTCTGGCATACACTGGATAATCTCTGCCACAGACAAACTCAATTATTCATTCTGCATCATAATAGCACTAAGGGCCTTTAGGTTATTTTTTCAATCATAAATTTTTTTAGAGCGACACTCCAGTTTTGCATGTGTGTTTGTGTATGTACGCATGCGTACGATGTCATTTTAACCCCTGACCTCGCTAGATTGGTGGTGTCTGCGAGGACTTAGGATTTATGACCGTGCACAGAGCCACACACACATAAACACACACTAAAGCACACACAGATACAGCATATGGCAGGGGCTCCACGCCAACTCGATCCTGAGCACCTAAAGCGGGCAGCGCATTCCACTACTGTCTGTCCTCCTCGCACACAAAAAAACACTTCTAACTGCTGTTTTACAAAACATAAACTGATTTTAAATTGTCAAGCACAACTTGATGCTTCATAAATGCAGTCCAGCAGTTAAACTTAATATTCCTGCTAGACCATTAGACCGATTTCAATACCTTCATCTCATACCATTAACCAGAAACTGTTTCAAACACAGCAGACTATGCCACAGCAAATGTCTCCCATCTTTCATATGAAAACATTTAAACAAATTAATTGCACTAGCATTCATTACAAACTACATAATTCCATATTACATGTTGTCCATGACTTTCTTTTTGTATTTACTCAAATAATTACACTATAACATGGAGCCCATTATAATGTGTGACCGAACGTCCATGACAATTACTACTATTTGGGTTTGAAAAGCCAGAAAATTGCTTTTGTGACAACGTTGCCTGTGGGGACGCTGACTGGGTCACAAAATTTGCCGCGTCAATGGACAGGCATTACAGTAGCAACCTTCTTCCCCTGCCTCGTTTACGTTATCATGTCTCCTACACATACTACACATAAAGTACTCGCATTTAAGAATATGTGAGGAATATGTCTTCTTATTAGAAATTCAGAAAAGCATACTTAAAGATCACAAAACGCCACTCACGACGTATTTCAAGTGTGGTAAGTGTATTTTAGGTTGAAATAGAACATTCAGCAGGCATTAACGTAGGGCAGGATTTTATCCATTAGTATTTGATTGGATCATGTGAAAACAAGTCAAGTTATGATATTGAGTTCATATTCTTTTGCACCTGGCCTTGGGTATGCCTACAATTTGATGAAAGCGCACATTTCTTTTCAACACACTGATGTAGATTATGACCAGGGAAATGTATTAATAAAGCAAGTCAGGCTTTCCTGTAGCTCAAACAGTAGAGCATGGCGCTAGCAACGCCAAGGTCATGGGTTCGATTCCCAGGGAAAGCAAGAACTGACAAAATGTAAAAATGTGTACCTTGAATGCAATGTAAGTCGCTTTGGATAAAAGCGTCTGCCAAATGCATAAATGTAAAATGTAAATGTAAGTCCAGGTTGATTTAATGTTGCCTTTAAAGCATCTCTCTGCTACTGTTGTTTCCCTAAATGTGGTCTGGTTTCTGAGGTATGATCTGAAGCGAGGACAGAATCCAAACTGGAGTGAATGTACGAGTTAAAGAACGGTTCATTTGAAACCATATTGATCTGAATATCAATGTGTCCCTCTCAATGTCTATGGTGGCCACAGCCTGACTCGCTTTAAAGATTAGAAGAGCAGTGAGAGAACCATATCTGACAGCTACACAACAGAAAAACACTGACCTACTGCATTATACCAGGACAAAGCACTGCACCATCATGAATGGACAATGGACAACGTTACAAAGAAAGAACTAGTGCGGTAATTTAGGGAGAGGTTTCTTTTGTCATTGTGCAGTTAAAAAGGAGGAAATAAATAAATGAACAAAATGGCATGTTGACTTGAAGCATAAGAATAACAAACAGCCCCCCTCCCCTTTTTGACCAATGAATTTCATGACCTTTCTAAGACCTTTACAGTATGGATTCACTGTGGACTTTGATTCTTTGAATCCACACCTGGAAAACAGTGAGAATACTTTAAAAAAAATGCAGTTTATAAAGAAATTGAAGAGTAACATTTACTGGGTCATTGTGAACCTGCGAACACACACACACACACACTCTCTCTCTTCAGCCAAAGTGTTCAGAGTTTGATGTAAAATAGATGGTAAGCCACAGGATTCATTAATTGGAGGTTGATGGAGGGAGGAGGGGATTATGCTGGCTCCAGATTATGTGTGTGTGAGTGATTGAAGACTCCCTCGGGTCAGTAACATTGACCACTGTAATCGCTAGTCATTGTGTATCACAAAGACTGACAGGAAATAACAAACAGCAAATAATTGCAAACATCTGCAGTCTCTCACAAAGCACTGAACGCAGATGATACTGTAATTTACCAAGATTGCTCAACAAAACGAATTCCGTTTCTGGATTTTGAAAATGGCAGCGTGCGTGTTAACAGATTTGGCTGCCTTGCTAAATACACCTTGCTAAAACCAGCAGTCACTTTAATCTACAACAGGATTTTATAATCCGTCTCTTCTAAAACACAACCCCGTGTTTGTGTATGTACCAGGTGCCGGCGCATGTTTTCACGACTTCTTTTAATCTGTATTTAGAAAGCACAGATTGAAAAAGCAAATTGCAAACAAACGAAGACAAAGGCAGGATTAGACTTCCTCAAATCTTGAGTTCCCGGGAAAATAATAGTGATTTGAGCTCAAGCCCTGATTAAATTTATAGTGTGTGCGTGGCATGTGTGCTGGCATCCCGGCGTTATTTGTTTAAGAGGTTCTTCCTCTTTGATCTCTTCATCTGACACACAGCAGCCGAGGATAGGCCGTGTCAATAAAGGTACGTTCACACAGACAAAAGCAAAAAGACAAACGGTAACACAAAACCGGAAAACACTGTTGTGGAGAATCATGGTAAACCCTGAGGGAACGATATTTTCGTATGAGCAAATCTGCATAGCATCTCAGATGAGGCCCAAATACGATGCAAACTTAATTGTGCACGGACCACTTTGTCTATTACGCACACTCCCGATCGCACTCGGATGTGGTGAGGGGGCAGAATTGTGGATATTGATTTTTTGGGCTAGCAGAAATCCATAACCTCCTGTTCAGAACAGATGCCCATTAGATCCTGCAGTTCAGGGTAAAACATCCTTATTGTAGAACCAGAAAAATAGAGTGTTTTTGAACAGGGTGTGTGAGGAAGTGAAGTACCTGTCCTCAGGTGTGTCAACGATACAGGCAGACCGTGTGAAACAGGACCCCAGCGAGCCAACAGAGGTTTCAAATACGCTCACGCACACACATATAGTGCAAAATGAGCAGTGGAGGGTCGGCTTTCATTTATTGACGCTCCTCTGTGAGACACTCGATACCTTTTTAAAGGCGAAGGGAGAGTATACCTACTACAAATGCTAAAAGCAAATCTAATCTCCTGCAGAAAGGAGTTAAAAAAGTAATGCGTGTGCCTGAGGTGTTGTTTCTAATACTAGGTCAGAACTACATTACCCATAATGCATCAGGATGGCAGACTGGAGTGTAATGAGATTTGTACAGGCACTGACCCAGATAACCAAGCCCGCAGTGGAGGAGTGTGTGTGCGTGAACGCGTTGCCGGCTTTTCTTTGCGAGTACGAAAAAAGCAAATGTCAAGAATAAAGTTACACATGCTTTTGCTTTAGTGGACTTTCACGCATCTTTAAACGTCTGTCAGAGAAAGAACAAATGCATTCTGTTAGCATAAGTGTGTCAGCTTCTGTGTGTGTGTGTGTGTGTGTGAATGGTGACAGCTGGGGAGACAGTGGGATACAGTATTGCGGACAAGGGCGGACTTAGTACTTTGATTTGTGTGCGAGTGCTGCGAGGTGTGTGTGTGTGCGCCTCAGGATTATCGCCAACTGAGCAGAAGAAAAATAAGCAAGAGATGTATTTCAAAACTCTCAAATTACATAACCATGCGCAGATGTAACACGCAGATAAAACTATCAAACATCCATCCTGAACAAGCATACGCTTTTGATTTGTAGTGGACGTCAAAGATTCCTCCGGCTGTGAGGTCACGTTTGCGCCTGGCTAGTTTCTGTTGACTCAGGAACAATACTCCCTGCGCAACCACGCTCAGCCAAATGGGACGAATTAGGCCAGGTTGCCTAGCGCCATGCTGGTCGCCCCTGACAACCCCAAGGCCTCCAGCTCGGGAGCAAAAGGGAAGGCTTTTTGCAAAGGGGAGGAATAGAGTTTCATTCGGCCGCATGCTCTTACAAAACACCTCCCCCCAGGCTCGCAAAACAATGTCGGCCGTGTCAAATCAATCGGCAACGCCCAAGGACATCAATATGGGGCCAATAAATCTCACTCGAGGGAAGCCCACTCTCTCACCTCTCCGGCCATATGGGAAACATTGTAATAACGTAGCTGCAACGCTCGACTGGCAGAGATATCCAAGTTGAAACATTGCGGCACATGGGCGGTGCCATATTAACCGTGACATTCGCACAGGTGATAGAGTATCGGGAAAATAAAAGACGGAAAGGTGATAGTGGAATAAAAGTGGGGCTCAGAAAAGGGGAGATGGAGAGCGTAACAAAAGACACAAAAGCTTGTCTCCTTTGAGGAATGACTGAGTGTAAAAACCGCAAGAGCGTACACTAGTAAACGATGCTTCAAAGGAAAGGCTGAGACAATACAACACAAAGATGGGAATATTATGATGAGACAGGCAGTGGGAGAGTGAGAGAGAGAAACACAGCGATCTAGGCGGAGGGAGACGAACCGAGATGATGTCAGCGCTCTAAGTTTTTGAGATGGCCCCTCTGAGGGAAGCTGTACAGATCCGTAGTTTTAAAGGGATAGTTCTTTCAAAAATGAAAATACAATCATCCATTTTTTCACCATCATAGCATTCCAATCTTTATTTTCTTCACTGAAACACAAATAAGGGTGTTAGGCTAGGGTGACCAAACGTCCTGTTTTCCCAGGACATGTCCTGTTTTCAAGTCTTGTCCTGGCCCTAATATAACAATTTTCTATCCATTCAGAGGGGGCATACTTTAAATGTATTGAAATGAATAGGGAATCTTTGAGTATCATTTGAGTTTCTCATTGCCGGGCCGAGTGTCCTGGTTTTCGGTAATCAAAATATGGAAGGTCCAAGCTGTTCGTTTTCATACAGTGAACATTGATGTTATTTTATAATATGCCATGCTCCAAAAAAACACCATAAAAGTGATCCATATATCCATATCCTTATTCTGAAGTCATATGATTTGTGTGAGGAACAGACCGAAATTCACTGGAAATCTTCCCCTTCACCACAGTTCACAAATCAAATATGGCTACAGTGAGTTCACTTGGTGGCCATCTTGGAAATGTGTTAATACAATCCTTACTGTGATTATGATGAAACATGTTTAAACTCAGGTATGAAACTGTGACAGTGACAAACGTGGTATCAACTTACAACAGTTGTTCAAATAAACAGATGACTATGAAAAGCTGGCCGGCTTATTTAACTGTAAGGCAGGCCTACCATATGCATTGCATTTTAATGGCATATCATTTGGATTACACAGTTTTAACATAAACAAACTATAAACTATAAAAAAACATATTTGTCTATTTTCACTACTTGCACAAATGAACATGATAAATACTGTACATAAACCTGATAATTGGTTATTTTAAAACACATCGTACAGCGATTATATTGATTAAAAATGTATTTGTCATTTAATTATTCATTCAAGAGATCTGTTCATAAAGGATGATTCATCCATTAATGAGTGAGTCATTGAATCATTCATTCAAACCAATTTTTTTTGTTAAATAATAATAATTAAAAAAAACTTTTTTTGTTAGAACCTGTAAATTATGTTATTTTGTTTAGTTGTCTGTTCAGAATCGTGAGAGAATCGTGATCTCTATTTGAAAAAAAAAAAAAAACTTGATTCTCATTTTATCCAGATTTGTCCAGCTCTACTTAGAAAACAAGCAGTATGAACTACAATGATACTTTTCCGATGTTTTTTAATGTTTGATATTACAAACCACCATCCACATTCATTGTAAAGAGCTGCTTTATTGTTCTGCCTAACATCTCCCTTTGTGTGTCACCAAAGAAAGAACATAACACAGGTTTAGACCGTCACCAGGGTAAGTAGATGATTTTTGGGTGAACTATTCCTTTAAGCTAGAGAACAGAAGTCACATGAGCCGGTCCAATTATCACCTCCTGCACCCGCTAACTCCTGTGCCAGCTAATGTCTTTTCTCATTAAACACTAGAGAAATCATTTTTAATCGCCATTCCTTCCTCTCCTGTTGTGCGTGTGTGCGTTTAAAAAACGGACCCATATCGGGTACAGCTGCGATCCATTGTCCTGTATTAAGGTCATGCTAGCTTTACCCTGATCCAAATATATCCCTCCATCTTACGGGAAATGCAAGAATTCCACTTCACACTCTCTTCCCTCGCTTAGCTGCTGACACACCTAAATCAGCGAGCGAGCTGATAGCAGAAGCAGAGGTGTGAGGAGAAGGGAAACAGGAGGACGGGTGTAATAATGATGGGACAAGAGCGTTCATACTGCAGAAACTTGAGCGGAGATGGACACATGCCAGTCCAGCTGTCCCCTCTCTCATGTAGACTATCCTAACTCCTGTAAAAACACACACACACACACACACTTACACAGAGGGGGAAAAAATGACGCATTTGTCTGAGACATGCCGATCTTGGCTTATCCTGATTGTCGGGGGGCTGAAGGGTAGGGGTACTTACAGCTGTCAACCGGTGGGCTCTGATGGCATTATACGTCCTTATATATTCACACACACATGCATATGTGCAAAACGGAAATCCAGTGCTGTTGTCAAATGCCATTAGGACAGGATTAACCCGTCGTTCACCATTATCAAATAAACGGTCTTTAGATCTGAATAGCTCACACACTCGTGCTCAATTACGTCTACAGCTGCAACCTTTTATGGATAAAGATTAGAATAACACAAATACCAGCCAGATTAGGGGTGAGGGGGAGGGTGTTTTGGACGGGTGGCGAGACGGAGACAGGGCAACGTCTGCTGGGTTCGCTGGAATGTGTGCGTCTCTGAAGTGCGTCGACTCGCATTCTTCACGTCCGCGCTAGCCATACGCGCCACAAGTCAAGGCAACATAAACACTAATAAAGCATTAAAAGAGCTCCTGCCAGGCATTTCAAACCATCCAACACACACAACTGTATGCTAAGAGTGTGTGTCCCATATCTTCCCTCAGCAGGGTGGGAGAAGGAGAGATTTGGCAGAGCATGAAATAGACCACGGACATAGGAGCGCATTTGTACACACATGCACACACACTCGCATGGGGAGAAAAGCATCGCTCCATTCAGCGGGCTGTTTAACCACGGCGGTGTTTTGTTTATGCGCACACTGAATCATTGGGATGGTATTGATGACATCATAATTGGCCTTTCCATGTTACTGCGACACACTAACTGGATTTAGGAATGATTCATAAATTCACAACCACCATCTAAAATGAACAATAAAGACAAAACAATACAGTCATTCGTTTCTGTTCTTATTTCTGTCTGGGCTGTTTTCCTTCTTCTAACTAGCTAAATGTAAAACGACCTATTTTCAAAAATCAACTAGTCGGTCGACTAGTTAACTAATTGATCTTAGGGAAGACGAAAGATGTAATTAGCGAGACGAAACGCAATTGCCAAAAATGTCAACAGTTTTCCTCAGAGGATCTTAGTGCAATAGCTAAAGCTAACAGCATGCTAATTAAAAACACTGCTACTATATGTGGGCATGTTTTGGTGAAATATCAGGACACAAATGTGTATAATGACATGGGTATGACATAGGTATTACAAAAAGAGGGTGAAATATGAGGACGTTACCCATGTCCTCACTTTTCAAAAAGCTTATAAATCATACAGAATGAGGTTTTTTTTCACAGAAAGTAAACTGTGCAGTTTCCTGTGATGGGTAGGTTTAGGGGTAGGGGCAGTGTAGGGGGATAGAAAATACGGTTTGTACGGTATAAAAACCATTACGCCTATGGAATGTCTATGGAATATATTAGGGCTGTCACAAGATTAATCGCGATTAATCGCATCCAAAATAAAAGTTTGTGTTTACATAATATATGTGTGTGTACTCTGTTAATTATTATTTATATATAAATACACACACAAGCATGTATATATTTAAGAAAAAAATATTATTTTTATATATAAAACATTTATATTTATATAGATTATAGACTATATAAATGTATATACAGTATATACATGCAAATATTTCTTAAATATATACATGAATGTGTGTGTATTTATAAATAAATAATAATTAACAGAGTACACACACATATATTATGTAAACACAAACTTTTATTTTGGATGCGATTAATCGCGATTAATCTTTTGACAGCCCTAATATATATATATATATAAACCTTAAAACATAAAAATATATACAATTTATATAGAGAAAAATCTAAATACATATAATAACCTCTTTGTTGTGTATGAAAAAAATACAATAATAATGATATATATATATACATAAATTATATATATATTTTTTTTTAGTATTTATAGTACTCCATTCCACTCCAACCTTCATATCTCTCAATCAACCTCTCCCCCAAAAGCCCCTGACTCGGCCTGATGATTGAAACCAGACTTCAGTGTAGTTCAGCCACCCCCGCATTCTCACAGTGCTCCAGAACACAGTCACCCAGGCATGCACCCAACCGCAAACTCCAGGCACGTAGAGGTCAGTGGTGCTGACCAGTGTATGTGTGTGGGAGAGATCGTGAGCAGTGGGCTTCTGAACCGCAGGCTCTGTTTAGCAGCGGTCAGCCTACGATGACACAGTGAGGCCCAAACACACAAAAACGGCCTTTTACAGCCAGTGCTGCATAAACACGCTCAGAAACAGAGCGTGGGTCCGCGATCCGATAGGGAACTCTTAGTCTCACCGAGTAACCACGCTGTGATTAGCATACACGCCACATAATTACCCGTTTCCTGCGGTTAAACACCATTACTGCGTAAATGATGTCTTAAATGCCTTCTGTTTAACGATCAATAATCCTCTGAGTATGAAAATTCAAACCACACCCATATTTCCCTCTTTTTCTCCTCCGTTTCTCTCTTTTCCTCTCTCCACCCCTCCCCTTGAACCAATATGGTCAACACAGTGGGAAGGAATCCATCATTAATATGGAAACTAGGGCATCCCGTATGAACTTGCATAGTGCAATTTTAAGCATGCGCGTGAGTGCGTGTGTATGCGTGTGAGAAATAGAGTCGAGCACAAAATTAGAGACAACAGTGTTTCTGGGTCACCTGACCTCTGACAACAAAAAGCCAGAGAGAATGGAATCAGACAGTTGCCATGACACCAAAGCGCCCAATAATAATCCCGCAACAGTCAAAAGGGGCTTACACGTGCACGTGAGAGACAGATAGAGAAGGACAGAAAGACTGAAGTTTTGTTTGCTTAGTGTTCTAACACCCTCAAGCAGTCTCGAAAATGGGAATCAACAATAAAGACGGCCCAGGGCCCAGTGGGAGAGCGTTTCGGGCCAGTGGACAGGACAGTCTCTTGCACTATTGGGCCACTGTTGCGCTGTCACTACATTTCACGTACGTTAATCAGGTGTTGTTATGCCTTGCAAATATTTGTGTGACATACTGAACATGATTGTTGAATTCTGCTCATTTCAATGTCACGCCAAGGCAATGCTCTGGCTTTATTAATGCTAGGAAATTACAATAGACAAATAAACTAATCAAGCTGTTAGCTATGTTTTGCATGTATTAACTCAAAAATATATATTTTTATGTGATATAAATGTTTAAAATTATTATATATTTATAGTATATAATATATATTTTATGTACTAAATTTTATTGCAATATGCAATTTATATTTTATAGCAAATTTATATATATATATATATTTATATTGTATACTTACATTAACATTTTTAAAAACTGCCGACTTACAAAAGTTAGAATCAGGAAAAAAATATAAACAAATCAGTAATGTTTTCTGTGTTTTTTTAATTATTTAAATGAAATGTTAAACAAAAATAGATATTTTTATGTAATATACTGACATTTTTATATTAATTATATATAATCCATTATAAATTATATATATTATAATTAAATAAACTATTATATTATATATTAATACATTTTATATTTATATTATATATTTTATATACTTTATATTTATAGTTTATAGTATATTTATATTTAATTATAACATATTGTAATTTATATCAATATTAAGCACATTTAAATATGTAGGTAATGCAATGACTTGTGATATTCTAAAATAAAAATGTGTGAAAAAAGTTAGAATAATAAACAAATCAGTAATGTTTTTCATGTTATTGTTGTATTACAAATATTAAAATTAAAAATCAAACATTTATTTTGTATATACAATGTGTTGTTCATATTTATTGTATTATAATTTCCTATTTTATCGCATATTTATTTTTAATTATGTGTTGATCTTTTCATTACTGTTAATATTTTGTATTACTGTATTTCTAACACATTTAAAAATGCTTAAAAAATTCAAATCTTAGTTGCAGTGGGGCCAGTGAAAATGTTGGCAGGGTGAGTGCAAATCTGATCTACTGGCCCAACTGGGACACCACAAAAAAAAAAAAATCCTTATTTTTGATCCCTGCGCAAACTTTGCCAAAACTACAGTCCAGCTCCATGAGCAGCCAATGATAACCATCGAACACAGCATGAGTCTTGTCTGATGTCATTCTTTACTCTTCGAAAATACAGCTTATGTGTTAGAGCACTTCTCTAAAAATATCCCTTGAGAGGGCTGATGTCACACTGGACAGGTTCCATGCCTCCCCCCGCGGCACCAAACCTTGAGACCAGCTGACTAAAGAAACATTGTGGCGCTAAGACTGAGATTTTTACAGCGATTTAACGCAACATTAACAGGTGCACATACACACAGACGCTAATGAGAGAGCGCCGGATCTCGTGGTCCACAGTAATCCTGGTATGTCTGGTACAGACCACCCGAATTTATATTGAACTATAACGTAGTTCAAAGGGCTAGTTTTCCGTCTTTCCCAGGTTCACAGCCCAAAGATTAATCCATTCTTTCTCTTTTTCTTTCTTTCTTTTCTCACATGCATCAGCTCTCTCACATATGCAAGCTCTGATCAATACTCTTAGGGTCTTTGTTTTGCCAGATCGATTTAGGGTAATGAAGTCCATGTGGCCAAATCCTACAGGGAGAGAGAGAGGGATTGTCAAGCCTAGAGGTTTGACCGTATGCGATCAGAGGTTGAGGCTTTAGAGAGGTCACGTTTTACTCTCATCCGCTCTTCTTTAACATAGACTACCTCTCCACATGGTGATTAATTAAGCACGTCCCGTCCTCCTGTTGCATTTAAACGATCAGGAAGATGCACATTTCTCCAGCCTTAAAGAGATTAAAGTTAATTTCTGTCATCATTTATTCACCCTCATGTAGTTCCAAACCTGTTTGACTTTCATTGGATCCCTTTGGACAAATGTATGGACAAAAAATACCACTGAGACATTTTTCAAAAAAAATATTTTTTGTGTGTTCCAGAGAAAAATAAAAGTCACTCAAGTCTGGAATGCTTTCAGTTTTCATTTTTGGGTGAAGATCGAAAGCACAGTCGTTGGCAACGTGATCTTTAAAAACTATGACAGCAAAGGCCAAATCGGGTGACTCGCGCTGTCGCTCAAGTAAACGGGTGAATTAGGACTGAACTGAACTCTGGGATTCAAATTTTGATGGTGAACTAAGTAGAGAACAATCCACTCCTGTAAAGCTCCCTCTCACCCGGGGTTTTAAGGTTTTTTTTTTCGGTTAATTAAAAATGTCAGCTCATTATCACATGTATATGAGCACAACAAAGAATTTCGGTGCCTGAACAAATAAGACAATAGCACGCTTGGTAATCTTTAGACAGCTCATTAGGTACTTCATATTAAATTTAAAATCACTGAAAGGACAAAAGCACCAGGAGTGCCCACCCCCAATTCTACCTCTCTTTCTCTCTCTCTGTTTTTTCACTCTGTATTCCCGTAACCGTTGTTTAATTCCACCTCAGTCAGCCCATTGAGGGGCAGTGAACCGCATGCTGATGACCTCACAGCCGCGCTCCGATTGGTCAATCTCAGTGACCAACAGCCCCCACATGGGCCAGACAAAAAAGCCACTCTGTCTCTGTCACTCTCTCCCCCCTCTCTGTGTTGACTCATTATTGTTTTCCAGCTCTTTTCTTTCACTTGTTCGCAGAAACAGGCAGAGCTGAAAGTTGTGTTTTCGTTCGCTCTGATCGGAAGTGATCAAAAACAAACACCGCCGTTTGGCTCGGTGCGATGTGTGCGCCCCTATACAGTAATCACCTCTCACCCACTGCATCTTCCTCTGATCATTTGCGCTCTCCTGTTTTAAAACAGATCAAACGAGGTGGAACACGAGTTCCTGTGAACACAAGGAGGACATGGAGTGAGAGAGAAATTTGTGGAGTACACATACTCAGCGGTTAAAAGAAGCTTGATTTAGGTATTTCATGGGGGGAAAAAGTTACAAAATGACTCCTCTAGTAAAACATGTTTGTTATAAAAATTCAAAGAGTTATCTCTGTTCAGAGGAGATGGGAGAATTATATAAGGAAAAAAATAAAAACCGATGAAAGCTGGAGAAGAGGCCTAAGAGAAAAAATTGTTTACTAGCATGTAGGGTAGGGCTGGGCGATATGGAGCAAAAAATATATCTCGATATATTTTGCTATATCTCGATATACGATATATATCTCGATATCTTTAAAGGAAAAATACCCCCCCAAAAACTACTGCAAAAACAAATATGCCAAATACAACAAAGTCTTTTTTGTTATTGAAGTGCTAAGAGGTAGGCAGTTCATGCAGGAACAAAGTAGGGATGCAACAATACAGCAAGTCCACAGTTCAATACATACCTCGGTTTTTTTTACCACGGTTTTCGGTTCGGTTCGGTTCGGTTCTGATGGCTAGTCGCATCAGATTTTTGCTATTCTATTCTTAGCTGAACAGCAAGAGCTTCAGGAGGAAAAAATACTATTTTTTTATTGCAATACTCTTTCTTTATTTTACTTAAAAAACTTGAAAACCCTTACTTAAACTTAAAACTTTACTTTTAAAAAACCTTGTACACATTCCTAGTGTACTGTATAATATAAAATAAATATATATTTATAAAGATTTACACTGGCAGCTCAGAGCTGTACAGCAGCATTTAAGTATGAAATTGAATTAATAAATGTAAAAATAAAACACTACATAGACTTCACTATAAAATATACTCTGATTCTTATTAAAGCTACTGTATTAGTTCTTCAGTCAAGAGCCGTGAGTGATTTTGTCTTTGTCTTTTGTTATTTTATTAACCACTAAAGGAATAGTTCACTCAAAAATGAAAATTCTGTCATTGATTACTCGTGCTCAAGTTGTTTTAAACCTGAATAAAGTTATTTCTTCTTTTGGACATAACATATATTTTGAAGAATATTGGAAACCAAACAGTTGCTGGTCCCCATTGTAGGAAATAATAATATGGATGTCAATCGCTACTATCAGCTGTCTGTGTTCAACAGAAGAAATGAATACAGGTTTGGAACAACATTAGAGTGAGTAAATAATGACATCATTTTAGAGTGAACTGTCCCTTTAAGGACAAGCGGCAGCGTGTTCACTATAGGCTTCCCTGCTGTCAATTTAAGACTTTCACGCATCTAATATACAGACACGCGCCGATTTTACCTTCACTTTAGACATAACCGACTGTGTTTATGTTAACCTTGTGTGTATTTGACAGTATTAGCGCAGTAAGATTTAGTCCAGTAATCACGTGTTTGACAGGCTTTTAGTGCGCGCGCTCGGGAAAGCGCATGGTGCCCTACGTGCAAGGCTTTAAAACGCATGCAAATAATGAATTTTCATTCAAAAATAAAACAACTCAAATCAAGGGCATAGTAAGTAACCTTCTCCAGCAAGCAAGCCGCTCTCTCTCCGTGGTGTACAGTCGCGGGAGTTCTTGTCTCGCAAAGTAATGCTGCCTAAGTAAACTGCATCTTGGATCAAGTGTTTGAGAACCAACTGTCGGCATTCATGGCAGTAGACATCTGTCTGCTGTTCGTCCGACGCCTTAAAACCGAAGTATCTCCATATAATGGAGCCAGTTGTTTTTGAGACGAGTTCTGTAGCTTCCGACCTAGTTGCGGACGCCGCCATGACAACACGCGAGGGGAGGGGCGAGCGAGCGGGGGCGAGCACAGCACAGAGAAGGCAAAACAAGCAAAGTGGCGGAATCAGAATTAAATATAAACAATATATCGATATATACGATATGTCAAAATCCATATCGTGTTTAAAAAATATCTCGATATATTTTAAATATCGAGATATCGCCCACCCCTAATGTAGGGCTATGAAATACCATGAATATTCATGATATTTTTCCAATGGAAGAATATTTCCCCGGATAACACAATGGTTTTCCTAAAAATGAAAAAGTGAGTGAGACTTTTTTTTTTCGTTTCTTGATCTGATGGGTGGATTTATTTCCATGAATCAGTATACACCGGTCAGGCATAACATTATGACAGGTGAAGAGAATAACACTGATTATCTCTTCATCACGGTACCTGTTAGTGGGTGGGATATATGAGGCAGCAAGTGAACATGTTGTCCTCAAAGTTGATGAGTTAGAAGCAGGAAAAATGGGCAAGCGTAAGGATTTGAGCGAGTTTGACAAGGGCCAAATTGTGATGGCTAGACTGACTGGGTCAGAGCATCTCCAAAACCGCAGCTAACTATCAAAAGTGGTCCAAGGAAGGAACAGTGGTGAACTGTTGGCTCATGCCATGGCTCATTGATGCACATGGGGAGCGAAGGCTGGCCCGTGTGGTCCGATCAAACAGACGAGCTGTAGCTCAAATTGCTCAAGAAGTTAATGCTGGTTCTGATAGAATATATTAATAGTGGAGTCCATGCCTCGACGGGTCAGGGCTGTTTTTGGCAGAAAAAGGGGGACCAACACAACATTATGTTTCTTGAGCAGCAAATCAGCATATCAGAATGATTTCTGAAGGATCATGTGACACTGAAGAATTGAGTAATGATGCTGAAAATTCAGCTTTGGTATCACATGTAAATAATTTACATTTATATATATATACTACAATAGAAAACAGTCATTTTAAATTGCAAGGATATTCCATAATATTGCTGTTTTTATTGTATCTTTGATCAAAATAAATGTAGCCTTGGTGAGTATACGATCCCCAAACTTTTGAACTATAGAGTAAAAAAAAGTAGATAATTCTTTATATAAATACATGTATTGCTGTTTACACTATATATATATATATATATATATATATATATATATATATATATATATATATATATATATATATATATATATATATATATATATATATATATATATATATATATATATATATATATATATATATATATATATATTCAATGAAAATTAGTAAATGTTAACTCAATTGTGTTAATTTAGTGCAAAATAAGTTGGAAAAAAAAAGCCTTGATTTTTAATTATTATTATTATCATTCTTACTTAGCAACATTGTCTGTTATCAATTGACATGTATACATATCAAAACAGTCAAAAGTCAAAAGACAAAAAAAAAGTACTTTTACTTTTTGAATCGACATTTCCAGCCATACAGGAGGGAAATTAAAATCCTTCAAACCAACAAAAAACTGCATAAGCACATTCTTTGGGTACGAATCACCAAGTGGGCTCAGTGAGACAGCACTAACTGTACATTCCTCTGTCCCACTTAAAAAGAAAAGGAGGGACCGAGGGGGAGAGAGAGTGAAAGAGAGGCTGCAGGGGAGAAGAGAAAGTCTTCATCCCTAAGTCATTTGCCTAAAAAGGATGTGATGAATGAATGTCAGGGACACAAAACATCCACCTCATGTTTAACAAGAGACTCCCCCAGTCCTCGGTCAGGAGGGGGAGATGGAGAAAGAGTTGAAGGGGGAGGGAGGAAGATAGAAAGCGAATTCTTGTGTCCATTGGCAAAAGGCACTGTGCGTAACAGAGTTCACATTGACTTGCTAACCGTACAGGCCGAAATGGTAATGAAACGAGAGGCGCTTTTGTGTCCGTGTGGTCAATGCGATACAGCTCACCTTTCCACTGAAAAGGACATAGGAAGTGAATCAGTGAGTCAACTGTGAGATCAAATGACTGGTCTGTGTGAGCGCAATACAACTCGGCCATCAGCAGTTCCTGACTCACGCACACACACTTGGGAAATTCCTATCAGGGTGTGATATGTCGTCTCTCAGTGTGAAATTTTAAGCAAGTGTTATCACTTTTATTGTAATTGTCACAGGTCTGTGTGTGCGTTTGTCCCACAGTTCACAAACAGACCTCAAGAGGCACAAAGCTACAGCTGTTCATATTCCACAACTCACTCTTCCACGGTAAGCCATGAATAAGTCAATGATATGGAAATGTAAAAATAATATGGCACTTGTTAGAAGTCGAGTAACAAACAAGTAAAAAAGAACAACTCCCCGGCTCGTTGGGACAAAAATACTCTGCTTAGTGATACAACCAAAAATTTTCTCCAAAAAAAAGTCAAAATAGTTTTCGAGGGACCAAACGTTTAATTAGATGCGTTTTGACTGTTTCAGCATCTATTTCGTCTACACAACTATACACTATAAACTATATATAGATATATGGATAAGCTATAACAGATAAACAAGTAGGCAGTTGGATGCACTTCACCACAAGTAGCAATATGTCAAATTTGTTCGGCTGAAATATTGAGGGGCGGCTCTACTATGACTGGTTTAATCATCAACATTCCGAGTTCATTTACCCTAATTTTCGGATAAATGAACACTGTTTTGGAAACACTTTATTTTTAGTTGATGTAGTTACTACATGTACTTACTATAGTACTAAGAGTAACTAACCCTAAACCAAACCCTGACCCAAACTCTAGTAAGTACATGTAGTTAAAGGGATAGTTCACCCAAAAAATGTAATAAACCCATGATTTACGAAGAAAGTGTAATGCCTCTCGCAGTTCAAAACGCTGACGTCATACGTCGGATCAGTTATGCTTTTTCCATAAGTTGAAAGGCCCACTGAAATCAAAATAAAGTTGTTTAGCTTTTAGTATGATTATCTTAGCCCTAAGGTTATGAATAAGCTGGTTTGTTCCAAAACAATGACAAAATTTGCATTTAGGACCCATTTAAATGCTGCATTTCAAAGAGATATGGAAGAGATTATGATGATAAACGATTAGATTCGGAGGAAACTGGCTTTAAAAAAAACAGAAAGGCTAGTCAAACTGTGGTAATAACGAAATGCTATTGGCTGTTTCAAAAAAGGGGAGGAGCTGCTAACAGCTGGAGCCGTTTTAGGGGAAATTACGTCAACATATTGAATAATGCTGCGCGTTCCAAAGCACTTTAGTGGGCCTTGAATACAGAAGGCGGTCTGGCGGATATTATTAAATATGGATATTTTTCTTACACAAACCGATTGATTTGCTTCAGAAAGCCTTTATTAACCCCCAGAAACCGTGTGGATTACTTTTAGGATGGATGTATGCACATTTTTGGGCTTCAAATTTTGGGCTCCCATTCACTGCCATTATAAAGCTTAGATTAGCCAGGACATTTTTTTTATATAACGATTGTATTCGTCTTAAAGAAGAATGTCAAATACACCTAGGATGGCTTGAGGGTGAGTAAATCATGGGTTAATTAAATTTTTGGGTGAACAATCCCTTTAATTAATAATACTCAGTACTTATTTGAGTAAGTACAGTGTAACTACGTCACCTTAAAATAAAGTGTAACCCTGTTTTTTAGTGTTTCAGCAAAAAAAAAAATATTCGTTGCATCATTAATTTTGCTATATAATATATTTAGGCTGAACCATGGCGGTTTAGATTGGTTTATCTACTGGAAATGTAAAACATGTAGTTATGGCCTTTTTACGACATCGTAATTAAACACGACGCAAGGATGTTATAAGGCCTCCCAAGTTTACAACCGCAGCACAAATGTGGCCCCTTCTGGATTGACAGATTGTATTGAGATGGCTGACTGGGATCTGTGCCATCGACTGACTGTATGGATACGGACTGGTCTAATCAATGCTATCGATCACGACAGGGGGGTTTCAACCACAGCGGGGGGACGGGTGATTCAGCCCCCCAAATATTTCACACTGTGACCCTTCAAAACACATTCCACCAAAACACTGAGCTGTTCCTTTCTTTCACTCACACATATATATCCCTCTCTATAAACACCCCCGCTAAATCAACCCTAACACTTAACCCCCTCCCCCCTCTTGTTCTTTCACATACAGGCATAAAGCCCACCCTTCCCCCATCCTCCCTCGCTCTTTCGCTTCCCAACAGAGTCAGGGTGGAAACCGAAGCATGGTGAGGGAGCGGTTTGCAGCACGTTCGATTGCGAAGAAAACACCTTTGTTTACCTTTGAGCAGAAATTGTCCCTCAGTGATGACGTCGGCGGTCATGACGTTGTACTCGTTCTCGGTGAAGCCCGGTTGACATGGCATCGCCCCCGTGCCCTGGACTGCCACCTGCCAAAAACACAAAAGCACCAGACAAATTAATCCCCCGATTAATGGTGATTAATAAACATCGCCCCTCAGCACGGACCAACCTCCACCACGGCGAGAGCCAAATATCCAGAATCCCGAGAGGAATCGATGGACATAACGATCACGCTCTTTCACCATAAACAGAGGAAATGAGGCAGAACTCTGCTCAAGAAAAGCACAGCGATGAGACTTTCCAGAGCCGCAGAGTCCATCGATCAAGCTCGAAATGAACTCTTTAAATTAGCAATGCTATTGTATTTTTCACCGATTACTCGCTAATTTGCAGCAGATCGGCGAAATTAAATAAGGTTCATTGCATGACGATTTACTGGGTTGCTCCTGAATTATTCCATTTTTCTTCATTCCACTTTGCTCAAAGGATAGCGAGGGGTTTCTATCTCCCCTCGTCCCCCTCCCCCACTGGGGCATATGTTATTTTGAAGGTGGGTGTAATTAGACTGATGAGGTCAGGAGGGCGAGACGTTAGAAAAGCAGAGCTGACCAGGCTACGCATACTCTGCCTTGAACGCCGTGGTCTGGTGGAGAACTTATCACATAAAAACACAAACACACACTTGTGCAGCTGCCGTAAGCACTCCGGTGACAGGCCACAAACCCTGCTTTATGGCTTACGCTTAAAACAGGCACGCACACCTAGCATTTAACAGGCAGGACAAAGACTTATTCATTCTTGGCTTGTCTTATTAGAAAATAAACCACCAGCATTGAGTCAGTCTTAATAGCATGAGCTGATATGACACACAAAGTCTGAATATTAGTATAAGCAAATAGGCAAATTTGGTTTTTATAGGATGCTTGAGAAGATCAAAGGTGATGTCCACTGTGAAACTGCCTCTTTGTGTTGGAATAAGATCAGAGGCTTGGAGAAGACGGCTGGCTGTGTTTGTTAATGGCCCCATAGTCAATTTATCAAACATGTTAATTACTTGTTAGCTCGGTGGATGCTGACTTAATGCCCTACACCAACGACCAATCAAACATGTGCTATTGTGCTAACAAAACCATCGTCAGCCCGATCAGCTTTTTTGATGTCGTCATCTGGTGCTGCCTCGCTGATGATATATCTGCAGAACCCCTATATAAAGCTGGCACTACAGGGGTGTGTTTGAAAATCTGACTTTAAACTGTCCTGTCAGCAATTGCTTAGCAATATGCTGCCTCTGCACATCCACACAGAGCGAATGATTCTAGATGGAGCCGCACCAGCGGCCCTGCTGACATGAAGAATCAGAGGCAGAAAGAGGTTGCAGATACTATAAAGCCAATGGTGATCGTAAAGACACTGTCACTATATGGCTTACTATACCAGCGATAAATTACAATGAGATTTGTAGCTACAATTTCAATTTAAACCTCTTTCAAATGCGCAAACACACTTTGTCTTCAAAGAACCACTTTTTAAAAAAGCTATTATTTTACTTTAGGCTTTCACTTGGTTCTTGACATAGCAGCATTGTGCAGGCTATTACATTTTTTTAAAGAATGAATAGGTCTGTTTATTACAAGTGCATGTCTTGAGTTCGTTGCAGTCATGATTCAAACCATCAAGCCATTTAGAAACTAAATATAATTTGTATTTAAACTATATAAACCTCAGTCGTTTTTGCTTTAAAAAAGTGCAATACTGTTTGTGAATTGACTAAATTGTCATTTAATCAAGTCGTAAACACATTCCAGTACGTTTAATTTTGAACATGTTCGTGACGAGTCAATAAATCATTGTGTTGTTGGTTTGAGAACAGTTCAGCTCTGTTCGCTCACGGAATCGGTTCACTTGAATGACTCGTTGACCAAGCGAACATCGCTATCATACAGCAGAGGGTTTTTAAACATGTGGAACCGTTATAACACAAACACACACACACACACACACACACACACACAAACAACAGTAAAATGCTACACTGATGTGCACTTTAAAAACTTGCCGCTATAACACATTTATGAGGTCAGGGCTGCTACTTCTGCTATTGCAGACCACAGATACAATACAAACATTGAAACCAGGACCAAATGGCTGGTGGCCAAATGTTAACTTTATTGCCATGCAGATTTCAAGCGTTTGGTTCCATCATAACATAACAATTTGCCAGTCATTTATTTATCATCGGAGTGTGATGGAAACATAACATGACTGCTCCCCGCGTTCAAATATTAATTCTGCTGGACTCGGCATTTTCAGCAATTCAGAGGGCAGCAGAGCAGACCCAAAACCTGACAGCACGATTCATTTCTCCGCTCGATGGTTCGGGTCAGAGTGATTTGTCATATTTGGGTTACCCACAGACCCGTTGTTCGCCGTGAGAATTCACATTTGCACATCTAAAAGAGACCGAGTCAGCGGAAGAGGACAGTCGCCTCGCGGCCACTCTAATGAGCTGTTCATTAACTGATTATTGTTACATTTGTTTCATCACTCGGAAAGGGACCATTGTGACCTAATCACCTCCTCGAGGACAACTTTTCAATCTCGTGCCAAAAGAAGAGAGAGCGCGTTTGAAAACCCGCATTCATCTGCGACTGGCTCCGGTTCAGCACGGGACGGTTTAAACGGGGCTGCTAGACTAGTACAGCCCAACGGCTATACAACATACAAAAAAACATCGCACACAGAGTCTAAACCTCTTGTGAATAATTGGGAGGCAAATATAATAGAAAAAAAGACTCTCTAGAATTGTATAGGGAGCAAATTAAATGCGACATGAAATCTTTAACCCTTCGAGATGATCAGAAAAACCGATAGTGCTGAATTTGATCTAGGCACTGACGCCCTATTTAAATATTCTGCCACTAAGCAAAAGCGTTTATTTGCATTTTGACTAATACATGCACACCAATAATTGCTCTACAGTCTACAAACATATAGAGTTGAAATAATAGCAATTGCAGACACGCCAAACCCCAAACATAAAGCAGCATCGGTACAACGCACTGCTCGTGCCCGAGCGCACATCGCCTTTCGGACCGCTTCGTTTTACCTGCAGAGCGGCGAGAAGCCCCAGCATCACGCCTCCCGAACGGTACATCGTTTAAATTCCGTCCTTTGTGAAGAAACCGATAGAGTTGGCCGTTTTCCGCTGTGTTATAGTGTTCCGTAAGTTAGCGGCGGCATGTAGCGACAGAATCGTTCCTCCGTTTCTCTCTGGCACTGATCCGTGCTGCTCTCGGTCTGGTACTGACGCTCCGCTCGCTCTCGCACTTCAACGGCAGAGCAGCGCCCTCAGTAGCGCCCTCTAGCCACTCTCAGCGGTACTGCGCCTGAGAGGGGGCTCCTTTCCTTATGTCACCCCCTTCAGCCTCCGGAAGTCACAGTGAAGAAGACAAGACCCCGCCTCCTTCACTACAACAAAAGGAAGATCTTCTTTCTTTAACCCCACCCCAACCCCTTAATGCCCACTAATCGGCAAGAGGGACTGAGAATTCCTGGATTTAAAGTGCATGTCTCATCTCATGCGGGTGGGCTACTTTGAAAATCTAATGTTGTGGTAGGTAGCAGCCTACTTCTGAAAGCATTGTTAAAAACCTCATGTAAGAGATGTGTCAGCGGGTCCTTATTGCGAAATTAACCTGACAGGGTGAACAGGACCCCTCAAGAAGCTAAAAATAAATATATGGAATATTGATTAGAGCTGAAATTATTTTATCTTGTGAGAATTCGAGACAGAGAAGTGTTAAAACAATCCGGATCAACTGTACTTATTTGGAAATCATGAAACATTATTTGTGAAGCTGGACCACAAAACCACTCATAAGGGTCAATTTTTTGAAATTGAGATTTAAACATCATCTAAAAGCTGAATAAATAAGCTTTCCATTGATGTATGGTTTGTTAGGATAGGACAATATTTGGGATAATCGAGATACAAATTTGAAAATCTGGTGGAAAAAATTGAATGTTGAGAAAATCGTCTTTAAAGTTGTCTAAAATTGAAGTCCTATATTAATACTAATAATAAATGTTTTATATATTTACGGTAGGAAATTTACAAAATATCTTAATGGAACATGATCTTTACATATCCTATTGATTTTTGGCTTTAAAAGAAAAATCTATAATTTTGACCCATACAATGTATTGTTGGCTATTGCCACAAATATACCCGTGTGACTTATGACTGGCTTTGTGGCCCAGGGTCACATTTGTATAATCCACACTTAAACATTGTTTTTTTTGAGAAAGATGAATGGTCAGTTAAACAGAATATCACTGAATGACCAATTAGAATCAAGCATTCCAGAGACCTGTAATAAATCCAGATAAAGTAACTCAATATAGGCCAATTTAGCTTTAGTTATGCCAAAAATCTCATGAGTATCAGATGGGGAAAAATTATGCCTGTCTTATGCTGTGAATCTTAAATAGTGTGAATTGACAATGTAAATGGATTTTATGACTGCTGAAACTTGATTAGGGAATTTGCTCAGGTGATGTCTTATTCCACTGCTGTCTTGTGGGCATGACTGCGTCTCTAGTCGTGACAGGCACGGACAGGGACAGGGAAACTGGCACTTGGAGTGCCTGTGACAGCAGCGAATGTCTATGGAGCAGATGTCCTGTGCTCTCTGAGAGAGTCTCCGGTCATCAGCGCGCACCACCATCTGCTCATCATTACCGGCCCGGCCGAAGCACACAAACACACACACCAACCGTGGAGCCGCCGGTCTGTCTAAGTGACATCAGAGAGGTTGGCCTTGACAGAGAGCGAGAGAGATAAGCGATAAAGAGGGGGCAACAAAGGGGAACCCGTAGTCCTAACATAAATTTTTAAAGGGATAGTTCAAGCAAAAAAATGAACCCCACATGATTTGATTTCTTCTGTGGAACATGGTGAATTTTTGAAATTTCAGTAGGATCCTCACACAATGCTAAGACTTAAATACTTATATAATGCATTTTTTTTGTCACTTTAGACATTGACAGCCCTCTTTCATTGTGAAAAAGTGAAGATATTCACCTAAAAATTTGCCTTTTGGGTTCCACTGCAAGAAAGAAATACAGGTTTAGAATGACATGAGAGTGAGTAAATTATGCCAGAATTTTTCAAAACATGCATCCACAAAGTCTATCTTTGCCCAGTGGTGTTACCTGGGAATTTCATCACATTCGTATGTTTCGTGATTGTATATTGTCTTTGGCACTTTTATTTTTCCCTGAATTTAGAACTGGACAAGTGATTTCTTGTGTTCTCAATACAAAGGCTTAAGGTTTTCAAAGTTAGCTGGATTGCAGACTACAAATGATCTGTAATATTATCTTCCTTCCATCTCATTAATGTCCTGAAACTGCAAATGTATATTAATAATGTAATAAGAGGTGCTACCTTGTAGGATTGGGCAACATTCAGACTTACTAGCTTCCATTCATACAATGAGCGTGAATTTGGATTCAATTCGTTTCAGACCACAGGATGTTGAATTGCAATTTGAATGGGAATGACATGAAGAGGATTTTCTCTGTTGTTATTCAAAGGAATTAAACACAGTCACAAAACAATGGCATCCTTAATTTACAAATAATGCAAATACACATATTCAAAAGTAATGATTAAGACAATTTAATCTTTCCAAATACCCCATAAAACATAAACCTATACATATTATTTAATTTAAAATAATACAAATATATTCCCTGATATGTAGAAAACCTTTATTATTAATAAACTATGTTCAATACTGACAAAACAATTAACTCAACAATTAACTATATATATATATATATATATATATATATATATATATATATATATATATATATATATATATATATATATATATATATATATATATATATATATATATATATATATATATATAGTAATTCTTTTAAAAGTTTTAGTAATTTTGTTGTTTTATTGTGCTTATTTTAATTAAGTCTATATAGTGTATTTAGTTTTAGTGGTAACACTTTACAATATGGTTCATTAGTTAACATGAACTAATAATGAACTCCACTTAGAAAGCATTTATGTATCTTTGTTAATGTTAATTTCAACATTTACTAATGCATTATTAAAATCTTGTTAACATTAGTTAATGCACTGTGAACTCACATGAACAGCTGTATTTTTATTGACTAAAGTTAACAAAGATTAACTAATTCTGACCAGAGGTGTTGTTCATGGTTAGTTCATGTTAACTAATGCATTAACTAATGTTAACTAATACAACCTTATTGTAAAGTGTTACCGTTTTGGTTGTTTTAGTAGCATCTCCAAAACTGCAGCTCTTGTGGGGTGTTCCTGGTCTGCAGTGGTCAGTATCTATCAAAAGTGGTCCAAGGAAGGAACAGTGGTGAACCGGTGACAGGGTCATGGGCGGCCAAGGCTCATTGATGCAAGTGGCGAGCGAAGGCTGGCCCGTGTGGTCTGATCAAACAGACAAGCTACTGTAGCTCAAATTGCTCAAGAAGATAATGCTTGTTCTGACAGAAAGGTGTCGGAAAACACAGTGCATCGCGGTTTGTTGCATATGGGGCTGCATAGCTCCAGACCAGTCAGTGTGCTCGTGTTGACCCCTGTCCACCACCGAAAGCACCAACAGTAGACACGTGAGCATCAGAACTGGACCACGAAGCAATGGAAGAAGGTGGCGTGGTCTGATGAATCACGTTTTCTTTTAGATCACATGGATGGCCGGGTGCGTGTGCGTTGCTTACCTGGGGGAACACATGGCACCAGGATGCACTAGGGTCAGATATCCTCAATGAATATAAACCTCACAGATCACTCAGATCATCAGGATCAAGTCAGTTAGAAATACCAAGGGTTCACTCAAAGCAAGGAGAGTCTGCTTTTGGCTATTATGCCAGCCGTAGCTGGAACCAGCTTCCTGAACAGATCAGATGTGTTCCAACAGTAGGCACTTTCAAATCCAGACTCAAAACACATCTGTTTAGCTGTGCATTTACTGAAAGAGCACTGTGCCACTGACGTCCGACTGATTGCACTTTATCTTATCTATGTATCATCTTTTTATTCTTCATATTTAATTGTATTATTTTTATATCTGTTTTAATTTAACCTTGTTTTTATTTTTGGTTACGATTTTATTCATTTTTGGTTAGTGCTGTCTGGTTGGGAGAGTTGGGGGAGTTGGGAAGTGAGACGATACACACTCAGACATAAGTGTGGAACACCGGGTCCTTGGAAGGGCAGAAGGTCACTTGGAAGCTGGGTTGCTACTAGTGTGTCTCACAAACCGAAACCAGACTCTTCTGTTCAGACAGGGGAGCCCCAAATTTTGTATTGTTATTTTCTTTCCTATACATGGTTTTTTTATTTCTTATGTTGTGTTTATTCTATCAATATTTTAACACCTTTTCTATGTAAAGCACTTTGAATTACCATTGTGTATGAAATGTGCTATATAAATAAACATGTTTTGCCTATGAGAAGAAGGTCCTGCCATCCATGTGGATGTTACTTTGACACATACCACTTGTTGCAGACCATGTACACCCCTTCATGGAAACAGAATTCCCTGGTGGCTGTTGCCTCTTTCAGCAGGATAATGCGCCCTGCCACAAAGCCACAGAGCACAACGACGAGTTTGAGGTGTTGACTTGGCCTCCAGATTCCCCAGATCTCAATCCAATCGAGCATCTGTGGAATGTGCTGAACAAACAAGTCCGATCCATGGAGGCCCCACCTCGCAACTTACAGGACTTAAAGGATATGCTGCTAACATCTTGGTGCCAGCTACCACAGCACACCTGCAGGGGTCTAGTGGAGTCCATGCCTCGACGGGTCAGGACTGTTTTGACAGCTAAAGCGGGACCAACACAATATTAGGAAGGTGGTCATAATGTTAAGCCTGATAGTCATCTATTGTATAAAATGTAAATTGTAAATTTAAAGTATTAAATACAAATAAATACATTCAAATTAAATGCACATTTCTATATAAGGAATTTTAAACATTAATTATTAAGACCATTTAATATTTCTAAATATATCATAATACCTAAACCTATATACCTAGCAGTTGAACAGAGGTCATTTTTAAACCTCATTCCATACTTTGAATTAATTTGTACTTTTTCTGTTTAATTTTAAAGTTTAAATAATTTAGTAATTGTTTTAGTTATTTTAGTGCATCAAATTAAACTAAATTATTTATGTTTTATGTTAATGTTAATATTTTATTTCAAGCATAAAGTTTTTGTTCTAGTTAACTATAATAACCCTGATTCCATTTTAATTTTGTATCTTTTCATCTTTAAAATCAAATTGCAATTGTGCATCACTGCATCCTGTTTGTTTGGAATTCAGGAAGTCAACTGGAATTTAACATTCATTCTTAATTCAATACTTATGGCCTGCAATTCTGCTACCTTGTGCCTTACTTGATCGCTATGGTAATAGCAATTCATTGAGGTTGAAATGTTGATTGGCCCATTATGTACATCTAATAGCAGACTACTTAATAGTCACACATATTTAGCTGCTTAATGAATTATTTGGGAGCAAATGACCAGCAAGTTCCTCTCAAAATCTATATGTAGACACAGTCCACTACTCTTGCACTGCTAAAGGCATTATGGTCAGAACAGAACATTATGGTCAGCTAGCTAACTAGCCATCGCTCCTCATGGGAGGCCGCCCCACATTTGAGCTTCAGACTCCCTACAGACTCGAGAAATAATTTGTTTTCCTCCAGACTACATTTTCCATGCCCTGAACCATATTTCAACCAGACCATGTTTTTCATGCCCTGACGTCCCTTTGAGTCATGATTCATGCTGAATTGCAGCATCTGCTATATGAATAAAATGAAATTGTGCAAATATTACACTGTCCCATAAGGATGCATGGAGATTTACTAGTTGGTCTTCATATGAGCCAGAAGTATTTAGAATCCATGCATGAATGATGCAGGAGACATGCAGGAAACTGTAGCTCATTATTAATTTACTTCACAGTGATTGGCTTTTGAATGGGGACGCAAAGTCTCATTGGTCCACTGAGAGATTGATATGGATGTATTAGAGTACTTTAACAGTTATTAGGGTTAAAGGTTGCACTGAGAGTGTTTTTTTGTGTTTATTGCAAGAGTTATATGAGATGTGTCTTAAAGGGATAGTTCACCCAAAGATGAAAATGCTGTCATCATTAACCCTGAAACGCATATCTTAGTTCTTTAGTGACCCGGGTCGTCATTTAGTACCCTCCTCCTCATTCATTTAAAAAAAAAAAAAAACAGTTAGATATCAACCACCTCAATCAATTCATTACAACAATATAACAAGAAAAAAAAAAAAAAAGTTCTCCCCACTGTAAAAATCCAGAAAATCACATTGTATGATTTTTAAGTAATTAACATCAGAAAAGCAGAACTTAATATTTGGTACAGAAACCTTTGTTTGCAATTACAGAGATCATATGTTTCCTGTAGTTCTTGACCAGGTTTGTGCACACTGCAGCAGGGATTTTGGCCCACTCCTCCAGACGTTCTCCAGATCCTTCAGGTTTCGGGGCTGTCGCTGGGCAATACAGACTTTCAGCTCCCTCCAAAGATTTTCTATTGGGTTCAGGTCTGGAGACTGGCTAGGCCACTCCAGGACCTTGGGATGCTTCTTACGGAGCCACTCCTTAGTTATGTTTTGGGGCGTTGTCATGCTGGAAGACCCAGCCACGACCCATCTTCAATGCTCTTACTAAGGGAAGGAGGTTGTTGGCCAAGATCTCACGATACATGGCCCCATCCACCCGTCCCCTTTGCAGAAAATCATCCCCAGAGAATGATGTTTCCACCTCAATGCTTCACGGTTGGGATGGTGTTCTTGGGGTTGTACTCATCCTTCTTCTTCCTCCAAACACGGCGAGCAAAGTTTAGACCAAAAAGCTCTATTTTTGTCTCATCAGACCACATGACCTTCTCCCATTCCTCCTCTGGATCATCCAGATGGTCATTGGCAAACTTCAGACGGGCCTGGACATGCGCTGGCTTGAGCAGGGGGACCTTGCGTGCGCTGCAGGATTTTAATCCATGACAGCGTAGTGTGTTACTAATGGCTTTCTTTGAGACTGTGGTCCCAGCTCTCTTCAGGTCATTGACCAGGTCCTGCCGTGTAGTTCTGGGCTGATCCCTCACCTTCCTAATGATCATGGATGCCCCACGAGGTGAGATCTTGCATGGTGCCCCAGACCGAGGGAGATTGACCGTCATCTTGAACTTCTTCCATTTTCTAATAATTGCGCCAACAGTTGTTGCCTTCTCACCAAGCTGCTTGCCTATTGTCCTGTAGCCCATCCCAGCCTTGTGCAGGTCTACAATTTTATCCCCTGATGTCCTTACACAGCTCTCTGGTCTTGGCCATTGTGGAGAGGTTGTTTGATTGAGTGAGTGGACAGGTGTTTTTTATACAGGTAACAAGTTCAAACAGGTGCAGTTAATACAGGTAATGAGCGGAGAACAGGAGGGCTTCTTAAAGAAAAAAACAACAGGTCTTTGAGAGCAGGAATTCTTACTGGTTGGTAGGTGATCAAATACTTACGTCATGCAATAAAATGCTAATTAATTATTTAAAAATCATACAATGTGATTTTCTGGATTTTTGTTTCAGATTCCGTCTCTCACAGTTGAAGTGTACCTATGATACAAATTACAGACCTCTATATGTGGGTCCGCAGAGTTTAGGTTTGAACCATTCTGAAAATCAACCTTTTTAAAAAATATATTGTTGGCTGATGCGAACTGGCTGGCTAACTAGCTAGCTGATGCTAATGTGAGGTCATTTTTAAATATAAAGTCCAAATATTTTTATTCAACCACCTAGTTAGATTACATTTGATGGAAAACAAACTACAGTCATTATGATAGTGGGAAGTGATCCTCCCTGGGGGCGTTTTACTTCGTGTATGGGGGCGTTTTAGCCCACAGACTATTTTTGAAAAAAACAAACAAATTATGTCATTCTGAAAATATAATTATATTTTGCTCTTCTCATATTATATAACTGTGATGTTCTGCAAAATAACAATAGAACACTTTTTTTCTTTATAAATTATATCATTATTATATCACTTAACGTGAAATCAGTTTTCTCTCAGGTACATCACCAGGGTAAGCTTTGCGGTCAAAACTTCTACATCACTCTGGTCCATGTAGTCCATAGCAACAACAAAAATGTATCTTGATTTTATCTAGTGGTTATTTTGGGAAAAACGTTTTACCCCATGGGGGCATTTTCCCCCACTCAACCCTATATGACATTCTTCTTTCAGTCGAATACAATCTGAGTTATATTAATAAATGTCCCGGCCAATCCAAGCATTATAAATGGCAGCCCAAAATTTGAAGCCCAAAAAAGTGTATCCATCCATTATAAAAGTAATCCACACGTCTCTGGGGGGTTAATAAAGGCCTCCTGAAACGAATCGAGTGGTTTGTGTTAGAAAAATATCCATATTTAAAATTATCACAGTCAAGCTTTTTTTTTTGTTAGAATGTTTGTGTCCATAATGAAAGTAACCGGGGTCCAAAATAAAACAACAACATCAGTTCGAGTAAATGATGACAGAGTTTTCTTTGTGTGTGTTTGCTGTCCCTTTAAAACTAAATGCAATTATGTACGGTCAATGACTTCAGTTTCGTTCTCTATCTTTCTTTTTCTGTTGTGATTGTTCCCTGAGGGAAGTAAGTTATGAGAAAGCTCTGATCCTATCTCTTACTTATCCCATTAGCATGCCACTGTGTGTTTTCTAGTGAGTTTAAGATGCTCTGCATGTTGCATGTGTGTGTGTGTGTGTGTACGTGCATTGAGCTAAGTGGGGTCACATTCTCATGCACTTCACTACAGTGTATCTAATAGTCTACATTCTAAATCCTTTCCCCCCATTTTCCATCAAAGCATCTTCCTTTTTTCTTGTCCTGTTTTTCCTCCAGCTTTCTTCTAAATTTCACCTTAGGCCTCGAAGCACTAAACCTGGAAAAGACAATCCACTTTGAAAGGCTTCATAACAATCTTCTAAAAGTCACAGTCAAAACAAAGTATCAAACCATATCAACAGTAAAAAACAATGATGGTGCTGCGTGAATGGTTCTGATCTAAATGTCAGCCGCCACAAGGTTTATATGTACGAGTGAGCTGCAGAATTTGCATTCAATACTCCGCTTTTCGTAACCATTTGTAAACCATCATCTTACAAGCTCATATGACATGCACGCTTTCACATGCCTTTAAGCTTCTCTTAGCATCTTTAAACATGAAGTGGATTTGCTTTACTATCTGACAAATTTTCCGCAATATTGTTCTGTCAAATCCAGGTTGTGAAAGTGAAATCTGTCATAACAGCGGCTGGAAATATCTTCAAACACTTTTAAGCAATAACAACGCTCCTGCACTTTAAAACAATGAAGGTTACGAAAAGGTTTTTTTTTCTTCCCCATACAGTCTGATGCCGTAGGATAATCTTATTATGCTCAGTTGCTCGACAGAAAACCATCTGGGTTGTTCAGGGAAAGCAGGAATGCTTTATTTTCCCATTATTTTATCCGTGATACTTAAAACAAATATAAGCATGGGTGCACTAATCTTAAAACACACACACACACACACACACACACACACAGAATACATAATTAGGAAATATATAATACGCATAATTCATAATTCATTAGGTAACCACAAACACACACAAAAATACATACTCACAGTATAGTGGAAACAATAAGAAAAGAATGTGCCATAGGAATTTTATGTATTGATTTTTCACAGGTGTTTTACAAGTATTTTGAACTACACGCTTGGCATTTTTATTATGTTTTATGGTTAAAGGAAATGTCTCTATGTTAACAGAGAATTGTAATTTTCTTCCAGGAAATTTCTGAATTTGTTTCTTACAGCGTAGGCTATTTTTTTTTAAATTAAAAATCTTGGTACTGATTACAAGTAAATACAATTAAAATGGCATATGAACAAAATGCAGGCATATGGCAAATAAGAGGTATGAAATGTGATCAAGTGCAATAGGCCTATATAACTGTATTAACTGAGAATTTTAAGAACATTTTATGCACATATGAATAAGGCAGACTAATAAGGCTTTTTGATAGTAATGCCTTTAATATTTATTTGGCAAGAAATGTTTCATAAATTAAATGAAGCGAAAGTGAAAAAAATTATGATCTAGCAAACATTGTGCATTTACGTCATGTTGGAAAGATAGTATTCACGGGTTAAATGCACATGAACATAACCACAATGTAGTATGAGTGGGAAACTTTCAGAGTTAGTATGTTGTGAGAAAAACATGTCAGATGCAGCGTCTGTATTAAAGGCACAATATGTACGATTTTTGGATTATTATATCCAAAAACCACTAGAACAATGTTATATATTTTGTGGACTTGTGTACTTACATTACCAAAAATGTTTCAGAGAATGTTTAAATCCAGATAAATAAGAAATTTTAACCAGGACACGGACCGTGTCTGTGCGTCGCCTATTAATGACATCATAACCGTGTTATCCTTGATTTCTGTTTTATTTTGTAGAAACTATGGAAACACCAAAGACGCTTTAATATATTATGTGTTTTTTTAGACAGGTGAACAACTGTTAGGATACATTAATCGACAGAAAACTAATCATTGTTTTATAGCTCAACCATAGACTGTAAAAAAATATGGACGTAGTATCTGTGACGTCACCCGTAGGTTTCTGAAGAGCAGTTTTGAAGTGTAAAGTCGGCCGTTGCCATCTTGAAAGCGCGTCACTCCCGGATAACAGAAAATGGGCAAAGAGGCGGGACGTGGGTGGAGCTGAGGTGACGTGATGACTAACAGACAGCAGACAAACTGCAATCCATCTGTCACTCAAAGTGGCCACGCCCTTAATTATGCAGAACTTTAAGGCTTTATATAATGTAAACAAATGAGTTATAAAAAAATTCACCCCCCTCACAGTTGTCATGAAGGGCAAAATTAACCGTATAGACCAAAACCACAATTTGTACTAGGCTGTAAACATGTCTTTTTCTTCTGTAAAGTTGGGCATTTTAACATGGAGTTCAATGACATTCTGCTCCCTTTTGGCCTGTCCCTAGTGGCCAGTCGATGAATTGCAGTTTAAGTCCCTTCCGTATTGGCTTCAAGAGAAACTGGGGAAGGCTGCCACTTGAGCTCAACACAGTTAGTCTTATCCGTTTGTTAAATCGTGATGTAAGGAAAGCTGTTTCTGGGTCCAAGCCTCAACTCGTTTGACTTGAGAATGCCATCGACAGCCGTTTATGAGCGCTATATTCATATTAATAGCAATAGCTATTAGAGAACTACCTTAAGAGAACTACCTTAACAAACACCAGTCACAAAAACTGCAGACGAGCTGTCCCTGTTTGTTGTATTGGTCCATCTATAACTATTTGAATCTAATTTTGACGGGGTTTCGTCGTCTTGTCTGTTGTTGTTTACTTTCTTTTTACTAGCTATTGCTACTTGGTCTTTTCTGTCAGCGTTTATGATCCAATTTCAGCGTTGTCTGCACTTTCTCTCAGGCAGAGAATACACAAGCAAGAGGCAGCGCGTGAGAAATTCACATCGACAAATCAGATGTGGTTTTTGGCTGCAAACTTTCGCGGTTGGTTAGTTCTACAAAGGAAATGGCCATATTGCCAGCGCTGTGTGTAAAGGAAATGGCCATATAGCCAGCGCTGTGTGTAAGACTGAGAGCTTTATAATGATACCAAGCATGACACGTTTCTTTGAATGGAGACGGCACGAGAGATCGCGCTAGAATAACTTTTGATGATTTCGGGTAGAAATCTAAAGGCGCACGGTGACGAAATATAATGAAATAACCACCTTAATGTGTAATGTTGACATTTTTTTTATTTTGACATGAAAGCTTACATGTTAAGGGAGCAAACTGGCCCAAAATCTCAAAATTGACCACTGCATGAAAAAACGATGTTTTCACCTGCCGTGTCTCGCCTTAAACATCAAACATTTAAAAAAATTAAACATTTTAAATACTTACAGTCTACACAACAGTCTCTGTGCTCACAGCGTCGCAGACATTCATATTTTAACGATTAATAAAAGATGAATCACTGTCTGGCCGTCTGGAATTTTGGTATGGAGATAAAGGTTATGATTATATATTTTTTGTAGTATTACACCACATTGTGTATGTATATTCGCACCGTTTGTTGTTTTTCTTGTGGTATGAGATTTGGACCCGGAAGCGTTGCCGCGTGACGTCAGACTTAACAACCGGATTGTTTAAATCTCGTTTTCTTGATTTACTGCTTTTAAGTTACCATATTTTACCATGCCTTATATCGATCTAGCTTACTGCTGTGTGCATCGAGTGTCTCATAGCCGCCAAGCGAACACACAGAGTAGCATTATAACAACTTTCAACACACTCAAATGTATCTAATATGTTAAATAGCGCTGCGTTACCCCACGAAGAAGTGGGAGCAGTCATCTGCGGCATAATAAAAGCTCAGCGAAATCAAGCCGCGAAATCTAGCGGCGAAAAATTACATAATTTGTTCAAATTAACAAAATTATTCAAATTACCTAAGTTGCATTTTCAAAATACCATAGTATTGTACAATTATGATAATATGATTCAATTTACATAAATTGAATAAAAACAAAAGCAGCAAAAATCACACCCAAAGCACATTCTTTATTCAACATTTTGTAGGCACAAAAAAATCTTGTTGAATTTTATCACCATTTTATTCCGACCAAAGTTATTAAAATGCATTAAATGCACCTAAAGGCAAACTCAAAAATACGAACTTCCCAGGGGGATTTGAACGTGTCAATAGTTGTGTATTATCGGAGCTACTTCTGTTTCCGCTTGTCTGGACACAGAAATGCTGAAAAGCACAAGCAGTCAGACAGTGTTCAGTCACACTGGCAGCACTCATTCAAACAGAGGGCTTGCCAGAGGTCATGACAGTGAAAAGAAGCATCATCTGGAGCTATTTCACTCCACTATATAATGACAAAGCTAAACGTGACATCTATCAAAGGCTTATACGTTTTTGTGCTGTTTGACTTTTTGTAGAAATGTAGAAGTTGTTGATTGATCATGTTCTAATTATTATTAATAAATGTAATCTTTTATGTTAAATGACTGTAATAACCTGTTATATCCTCAAAAATCAGTTAAATAATAGCCTTAAGCAATATTGATTGTGATTGTACCTGAAAAGAAGAACAACCCAGCAAGAAATGTTGTGTTTAAAAGACGTCTAATAGCCTTCCAAACAGAGCCCAGACGTCTAGGCTAAAACAAGGCAAAATTTGGACTGACAATTAAAATTTAATAGACGTCTAACCATAGTCCAAGAATAGACTAGTCATCAATTAAATACTAGTTACCTGGTTGCCTTAAAATTTTGAGTTCATTGAAATTAAAAGTTTTAGTTAATACAGAGATTGGAGGATATTGGTTTCATAAATAAAAACTCAAAATATTATGTTATCTGAACCACATTAATTATCTAAGCTGATTTAACAAAAGATAAAAAGCTGTGTTAACAAACCTGATTTTTTTTTTCACAATGTAGAACGTGTCAAAGAAATGAAACCAAACACCTTGTAATCACTGTTGACATTGCTTACATGATGGAATATCACATCTCGCAAGTTATTTGGCCAAATATGACATGTAACCAAATTTAAGGTTATTTTGCCTAAGTGGGTTACTCATAGCCAGACTATATCGGGTCTATAGTTAACCGAGGCAGTGAAATGATGGCTATTGCTTGCTCGGAAGTGGCATCGCTCAACCTCACAAATATGTTGATATATAGCAGAAAAATAACCTTTTCAATCTCCAAAAACTGCTTAGCCAACTCAAGAACTCTGTACAGCAAAAATGTTTCTTGATAAGGCAGTTTTCTGCTGAATTAAGTCATTTTAAAATATGCTATTTTAAAGGTTCCCAATTTTTGTTTTGGAGGTCTACAGGTTTACATGCAGCCAAGATCAAAAAACACTTAAACACTTTAATTTTCTCACAATGCAGCTCACCTCTTTTCTCACGTCTGGTAAAATATTCGCTCTCTTTAAAGGTATAGTTCACCCACAAATGAAAAATATCCCATGATTTACTCACCCTTAAGCCATCCTTGGTGTATATGACATTTTTCTTTCAGACAAACACAATCAGAGTTATATTTAAAAATGTCCTGGCTAATCCGAGCATTATAATGGCAGTGAATGGGAGCCCAAAATTTGAAGCCCAAAAAAGTGCATCCATCCATAATAAAAGTACTCCACACGGCTCTGGGGGGTTAATAAAGGCCTTCTGAAGCGAAGCGATGCGTTTGTGTAAGAAAAAAACATTATAAAGTTAAATATCTAGCTTCCGCCAGAAAGTGTAATGCCTCTCACAGTTCAAAATGCTTACGCCATGTCCATCGTGCCCGTTACACTTTTTAGATTTTTTTAAAAAAATTGTATAAATATGGATATTTTTCTTACACAAACGCATCACTTTACTCCAAAAATGCCTTTATTAACTCTCTGGAGCCGTGTGGAGTACTTTTATAATGGATGGATGCACTTTTTTGGGCTTCAAATTTTGGGCTGCCATTCACTGCCATTATAAAGCTTGGATTAGCCAGGACATTTTTAAATATTACTTCGATTGTATTCATCTGAAAGAAGAATGTCATATACACCTAGGATGGCCTGAGGATGAATAAATCATGGGGTAATTACAATTTTTGGGTGAACTATCCCTTTAAACCCCTCCTTTCCAAGAGGTTAATCTTCTCTGATTGGTCAGATGGCCCAGCTGTTGTGATTGGACTACTGATTACAACACAAACGCTCAATTACCACATCTGGATTTCAGCTCTGAAGGCTACCTCCGCACTTGTATACACAGTGATATGAACAGTAACAAAGTTTTACCGTATCAATCCGAGTCCTCATCCTTTGGAATTGCATGCAAAGTGGATTTTTGGATTTCACAGCTCAGAAAACAGCATCTTCCACAACACGAATCAAACACTTCCAGGCCTCAGCTACAACTACAGTGTTTGAGGATCAAAGTAGACGTTGTTCGTGGGCAGCCAATGAATACAATAGGCTGGCATTATGCAAATTTGTTTGTGCAGGGAGTAAGACTGGAATTACCGATGACTCGTTTCGGCAGTTCAGAATCTATCTTCTTTTTCTTTTGGGAGACATTAACTCCATTTATCATGCACTTTGATCTTTGAAACCTTTTACATTCACAAATATAGCTATATAACACACTTCATGAAAGGTATTCGAAAAATCATAACAGTGACACTTTTAGCATTATAGTTCAGGTTAAAACGATTCAGCAATGTTTGTTGCATTTTAATTAGTGCTGTCAAAATTAGCGTGTTAATGCATGCGATTATTATTTTTAGTAAAAATATTTAACGCAGCATCCTTTGGCTAGCGTTACATTATATGATCATGCTCTTTTTCCCGCAAATGCTTTTAAACCATTCAAGCACGACACGACAAGAGAACGTGCGCCAGTATCGCGCACACAGACAGTGCACAAGAATCGAGTTCTCTTTTGCGCTTGAATGAGCAATAACACACAGAATAATGCCAAAATGCCCATGTTGTTGAGTATTCTCATAAGAGCAGTCTGAAATGAATAAATAACATCTTAAATGAACTTAAAGAGAAATTGAGATGCATGTGACAGCGTGTTAGATTTGCATCATGTTCGGCAGCGGCAGATCTTAAAGTGACATCAGCCATGATGTCTTAAAGGGACAGCAGCTCACTAATGATGTAATCAAGGGACAAAGGTAACAGAGAAATTTTACAGCTTTAATAAGGATTAATCGGACCCACTTTATATTAGGTGGCCTTAACTACAATGTACTAACATTTTAGTAACATTAATAATTTGATACAATGCACTTATTGTATACATACATGTTTTTACATTGTACTTACATTTAAAAAAATACCTGCATGTAAGTACGTCTGTAATTAATTTCTGTAGTTACATTTGTAATTACACAGTTGACACTTCCCTCACATCTAACCCTACCCTTAAACTTACCCACACCACCACACCCGTCCCTAACTCTACCCGTATCTCACCTCAATATCAGCAAAGGTGTTTTGCAATACAATTTGAACACAGTAAGTACATTGTACTTATTTTTTATGTAAGTACATAGTAGTTAAGGCCACCTAATATAAAGTGGGGCCGATTCATCTATATTTGATTTGAAATTTATGCAATGCAGACTGTTATTAAATTGACCTGTTAGACAGGCCACAGGTAAATATGACATATATTATAATGGATTTATGTGAAGATAAACCAAAGTTCAGTTTAAAGGGATAGTTCAACCAAAAACGAAATTTTTATGTTTATCTGCTTACCCCCAGGGCATCCAAGATGTAGGTGTCTTTGTTTCTTCAGTAGAACACAAATGAAGATTTTTAACTCCAACCGTTGCAGTGTGATAGACTTATAATGCATGTCAATGGGGATATTTTAGAGTATGAGAGCAATGAGAGTAAAAACACATAGACATACGAATCCTTATTAAACCATGCGGCTCGTGGCGTCACATTGATGTCTTAAGGCACAAAACGATCGGTTTCTCGAACAGTATTTATGTTATTTTTTTACCTTTTATCAGACGAATGTCATCTAGTATTCTCAGAGCCATAACTTCCGGTGAATAAGGTCAAAATACTGGCACGATCAAAGATATATATACGTAGATGGCTCATCCGACCAATCCACGCAGGCACTAATGAGGAATCTATGTATATATCTATGATCGCGCCGGTATTTTGCATGTATTTTGACCTTATTTGCCGGAAGTGATGGCGCGGCCATCATTCATAAAAATATGCCATTACAACAACTATTTAAAATATCTTTATCTTTAAGTTGTTTCTACATTAATTTGGAGAGCAACTGAAATGATTACAATATAAATATATTTTAATCATGATGAATTACAGAAAAAAATTGTGATTAATTGTTTTACATTGATATGCACATGTTATGCATCATGTTAAGCCAAAAGTACTGGCCCTAATACACACTTGTTCCTCTCTGTCGCACTCTCTAATGGCATTATCCCATTCGTTCTACCCCGGCCCACATCTCTCACTCTCTCAATGAGCCTAATTACCTTTGTGGAAAGGAGTTCAGTTCACTGTATCGAGGTGACTTGTTTTTGGAGGTTGGTGGGCTCTCATACACATAAGTGTGTGTACCTGGCACACACTCTCCGGCTCAAAAAAGGTTTAGGTAGGTGGCATGGGGTGCTGAGCAGATAATTACACCGGAGCGGTGAAGAACAAGAAAAGAGCTGAGAAGAAAATGAACAGATCCCTCGTTTTCTCCTCTTCACTTTACACTCCTTTCTTCAGCCTAATTATCAGCATAGCTTTGAGGTTAGGCAAAGGATTCACACATCTCCCTCTCCTGAGCTTTTTATTCTGTCAGCTCTCTCTGAGATAGTGGAACAACTCTAAACATGGAGAAAAGACAATCTGTGAAAAGACTCAAAACTTGTACGTGAATTTATTTAAGGCTGATATCTGAGGCTCATTGTTCATGTGAACTGTTTCTCTGTGATTTGAGGGCTTTAGAAATGAGCTAAGGAGGCTTCAGTGTGCTAAGCAATGAAACTGCAGATATATACACGGTTCTTATTGCTGGAGGCTACAAGGAGTTGCCTTGGGGATAAACATCTTTAACCACCAGCCTTTAGGAATAAGATCATATATAAGAGTGACAAATATTATTATTACATGCATATTCTGCTGAACCAAGCCTATAGCAATATTACTGTGTGCATTTGTAACAATACCACCACATTCTTTGTTTTATAGGCTATATATGTGTTTTATTAACAATAGAACCATTCTAGCAACTTGCTAATGTCAAACTCTACATCATTAGCTTGATAACATACTGATGTCAAATATGTACATCAAGATACTAAATGTTAAACTCTGCGTCATTAGCTTAGCAACATGCTAATGTTAAACTGGGTGATTCTCAATTAGCTCTCTAGCAAAGCTGCGTTTGCGTCATCATTAAAGCAGCAGCTGTTTACCCCGTTGCTTGGTAACAACGGCGAGCGAGAAGGTGGCAAAATGCATATGCGTTGCTCACCTCACTTTTATATTTTTGTTTTTGAACCGTTGGTTTTGTTACCAAAGCTTCAGTATGTAATCGCACTTGCGTCTATCTGCCGCAAATGTACTGTAAATGCACTAAAGAATGCTGAAGATGAGCAAAAATTAGATCTACAGCTCTCTGCTTGCAGTACGTCAGTCACGCTCGTCTGGAAAATGAGTGAAACACACACTTTTATCAAACCATACGTCATTAATAGTGGTTCACTTCCGTGATTTAGTACGGATGCATTCACATCAGCAGCGAACCGTACCGGAGTTCACCTTTTTAAAGGGATAGTTCACCCAAAAACGAAAACTTGATGTTTTTCTGCTTACCCCTAAGGCATCCAAGATGTAGGTGTCTTCGTTTCTTCAGTAGAACACAAATTAAGATTTTTAACTCCAACCGTTGCTGTGTGTCACTCATATAATGCTTGTCAATGGAGACAAATTCTATTAGAGTAAAAAAAACATGGACAGACAACTTCACATTAAACCCCGCGGCTCGTGACGACACATTGATGTCTTAAGACACGAACCGATCAGTTTCTGAGAGAAACCGAACGGTATTTATGCAAATATATCACCTCATATCAGACGTATGTCTTCAGCTCTCCAGACTGCCATCACTTCCCGTAGGTGAGGTCAAAATAGCGGCCGGGTCATAGACATAGATACCGCATTAGTGCCTGCGTGGATCATGGCGTGGATCGCTCAAATGAGGATCTACGTATACATATCTATGACCCGGCCGCTATTTTGACCTCACCTATGGGAATTTATGGCGGTCTGGAGAGCTGAAGACATACGTCTGATATGAGGTGAAATATTTGCATAAATACCGTTCGGTTTCTCTCAGAAACTGATCGTCTCGTGTCTTAAGACATCAATGTGTCGTCACGAGCCGCAGGGTTTAATTTGAAGTTGTCTGTCCATGTTTTTCTTACTCTAATAGAATTAGTCTCCATTGACAAGCATTATATGAGTGACACACAGCAACAGTTGGAGTTAAAAATCTTAATTTGTGTTCTACTGAAGAAACGAAGACACATACATCTTGGATGCCTTAGGGGTGAGCAGAAAAACATAAAATTTTCGTTTTTGGGTGAACTATCCCTTTAAGCAGACTCAGGGTGCTTTCACACTAGCAGTTTTGGTGCACACCTGGGTTCGATTGATGTCAAAGTTCGCTACGTTTGGATGATGTAAACGCGGTCTTCCGAACTCGGGTGCGCACCCGCGAACCGTACCAGAGTCCGCTTAAAAAGGGTGGTCTGGGGTACGGTTCATGTGAACTCCGGTACGGTTCGCTGCTGATGTGAACGCAATCGTCCTAAATCGCGGAAGTGAACCGCTATTAATGACGTATGATTTGATAAAAATGTGTGTTTGTGTGTGTTTCACTCATTTTCCTGATGAGCATGACTGACATACTGCAAGCAGAGAGCTGTAAATCTAATTTCTACTCGTCTTCAGCGCTTTTTAGAGCATTTGCAGTACATTTGCGGCATATAAACGCAAGTGCCATTATGTACTGAAGCTTTAGAAACAAAACCAACAGTTAAAAAACTAAAATATAAAAGTGAGGTGAGCAACATTATGCATTTCGCCGCCTTCACGCTCGCTGTCGTTACTAAGCAACCGGGTAAACAGCTGCTGCTTTGATGACGCAAACGCACCCGGTTCGGAACCAAATAATATAATATGAACACAGTCCAGCGGGGGCACGGGGAGGGGGGAGCAATCGAACTCGGGTTCGGTCCAGGCAATCGAACCAAGTGTGAAAGCACCCTAATATAATATATGAACACTGTCCAGCGGGGCACGGGGAGGGGTGAGCAATCGAACTCAGGTTCGGTCCAGGCAATCGAACCAAGTGTGAAAGCACCCTCAGGTACGGTTCGCGGGTGCGCACCCGAGTTCGGAAGACAGCGTTCACATCATCCAAACTAACTGAACTCTGACGTCAATCGAACCCGGGTGCGCACCAAAAGTGCTAGTGTGAAAGCACGTTGTCTCAGGGTGCGTTCACACTTGTAGTTCGGTTCGTTTGGTCCGGATCACAAAACAAAATAGTCCTGGTCCGTTTAGCATTCACACTGGCATTTTTTACAGCGAACCTAAAGTTACCGAACCAAAGGCATAGGGATACGGTCACAACCTGATTGGTCGGTCGTGTGGTTTTATGACGTACATTTCGCGACGAAGCTTGCTTACCGAACATTCAAAACAATGCTGTGTGCTGGATTAAACGCGATTGTTTTATGCGTGTACATATGGTTTTATTTTTACCAGCTGAGAACTCACGAAGAGCTCATAAAATGTTCAAAACTTTCAAAACAGCACCAAGATTTCCTCCGTTGAATGCAGAAACGAAGATCTGCATATTTTGATGAGGCACTTTACCTCCTCGTTGCTCCATGTTTGCCCTCTACTCATTTTGGATACACTGATCTTTCCACGTCGTCAAATCAGCTGACTTGTCGCGTCGCATCTTGTGAAATCGCGTCCTGTTTTTGGATCGTTTACATGTCTTTGGTCCGTATTGCGTTCACATGTCAATCGAACGGCACCAGAGTTTGTTTGGAAGCGGACCGAGACCCATCTTTTTAGCGGCCTCGGTCCGCCTGTTTGGTGCGCACCAGGGTTCGGATGGCAGCGTTCACATATGTCCAAATGAACCACACTAACCAAGCAATCGCAAGCTTTTGGATCAATGTGTCTTCCTGTCAGGTTTATGTATTTTATTATATTATATTATACTTTTTTTACCTCAGTGTAATGTACCTCATTTTACAAAGTGGTAGATTCTAGCACTTTGGTCAGAAGTTGCTGTTTTAAATGTGCTTTAGAAATACAATGCCTTGCCTTGCCTTAAAAAATAGGTAATGTCAGAAAGAACGATATTGTGCTGTTGTTCATAAATACCTGTAACATGCGCCTGGAGCTTCTTCTTCTTCTTTTAATTTAGACTTATTGGCGGTCTGCATTCTTAGCGCCTCGGGCTGTTCTGGACTGCTGTTCTTGTATCTTGGCTGCGTCCGAAAACCTAGGGCAGCTGACTCGTTGCCTCGCTGCCTTACAAGCCATCGTCTGATAAGGCAGCGAGGCAGCGAGGCAGCGAGGCAGCGAGGCAACGAGTCAGCTGCCTAGGTTTTCGGATTAAGCATAAAGGCACCTCAGAAAACTACTTTCGGAACAGACATCTTAGGCAGGGTAACAGTTTAATGATCTTCAGCAAAATAGAGATCTTTAGTGAGAACTAAACACATATTTAATTACTGCATTAGTAATTTCTCGCTAGAATTGACATCGGAAGTGGAAAATGTTGGTAAAAAAACGTACATTTACACAAACTGACCAGCAAACACAACTTTTGGACGCCATCTTTTTTTCCAGCTCAGCTGTCACAGAATGGAAAGCACAGGATTGTGGGATAGCAAAGGCAGCAAAGGATACAAATATGCTGCCTTCAAAAATCGATCAGATGAAGGTATCTCAGGAGACAGGAAGTGAAGCTAACATTAGATTTGGACGTGCCTTGGTACCTTCCTGCCTTGAAATGTGTCCTCTGAAGGCAACATTTTTCAGGTTTCGGACGCAGCCCTTGTTTCCTGTCCCATTTGCCATCTTCTTCTTCTTCGTAATTCTGCCGTATTCCACACCATAGGCAATTACCGCCACCTACTGGTTTTATTCGTACATGGACGATAGACACATCTATCCTCATATTCGTTTGCCATCTTTGTAGTCCATTGTAGTTTTCCCTGTTCTCATTGTTCCCAGGTGTGTCTTGTTAGCCTATAAGCCCTTGTGTTTCCCTTGTTATTTGTCAGTCATTGTTTGTCCATGCGACATGTTGGATGTAGCCAATCTTGTGGTTTCATGTGTTCCCACATTCTCATGTGTGACTCCTGGTTCTTTTGTAATTGTTTTGTTTTGATTTGATTTAAATTAAACATTAATTTGCAAAAAAGTGGCTAGTGGGAGTGACTGTGTTACACGCCACAGCTGAAATCCACCGGCATTTGGCGGGTGTTAATGTCAAGCCCTTTATATATATATATATGTTTAACACTAGAGCTTTTTCTGATAGTATTCCAGAGTTTAGCTCCCTGCGCATATAGACATCCCTTAAACCTGACCAAAAATCTGTTGTTATCAGCATTATCAGGCATCCTGGCTGTTATCATCATTATCATGGCATCCTGGTGTTAGGCCTCTGACCTCTGACTGGTCACTATCTAACCGTACGTGTACACTGGCACCGATGAGCAAAGCTGAGCAGGCATTTTCAATTCATTATCTTTGGGAGCTGAGCGTCAGGCTCGTGTGGGGTATTGTGGGATTGACAGCGTTGAGAGCTTTAAAAAGTTGAGAAATGCTCAAGTTTATGCAAATGAGAGGCGAAAAACACCAGGCGGCGTGTGAAGACAGTGATGTCTGTCATAAGCCTTTCAAATTTTGCAAATAGTGCTGGAGGTCCTGAAGGATTCAGTGCTTAAAACACATTGCGACACATTTAATTCAGATTTCAAATGCAGCTTGCATGCTTTCATTGCATTTAGGCTGTAGCTGAGTAAAAAAAAAACACAACCATTTTTTTATATGTGGGTCAATGACATGATGGTTCTGTCCAGATATAATAATTTATAGAAATATACATAAAATATGCAATTCATACATACAATGACTACAATGCACCTCTCAATGAAGCATGTTTTTTAATATATACTTTTTTTGGACGCTTAAAGTCACACAAGTCAGGGTTGATTATTATTTATTGAATACATAAATATTTGAACAAAAACTGCTTTATTGTTATAATTTAAAATGAAAATAACTTCCTTGACGAATAATTTGCATCATAATTTTCGTCAATGACCCTTTTTCACTAAATAAAAACCAGTTTTGGATGACAAAAACTATGACGAAAATCTACTGTCATATTCGTCAACGACTAAAAACGAGACGAAAATGTTAGGGAGGGACGATTAGGGAAGAGATCCAGTCAGTACTGGGGCATGTTCAAGTTCAAACCGGTGCGCAACGTTTTGCTACGGTTTCCGGGTTGAACAACATGTTTCCTGGAAACGGTGTGCAACAGGGTTTGAGATACGTTTTCTCTCATTTGGTGGGTGTGTCAATATGTCAGCCCAATCAACAGCAACATGTATATAAACCACGCTGTATTAAAGAGACAGTTCGCACAATGGGTCCAAGTAAAGTTGTTTACAAATGTGTCCGCTACAGCTCGGTATATGCAACAATTGAAAATATTAGAAGACGTGATTGTCGTAAGAGTTTTATAGTAAAAATATAGCATATCAACATGATGTTGTTGTTTATATTTTTAGCTTCAATGCAAGGCAAGTTTATTTATATACCAAATTTCATACACAATGGTAATAAAGTGCTTTACATAAACATGAGAAAGAAAATACAAGGAATTAAAAAATTAAGAACTAGAAATGAAATTATTTAAATTAGATTACCAGGAGATAAAAAAAAAAGTTATAGCGTATTTTGCAGTATTAAACATGTATTTATGTCGATTTCATTCTTGAAAAAGAACACTAAAGCCGCGTTTCCACCGAAATTACCCGGAACAATTTGTACCAGGAACTTTTTCCCCCGAGATCTGCTACTGTCTGCGTTTCCACTGCAGTCTAAAGTACCAGGTAGATTAGGCAAATTAGCCCAGAGACTGCACGCAACTGTTCCTCCCAGTCAGAGACGGACAGGAATAATTTTTGTGCGATACTGTCTGCAACAATAACAAGTGGAGGAGATGCAAGCAGCGCTGCTTTTGGTAGTTATGTATTGTTTTAATAAAGACGTAATTAACAAAACGGCGGAAAAGAGACGAGCACTGATACTAAAGCGTATTCTGAAAGCTCGTAAAGCTAGATTTAAAATAAGACAACGTTTTATCAGCTATTACGGACATTGACCATGCGATTGCTGAGACGAACGCGTGCCATCAGACAGAAAGAGCAAGACTGATATTTGCTGAACGCAGAACGAACGAAACTCGCAAAACTTTTAAAAATGCCGGTTGAAATAAAATGCTGCGTGAGTTCAACCAATGAGCATGTTCAGTGCCCAAGTCCCACCCCCGAAAGTTCCCGAACTCTGAAAAAGTACTACCCCGGGAGCAGGGCCGTTTGGAGGGGGAAATATTTACCTGGTACTTCATTTAGACCCTGGTTCCTGCGGTCGAAACACACAGAGTACAAGCCCAAAGTTCCTAGTTCCTGGGGAAAATTCCTGCTGTGGAAACGCTGCTTTTGAATGGCCTTCTCAGCTGCCATAGCTGCAACACTTGCGTCATCAGAACAGGATGTTCAACGCAGCACCGTTCCCGTTTAAAAATGTTTAGAAACGTTTTGTCGGGGCTGAACGCAGCCCTGATGTACTAGATGCTCACATTTGAAATGTAACGTGCTGATCCAACCCATAGACTGTAAAAACTGGCCGTTGCCATCTAGTCAGGCAGTGTCACTCCCGGATAATAGAAAATGGGCAAAGAGGCGGGACGTGGGTGGAGCTGAGGTGACGTGATGACTAACAGACAGCAGATAATTGGCTATCCACCTGTCACTCAAAGTGACCATGCCCTTAATTATGCAGGACTTTAAGGCTTTATATAATGTAAACGAATGAGTTATAAAAAAAATCACCCCCCTCACAGTTGTCATGAAGGGCAAAATTACAATCCAACGCTCTCCGGTGACTTTGCATTGCGTGAGGCTGCCTCCTTGTCATTTCGGACTTATAACAAAAAACAGAACAATGTCTAAAAGCGGATATGTGACAAAGTGTACAGCAAACAAGCTAAAAAACACAGAAATATGTTTTTATAAGCTGTCGACCAGCAAAAAAACGAGCGTTTAAGGAGACAAAAGTGGATAAAGGCAACAAAATGTGAAGCTTCCGCAGGAAGAATGGGTCAAATTTGGGATCCTGACACTCAGTATGCCTATGTGTGCAGTAAACATTTTGTCACTGTTAAGTCAAATATCCACATGTCAGTTTTATATATTATATTTCCTGTCGCCGATTACGTTCCCCTCCAGTGGGCGTAGTTCTCAACAATGTAATATAACGTGTCACGCTCTGTCTCAATAGCCTGTATCCACTTTTGTGTCCTTATAAGCTCGTTTTTTTGGGTCAACAGCTTATAACAACTTCTGGGTTTTTGGTTCTGGGTTTTGTTTAGCTTGTTTGCTGTACACTTTGTCACATATCCGCTTTTAGACATTGTTCTGTTTTTTGTTATAAGTCCGAAATGACAAGGAGGCAGCCTCACGCAATGCAAAGTCAATGGAGAGCGTTTGATTTGGCATGGTCTTCAGATTATGACACGTGTCGCTCTGTCTCTATTGGCTTCAAGAGAAACTGCGCTTGATCCAACCGTGGGAAATGCGAAACAGTGCTTCAGAGCGATTCGTGATCAGTGAAAAGAGCACATTTATACCAGGTAATTGTTTATGAACTAATGCTGATGAATAATAACAATGTTTACTTTACGATGTTTATATAGTAATATGTATTAGACGGTTGTAACAATGCATATTTTATCTCCCTCATCTGAACTTGAATGAGCAGCTCTAACTACAATAGTATGGCGCAGACATTTCAAAATAATAGTCAATGTGTATTCTGAGCTTGTTTATAATTAAAAGTCACGCATTATATGTTTTTGGTTACACAAACTGTATTTCATACCCATTTAATTCATAGTCAGGAGGAAAGACTAAGAACAGTATTTGACACACAGTATTCAATAAAGTATCAGGGTTAATTAAATAGTTAATTAAAACCATTAAAAAATGAAATTAAATAAATGTTAACTGAAATTAAAAAAAATAAATAAACTTAAACTTATTTGAAGCTTTAGCTTAACCTGATATACTAACTGAACAGAAATACAAAATTATAAAAACTATATAGATGTTTTTTTTTTTATAAACGGGGAAAAAAGTGAATTGAGCTCTCTTTTGTGTATTTTGGTCAAAAACACAATTATGTCAAAATATCAGTTTTGATTTGTATTCAAGTAACAGTCAGTTATGTAATGCTTAAATGCTCAATTAATGCATTACAATTGAACTAAACTCATTGGATTTTTGTCGACCAAAAAAACAGACCAATTCAGGTGACTAAAATATGACTAAAACTAAATGGCATTTTAGTCAAAAGACTATGACTAAAATCAAAATTTGCTTATATATATATTTTAAACAAATATATATATATAAAAAAGATGTGTACACTCACATGCATCAGTGAGAAATATGAGAAAAAGAGAAATATGTGCTTACTTCTTGCTTGATGGTTGCACCACATGACATTATATATTATTAAATTCTCTTGAAAATGGTGTGAAAGTTCTTCAAAAACATATGGAACCAACATGAATACAAATAGCACATTTCTAAGGACTTGACGTATGTTTTATACTAGATATTTACATCATTGACTCAATTACGCATATATCATCTGTATATAGTCATTTGTATATAGGCTAAAGTTCACATTTTGCTAAATGTACGCATTATTTTATTGACCAGTTTCCTCTTTGGAGTCAGTGGCTAAGACAGACACAAAAACCTGCTGTAATACTGAGCAAGATGTAATAAATAAATAAAATGTATAAATACACCCCAGATTAAGTTTAAAAAGTTTTTGTACTTTGCAAAATTTATTTGGCTCTCTCACTTTAGGATTTTCAGGGTTCTGTGTGATTTGCAGAATATAAACTCTCTCCATCGCTATCTCTCTCTCGCCCGAGCTGCCTCGCCAACATGCTTGTTAAATAATGTACTTTGATGTTTTTTAAACACATATCAGACGTGTGGGTTGCTAACCAACTGAGGCCTTTAGGGAGCGCAGAAAAAGAGGTACAGAAACGAGGGATAGTTCACCAGGGTACCACTTCAATTCAGCCCAGAATATAGAGACAGAGAGAGATGAAGAGAGAGAGAGAAAAAAAAATCTCTGCTCACCTATACCTATTTCTTCAATTGTATATTAAGCCGTACGCTGAGGGAAACGCATTTACAGCCTCCTCTGCCTCTGTTACTCTTAAATAGACTGCTGAGAGATGTTCTGAGCTCTTTCCACATTCTAAAAGATTTTCAACATGCTTTAAACTTCATTTGAAATGCTTAGTGGTCTTCTCTCAAATGCTCCCTTCCTTTCTATTTAAGAGTCTATTTCCTAGAGCCAGTTTAATAAGAAATCTACTGGGCAAGTAATGCAAAATTCACCCATATGGAAAATTTAGGTCAGACTAAGTGTGTATATATATTCCCTTTGATATTAATACGTTTCACTGGCCCATAAAATATCAATAGCGTTTCATGTTGTCAGTGACCACTGCATCGTCCAAAGGCATTCAGTTGGTATGGCTGGTTCATGACCCATTTCATACAGTTGTCAAATCCCCAGGATGTGGTCCAAAATATCATCCTTAAAGATATGATATATAGCTACCATTTCTGATCAGCTGAGAACTTACAGGAAATCGAACCAAATGGTGTTGTTGCAAGTCGTGGCTACGTTCCAAAACCTTGTTGGCAGCTTTTTAAGGCAACATATTTATTCTTTTGGCCAGATTCTAAGGCTGCACTGTGGAAAAGGCAATCCCGGAATGCATTGTGACAAGCTCAGTGAAAATATCCATCCAATTTGGCAGACAGAGAAAGTGTAATGTCAACTATAAAAAGAAAAAATTGTGTTTAGCACCAAAGAAGTAGCCTATCTGTATCGTGAAAAGGTTCGCTGGTGGTCAAAGTGATGAACTTACTGCACCTACCAAACTTTTGTACAGTCACTGGTTTAACACCCGTTTTTTCATTAATTTTATTTGTTTTATTTTAAAGAAACAAAATGTTAGATGTGATTAAGTCATTTGTGTCGGTTGGTTAAAAAAAAATGATACAAAAAGTTCTGTAATCTGTCTTTTAATAATGCCTGCTAATCCTTCGATTGTTATTTCATAAGTTTGTGTGAGCTTCGTACATAAATCAGCTTCCTATAAAGTATTTTACCCAATATTTGTGTGCAGTGTAGTTTATGCTTATTTCCTTATTGTTATTTTAGCAACATGCTAATTTCAAACTCTGTTATTAGATTAGCATCATGCTATACTTGTTATGTCCTTGTAGTCGGAAATATCGTAATTACGAGTTCCGAATTACATGACCAATCACTGATGGAGATCGGTGAGAGTAATGCAAGCCTAAATAAGTGAATTACAATGAATGATTTTGCAAGTCATTTCAATTTTACATCTTGTTTTGTTTCATAACTGAATTCAGATGTAGTTATTTTGGTTTATTGTGTGAATTGGCCTTTAATCTTTATCTTAGCAACATACTGTCAACATTGCTAAAGTCTTAACATACTGTCAAACTTTAGATCATTAGCTTACCAACGTGCTAATCAAACTCTGTTAGCAACATGCTAATGTTAAAATCTCTTAATCCAGGCTGGGGGATCAACTAAGACCAAAAAAACAGTTTAGGGTCCCACTTTATATTAAGTGGCTTTAACTATGTACTAACATTTAAATTAATAATTTGATACAATGCACTTATTGTGTACATGTTTTTACGATATATATCGGTTTTTACGGTATATTTTAAAAAAGAAATACCTGCATGTAATTAGCTCTAATTAATTTCTGTAATTACATCTACAATTACACTTTTGACTCTTCCCTTACCTTTTAACCCACCCTTAAACCTACTAACCATACAACCAAACCCGTCTCGTATCCCACCTCAATAACAGAAAAAGTGTTTTGCGTTTGTGTAAGAAAAATATCCATATTTAAAACTTTATAATGTAAACTTTCGGCCGACCGCCTTCCGTGGAAAAGTGTTGAGTGTTGAAAGTGAAAAATGCGTACGTGACTTCATGACGAGCCTACCTGGTCGCGTTAGTCTTTCGATCGGCAGGGAAACTTTCAATATTTTTCCCATAAATTGAACAGGGAAGGCGGTTGGCCGAAAGTTTACTTTATAAAGTTTTAAATATGGATATTTTTCTTACACAAACGCATCGATTTGCTTCAGAAGGCCTTTATTAACACCTCAGAGCTGTGTGGAGCATGTTATTGGATGGGCAGATGCACTTTTTATGGACTTCAAAAGAGCAACTATTACTGCAATTCTAATGCTTGGATTAGCCTGGGATTTTGTAATATAACTCCGATTTTATTTGTCTGAAAGAAGATTGTCATATACACCTAGGATGACTTGAGGGTGAGTAAATTATGGGATAATTTCCATTTTTGGGTGAACTATAATTTTAATATAAAGTGGGACCCAGTCTGAGCTCATTTAAAGGGTGACATGAGAAATCAAATATTCCTTGATCTTTTTGCATATAAAAGGTATTAAGTTCCATAACTTAAAACGTCCTCCTCATCAATAAAAAAAGCATTTATATAATCAAGTTGTAAAAAAAGAAGAATTTGGATTTATTTGGATCTGAGGTGGCATGACGTCAAAGGGGAACAATCATTTGAATACGAATGCATGTGGACCAAGAAAACAACGGCTACTTTTACATCATCTCACTGTTGACCCCGCCCACTGGTGTTCAGCCGATGAGCAGCGAGTGGATCTGAAGTAGTTGTTTATGATAAGATTGTGATAATAACAAGATTGCGATGCCCCGCAGATGTTGTGCTGTTCCTGGCTGTGGAAAAACCACCAGCCACTGTTTCGAGAACAAGTCGCAATATGGTACTGGCTTTGCCCAAAACCTTTTGCTCAAAGATCAGGCTGTGCCAACTGTTCTGGAACCAGCAAGGACCCCGCAAACTGTAAGTAACATATTTCATTTTTAAACTGGCAATGACAGTTAAATTCATAATGAATAATCCTAGTATTTTTACTTCCAAGAAGGCTCTCTTTATAATGGCGGAATCTGTCGATCACGCAGCGCAAGTTTATCTGGACACTTGCCTGTTATAGTGACGCTCTTACACTACACGATGAATCTCTTACTGTATTTACATCGTGTTTGCATTGTTACACTGTAAAAAAAAAAGTATATATATATATATATATATATATATATATAAGAGAATAAAAGTTACCTGGTTGCCTTAAAATCTTTGAGTTCATTGAAATTAAAAATTTGAGTTAATACAATGAACATTTTTGAGAATCTACATCACCCTTTATTCAAATATTATTGAAAGATTTTGTAAGCATATTGCGTAATTGTGTTTTATTTGTAATAATGCAGTGAAACATGCCAAATTGTGCAATTTTCATGATTTATCACATCATTTGTTTATTAAACCAATTTCCTTCATTGTATTAACTCAATGAACTCAGGTTACTAATTTATTTAAGTTAAACCAACAATATTTTGTACAGTGTAGTTTTGGTGAAAGTGTGAAAGTGTGAAATTGCGTTGCAATGACAAGATCAATGCATTTATGCGATCAACAGACTGTCACCATTTCAATGCTCATCACTGCAACCTTCCATGTGATGGGAATTGATATAGGCTTAATATAATGCAATAATCATCACGATTCGTTAATTTCGACAGCTGTAATAATACAAATTTTAAGATTCGAGAGGGTTCTACATGTAATACTTAGATGTCAGCCAATCACAGGCATTTACACTGAAGTCTCACAGCAGACACGCCCCTTCAAACAAAGCATTCAAATCAGGGTAGAACATAGCCATTTATTTCTAAATTATGACCATTTTTGATGTAAAAATATTAACATTGTGAGTGCACTTCAGATAACATAATAAAGTTATTTTAAAAAATCCAGATCATGACCCCTTTAAGATGTTGTTTATCGGTTGGGCAGTCACTTATGAGGTTCTGTTTGTGTTGCTTTGGAAGTCAGCTTCATATGAAGGCAGTATACAGAAAGGCTTTGGAACAGAGCCAGTAGGCCTATCTATCTAGCCCATTTTACCACACACACACTTTCCCCCTCACTTCTCGCTGCAGTACACGCTCTCATCATGATCTCCGTGCTGCACACTTCTTTCACCTCTGACCCCTGTTGCCATGACGCCCAATTGAATACCCCTGGTGTCACCTGCACTGTCATGTCCTGTTTGTGTGGGCTTGCTTCCCTCTGATGAGTCTATCTTTATGTGTGTGTGCGTGTGTGTTTTTGCGGATAATACTCCTGACCCAGACTGTCTTTGTGTCATGAAGGTTGTGCTAATATTTGCCTGCCAGCTGAAATATTGTGACCTGTCTCGCAAGTCACCGACTCCCAACCTGTCAATCACGATCCGCACAGCTCCTCGCTGTCCACGCGCCTCTAAAGCATCGATTCGTACAACCAAATGACCACACACGGACATTTTCATGTTGCTAGCTCATTCTGATTAGCATGCTGCTCTCTGTAAATGAGATGCAAATGAAACCTGAGGTGAAATGGACCGAGTGGGTCACTTGCACGAGAAAGGCCTAAATTAATGTGTGGAATTTGACACGGGCAGGACGACAGGGTTATAACCTCCTCTAAATAAGATCAGCAGCTTCGCTTCACCTTTTGTGCCTGTGTGTATGCGTGTAAGTTCAAAGCAGTCCGACCTTGAGTAGAGATGCATTCGTCTGGGATCAATACTCATCCTGATCCTCTTTCACTGCCGCCACACACACTAGCACACGGGCCACGTACACAACCTGCCATTTTTATCCAGTTAAACCAGCTCAGACTTCAAAACCTTCATAACCATATAGCGCATAATGCAACAAAGCCTCATAGTGTTCAGTGAAAACAATGCAAAGACAAACACCGCTCTGTTCCCCTCCTACACCCACAACCTCACGTCCCACTTGAAGCCCCTTAAAGCTCTTGGCATTTTTTCCACTTACATCATGTTATTTGAAATAAACTATATAGTAGGCTATTGTGAGGTGCTGTTGCTCTGATATTTGCCAGAGACAGCTCTGTACTCATTTTTGGCAGTGTAATCAGATTTAGCTTTGTTTGACTTTCATCTCAGCTGTGTGTTATCAGAGTGGGATGATAATTAGTTGCTAGGAGATGGGCACATCCTTTAACTGTCTGACAGCACTAGAAGTCTTTGTCCTCTATTTCTAAAACGCATCTAGAGGCATTTGATGAGCGATGAAAAGAACTGAATATTTTGTGAATAGCAAACTGAAGAGCAACGGGTCATAAAACGATCCCATTGTGATGAACACAAAAGCTAGCTCAAAAAGGTAAAAAAAAAAAAATCAATTTGAGCTTGTAAATGTGTACATAGATGTCATTGTTCTCTAATTAGTTGATTGATTCACTTAAGACCTATTAATTAAAAAAATTAAGGTCAGTTGAGTTGACATTCACATCTGTGCATTTTTAGGGCTGTCAATCAATTAAAAATTGTATTTAATTTAGTTATTAAAATTTAAGTGAATGAATCATAAAAAACACACGTTAAGGAGACAGGGATAGCTGCAGGTTGGAGTGGTGGGCGTGGCGAAAAGAGGGGTGCAGAGAGGTGAATTGCTACAACAGAAACTAACCCCTTACCCTATACCCAGGGCCGGCGCATGGGCGAACTAGGCAGCCGCCTAGGGTGGCAGCACAGTCAGGGTGGCAAGAATAAAAGAGATAAAAATTTTACAAAAGTATTTCATTATTATTTTTTTGGACTTTGCACTTCCATCATCAAGTTATCCATTACTTATTCTAAATCTGAATTAACTTTCCTTCATTCTGGTAGCCCACTCTATCCCGCGCCCCGAATAGAGCACCATCGGTCTATATGAAAAACTCCCTGAAATACATCCAAAAATATCATCAAAACAAAAGAAGAAAAAAAATACATGAATACAAAAGATGATACTGGTGATGGCTAATGATTTTAATGCCCGACAAGCGCTTCTGAAAGGTAGGCTTATGCATGTGTAGCTATGTGAGAGAAAATGGTGGAGAAGTTATGTAGCTCACCTTATTGTGTGCGCAATTTTTATATATTCCAGCTAACATGTGGACGTTTCATGACCATTGAAAAGAAATCCCTCAGACACCTGTCATGGTTGAAAAATAGTTCCAAAATGAAAGTTGACTGGACGTACGTTGAGCATATCTGAATGCATTTTTTGGATATGTAATGTTAATTTTTTTCCAGATTTATGTTGTCCTACAGCGGCTATTTTTGGCCAGAGATACAACGTTGCCGTCGGACCAATGTTTGCTGGGATGCCATGTTGATATTAATATTTATAACTGCTATGAAGAGCTGTGCACGCGCAGAGACTACCACTGATTTGCCGCTTTCCGTGCGTCATTCATTAAAAATGAACTAGAGACTCGTGCTTTCCGCGTCCCGTACGTCGAAGTCGTACAGATACCGGCCCAATTTATCAGCGGCCCACCGGGAATTCTTCTGAATCTTCCGATGACTACTCCAGGCCTGTACATATAAGCTACTTATTATATAATATAAAACAGAATTTGCATTTGCACTCGTGGTGCTGATTTGTTTGTAACGTTGCAGAATAAAAAAAAAATCTGAAAAGATGCTTCTGTATGCTTTAATTTTAGTGCAATTTTATCAGTGAACAAAATTTCCATTCTTTCATATGTATCTCGAGATCGTCTTTAATTATGACTGTGTGGGGGGCGGCGCAAAAGTGTTTTGCTTAGAGTGGCAGTTAAGCGTGTGCCGGCCCTGCCTATACCTCACACCCTGACAGAGCTTTCGCAACCAATGTTAAGGACCTTTCCCCACCTTTCATCCTGTCCATTACTTCAACCTGCAGATACCCACACTTGATGTTAAAGGGTTAGTTCACCCAAAAATGAAAATTCTATCATTAATAACTCACCTGCTGTGTAACACGCGAGAATGAACCACAAACGTTTTCACGTGTCAAGCAAACATGCTTGAGCTTTCATTTACCTGGGGCCTATACCCTGAAGCCGGTTTAGGTGGCTAGCCAGGTATGTTTCAGTTTAGTTTGCGCCAACCGTGGGTTTTAGGGACCATGAAATTGGTTTGGATTTGTAGCACTGTTCATCGGCACTGTAACTTACGCTCCACAGGGCAGGTTATGTTCTGGATAAGAGATCTCAAACTGAATTTGGACCAATCAGCTGTGTGCACAGTGACATACCTCTGATTAAATAAAGTCACTCCCTGAGTTTCTGCTCCAAATTAAAGGTCACTACATAGCAGATGATTTTTAAAGACAATATTGTCTGGCTTTTAGGAAAGCCTATTTATAATAATAATTTTGTATTATTTAGACATTATTTATGTAATTATTATACCCATAATCCATTACACATGAACAATTTTAGTTGATCAATTATTGTTATTAGCACTTAGATTAAATTAATATAAATATAGCCTATAATATAAATAAGCTTTAGAATCAGTAGATAAAACTATAAAAATGACTACAAATGAGCTTTATTGTTCAAATCTCTCTATATCAACTATATACACTAACTTAACAACTTTTACTTGCACTGATATAGCAAGATTTTTTTCTTTTAATTGTCCTTTTTCATAGACAGCTCTTTTCTTCTTGCTGTGTAAATTTGTTTAAATTCTTAATGTGTTTCAATCTCTTAATATTCTGCAGAAGAGAGAAGTGCACTGCTTCTCTCGTTCACTGTTTCCACAGCATGTGATTGGCTGTTCACTACTGATGTCACACCTAAACTTAGGATCAAAGCCTGAGTTGACAGAGAAAGTTGATCATCAGCATCATGGTACCAACAAAGCCTGATTGGATTGGTTTGGTTTCGTCAATTCGTTTGTTCAACTACCATCATGGTACGGGCCCCTGGTGTGCGATTTGATGAATGTTTATATATGATTACAATCTTAAATTCAATCTGTTCAGTTTATAAAGGAATCATGTATCTTCATAAAACTAAACTGCTCAATTCATATGGATTAGTTGTACGTTCTCTTTATGAACTTTTTGATAGAGAAAGCTCTCAGATTTTATTAAAAAATATATTAATTTGTGTTCCTAAGATGAATAAAAGTGTTATGGGTTTGGAACGACATAAGGGTGCGTAATTAATAACAGAATTTTCATTTTTGAGTGAACTATCCCTTTAAGTGCACATGCACACGCATGTCTTTGACCACCTTTAAAGGTGCACTATGTATATTTTTTTCTGTAAAATATCCAAAAACCTCTAGGCCAGTGTTATACAGTATATTTTGTTCAGTTGAGTACTTACAATATCCCAAATGTTTCCAACTGTTTGTAAATCGTGAGAAATTGCTATTTTAACCAAGGAAACGGGACGTGAGAGGGAGTCGCCTGTCGATGGCGTCATGCTTTCCCCTCGGTTTCCGGTTTTATTTTGCAGAAATTCTTTACTCTCACTGCAGTGTGAACACACAGAGTAACGTCATAACTTCCTTTTCAACACACTCAGATGTATCTAATATGATAAACAGAGCTGCGTTACCTCATACTCATGACCTGAAAAACGGACATGGTGCCGGCGACTGTGTCATAATAAAAGTCCCGCCAGCGACTATGCCATAATAAAGGTCACCCGCTCGCAAGGCTTGTGTTGCGCTCTTCTTATTAACAATCGCTCCTGCTTCTGCGTCATACTACAGTAACGTTAATAATCACATCCATGAATATGATTTCTGCCTGAGTCCTTTCCCGATTATTTTCCACCGGCAGTGAGGTGAAGACCTCATGTCCCAAGATTCTGCGCTTAAGCTTGGCGTCATCAAACTACGCCTTTGTTTTGATTAGGCGACCTCTAGTGGAATGAAAAGTTATATAGTGTAGCTTTAATGTTTTTAAATTAAGATACAAATTTAAATGTGTCTCTTAAGGGCCCATTCACACCAAAAACGATAGCTAAAAAACTATAAAGATAACTATATTAGCCTCCACACTAGCATATGATATCATATTGTTTATTATAAGCACGCAGTTCTGTCGTTTGTTGCTTTAAAATGCTTACAAGCTTTTTAAAGCAGTATGGATTCTGATTGGCTCTTAATATTTTTATCGTTCATCGTCTGAAAAAAAAATGTATTGAACTTTATTGTTTCTCTGTGCCATTATCGTTGTGGTATGGACTTGGCTATTCTTTAGGATGATTGGCCCCACTTTATATTAGGTGGCCTTAAGTACTATGTACTTACATAAAAAAAATAAGTACAATGTACTTTTTGTGTTCAAATTGTATGGCAAAACACCTTTGCTGATATTGAGGTGGGATACGGGTAGGGTTAGGGACAGGTGTGTGGTTATGGGTAAGTTTAAGGGTAGGGTTAGGTGTAATGGAAGTGTCAACTATGTAATTACAAATGTAACTACATAAATTAATTACAGACGTAATTACATGCAGGTATTTTTTAAAAGGTAATTACAATGTAAAAACATGTATGTACACAATAAGTGCATTGTATCAAATGACTAATTAAAATGTTAGTACATAGTAGTTAAGGCCACCTAATATAAAGTGGGTCCGGATGATTTTTAGATCTACACTGTAAAAAAAATCCCGTTGTTTCTACGGAAAAATACCGGCAGCTGTGGTTACCAGAACATTACTGTAAAAATTACATCAAACCGTAAACATACTTACGGAGTTGCATGTGAATTTTACATTTTAAACATGTATATTTAACATTGGATTTCAGTAATATTAACATCATTGTTACACTGAAGTGAACAAGTTTGTTGAGTAAATTTAACATTTTAAACATGTGAATTCAACATTGGGATTCCGTGATATCTATGTCACTGCTATGCTAAACTGACGAGTTTGCTCAGTTAAATTTACATCCGGCTGTTTATTTAACATTAGATCAGGGCTTACACTGTAAAAAAAATCCCCGTAAAATTTACGGTAAAAAAAACGAACACATATTTCATTAACTGAAATAATGTTAAATTACCAACCTATTGAAATACTAATATCTGTTATGTATCTTTGATATATACAGACAACCACCAATCACAGTGGTGATGAGAATCATGTGATGAATCAAAGCTAATCAAAAGCAGCTTTTAAGAGAACAATAGTAATATATAGAAGGTGCTTAGTGTCATTCACACAAACACTAAACACCATCATGGTAAAACTTAAATTTAAAAAATGCAATAAACATTAATTTAACAACATCAGATATAACATAAAACCCTAATGTACATAGCTGATTAGAAAAAACAAAGAAGAAACATAGTTATTGTAATGAAAATACATCAAATGCGAAGTGTCACGCTGGGAATTCTGGGAATGTCAATTTACGGGTTTTTCACTGTAAATTACACAATGACTTGTTCTTTTTCACTTCCAAAAACTGTAAATTTAACGGTATTTTACTGTAAAATTAAATGAAATGTAAGGTTAGATCTATTACAGTTATTCACCGTATATAGTACGGATACTTTCTGTTAACCAATTAACTGTTTTTCACCGTAGCATTTTTACAGTAAAATACCGTTAAAATCACAATCATTTTTTACAGTGTATGTCTTTATGGTTTTCGTTATAGTTATTGTTCTGTGATCCTGCGTTCTACTCCATTATGATGTAATGTTTGGTTATGACTTATGAGTAATCAGCAATATTGTTTTTCAAATAATTAATTTCCCTAGTATTTTTAATAAATTAAAATAACACGATACCAGTTTGCAATATCAAGCATCACAACGTAGGTACATACGTTTTTGTACAGCTAAAAATAACTGGAAGTGACTGACAAAAAAAGCCATGTCCACTCTTATGCTAAAAATGTGGATAAAGTCTGATGTTAGCATTTTGATATTAGACATAAAAATACATAAAACATTGGGTAAAAATAGTCTTATTTTTATATCTTCTAATACTTTTCAGTACTGAATAAAATATTGCTAGAAGTAGGCCTATATTGTTAAAACTCTACAAAATTTGTTAACATGAAGTTAACTACACTCTAAAAAAAAAAGTTAGCTGTGCTATATAGCACCTTAGTCAAAGAACCTCTGAAGAACCGCTGAAGCACCAAAATTGGTGCTATATAGCACTTAAAAAGGTTCCCCTATGATTACGAGATAAATGAGATGCTCAGAATTTGGCATAATTAAAGTATCTTAGAATGCAAAAGATACCATGAGATGCATAGGCAGCTAACTAGGTTTTGGAACAGAGCTATTTTGTCTGTGTGTATGAAATAAAACAAAGTGCAATCTAATGAACAGTAGATGAATCGGTACAGGCTTCGTTGACCGCTGCACTGTGCTAATGAACTTGTACAGTCTCATTTGTGAGTCATGGTTGTAGCTTCCATTTTCTTTGCAACAACCTTGAATCACTAACAACCTTCAGAGACTCCCATTAGTCTCTATATCCTGCAACGCTAACTCTTAGCTTGCCATTTGTTTCCTGCATGCCCTCTTCTCTGCTGTAGACCATTTGCTATCTATCTCCAAAGTCCTACTCTCTGTCTTTTCCCCCCTCTTTCTTTCACTCTCCTTTTTATTGGCTCTAATCTGGCAGTGGTGATTTATCTCTTCTGTCTTCACTCTGGACCAGATGCTGCTGACCTTGCAGACAGTCAGAACACTGTGCGCTTCTGCCTTTTTCTGTATGCATGTGTGTGGATGTTTTGTTGTTTATGCACAAAAGCACAGAATATATCTGTATTTGTGTACGTCTATATATCTTGACCCCTTGTTCTGTTCTGTTTAGATTGAGTCGTCATGGTTTGCTTTATTAAATGCAAGAATGGTCTTTTCAAAATTAACCTTTTTCACCTTTCATTTTATATCTGAAGTGAAATTATATATACACACACAAAATTTTGAGGTCAGTACGTTTTTTGTAGGGTCATTTCGTGTCAAATCAACCAATTTTTGGAAACTTCCAATTTACTCATGGAGCCGTATTAAGATCTCCATATCTCTGGGATTGAACCATTGAGGGCCTTTAAAATGAAAACACCAAAAGGAAAGTTTATCAAGAACCACAATCTAAAAGGATATTAAGATATCTTTAATTTTTCTTGAGATACAGTCATGCAAACATGAGGCAAAAAAACAATAAATGCTTTTTGTAATTTTTGAATGGTCACCGTTGGCATATTATGAAACAAAGATTGCTAAAGTCAACAGATTTTACTTATAGACCTACCAATCTATGTGTAAAAATAAAATAATGATGCTGCCATCTTTTTAAAGTCTTTTTTACACCCCTCTAATTTGGCTCCAAATCTCAGGTGAAATTTGTAGGTTACCAAACGTGCGTCGCTCGTGGAAACACGTCAAAATCAAATTCCTCACATAGCAACCTACACAATAGCGGCAGACAAAAATGAAACTTATACAGAATATCATAAAAACACAATGGCCAGGTTTCACAGACTAAGCCAGGATTAGGCCTTAGTTCAGTTAGGACATATAGCTTTTATAAACTACAAAAACAAAAAAGTGCATCTTGAGACGAAACAATATTTTAAGATATGTCAGTGCAAGTATACTTCAGTTAAAACAGCTTAAACATGCATTTTAGTCTAGGACTATTTTAAACCTTGTCTGTGAAACCAGGGGAATATCTATAAATGCAAATGTCCATCATAAACTACACACTTCTCCAACAGAAGCAATCTTAAATTGTGATTATATTTCACAATATTACAGTTTTAGTGTATTTTTAATCAAATAAATGCAGGTTCAGTGAGCAAAAGCATCAAAAATAAAATCTGTAGGCCTATATGAGACATTTTTTGCTCATGTGCCTTTAAGACTTAATGTAAATTCCCTCTGCTCTTCACATGCGGAATGAGATACGTCAAGTATAAAATATTTTATAACTTCAAATATATTTACCCCATGCGCTACCCCATTAGTAACAGCCTCATGGCAATTCCTACATTGCATTGTGACAGACTCATAAAACAATCCACACTGAAATGCAACATAAACAGATAAACTCATATTGAAATGCTCAGGCCCCTTGTTAAAAGGACATTTCAGCCGCTCTTTGCTAACACTGGATCCCTTCAGGAGCATACAGTATTAGAGAGTGGCAGATGCTACACAGCCAGGAACAACAAAGGTTTGACAAACTTTCTCATATTTTACTTTTATTGTCAGTTTTTCTGGAGTTTAGAAGTAATAGCATCCATCCATAACATATAGGCCTATATATATATATTGAAATCCTAGTTCAAAACCAATGCGGCGCTAACTCTTCATTACCATCCGCACTCCCACTGAAATAAATAAACAAACAAAGCAATCTGTATTTGACAACACAATTTCTGCTGCAAACAGTTAATCAATGCTTGCCCTTATTTGACTCCGTGTTTGTCTTGTTGATAAATATAAGGTCATATTCTCAACAGAGAATGCCATTTTTTGTTGTCTAAAATTAAATGTGAGAAAGACTTGATTGAAGCAGTGCAATTCTAGGGAGAATATAACTGTGGTTGGGTTCACATAGAGTGATTGCGCAATTAGGCTAATGCAATGGCAAAAAGAGAAAAACCTTTTAATGGTGATACAGAGAATTAAAGTCGTGATTAGATGCGCTTATGATGCCACAGCCAAAGTTACTGGTGAATTACGTACAAAATACATGCATGAGTATAGCTATCTGATATGCTATAGGTTTGATTAACATTTACATTGTGTTCTTTACATTTTGATTCAAACTGTTTTCTAGTAAATCAACATACATCAAAGTTGAACTAAAAGTTTAGGACGCTACTAACTAAACAGAATTTTCCAGTTACTTAGCTGGCTTTATAGTAGCCTATTTCACTAAACAATACGTTTTCCAACAGTGTAGGGAGACAAGCTTAAACAAAACAGCTTAAACCAGTCTACGTTTGTTTACTGATCTTCCAGTATGGCCACTAAAAAGCAGAGCTGTAAACTAAAGCAGAAAAAAAAACATCTTAAACCAGCCTACACTGTAAAAAAAAAATTGTCTGAAGAATTTTGAAAATTGATAATTACATATTGGCCTGATAAATGACTTCCAAATAATTATCCCCATGCAAAAAGATGCATTGTACTAATCATTGCTTAAGGTCTTCACTCAAAATTAAAATTGTATATTCACCGAACATTTTTAGTTGTGCTCAGTCAATCTATGAAGTCGAAGTGAAAAATCCATGGTAATGGATGAACAAGTCCTACACCAAAAAACTGTATACGCATGCGCAAAATGCACTTGAGAAAAAACGTTCGTGTGGAGATTTCAAATGCGGAGCGCGGGAGCGTGAGCAGACTGCAGAGCCAAACCAGCCGGTGCTGAAGACCGAAACAAACATTCCCAAGAGAATAAAGATATTCATCGTCACAAGACGTTGGTGAGTATTGAGCACTGAAATTATTCTCCAGAGTTTTGCTGGAGACCCGGTATGAGGTTTAAAAGACATTTGTATAATCACACATTCATTGGTTTCATGAGTGTGTTCTTGTTTACCAATTGTCTAATGCTAGCCAATAGTTTTATTTTCCTCATGTCTTATGCTGCGTTCACACCAAACGCGAATAGAGTACATGTTCACGTGTGAACATTTTGAATCCATTCGCGCGTCCACAGTGAATTGGACGCGCGTATAAATTGAGCGTTTGAAGCGAAATAGATGCGCGTTCAAGGCGCTCCAGGAGAAATATGTCATAAAACACCACTCTGCCTCTTTTCATTTTCATTCAAAATATATATTAAGCATTAATAGCCACACAAATGTGGTCCAGGCAACTCCTACATTATCTTCACTGCATGTATATTTAAATATCCTTAAAAAATAAAGTTATGAAACTTCTCTTTGCCCTCAGTCAAAACTATTTGGCAGACAACAAATTATAGATTCATGACACCAAAGATCGCCCGTTAGATCAACACAAGACGCACCACTACAGGACATCAGAGCCAGCGGTAAACGTCAGAAGGACTAGCCGAGGAAAGGTTGCTCTCGCCGGGGTTATGAGCGCTGAGTGCCCGGTGATCGCCTGGATCTCACAACTCCAAAAACACAAGATAATTTTTTTTAAATAGGCACTCTCTTTATAAAGAAACCACAGATTTGAGCTTTTAACAACTACATTCTCACCTGAAAAAGTCTTAAAAATACATTTTGTGACACAATAGTAGTATTTTTAAATTATACAGGGTTTCTCATTACGTCACTTTACCACGTGACCGCAGAGAGCAGGCTCCTGATTGGCATGAATTGACGCCAAAGTTAAATTTTTTCAACTCGGGCGTCAGACGCGAATCGGCTTCAAACGCGTGAATGCACAAAAGCACCACTCGCGTATAATGCGCATATCGCGCAAGGCGCTCAATTCGTGTCATTCGCGCGAACTGGACGCGCGAATGAGGCGGATTCAGGTCCTTTGCGCCGCACGAAACGCGCCTTCCGCGCCGCAGGACCTCCAGACGCGCGTCAACACGCCTTTCCATTGACTTAACATTGAAATCACTCGTGCCAGACGCTCTATTCGCGTTTGGTCTGAACGCAGCATTATATGTCTAAAATAATAGGTAATAAGTAAATTAAGTCATTTGTGTGCTATATGTGGCATGCGACCGTTGAACACGGTGACGTTAGATTGCGTTTGGCATCGGTCAAGATCGTGATTTTCTTATTCGTCCATTCATTCATCTTATCCTCATTATATAATGAAGAACTTCTGTTCTTTCATTTGCCAGATGTGATGCAGGGAAACTTTGCCATTAATGTTAGTTTTATTTGCAGGTTTTTAACCAATCTCTTTTAACCAGTCTCCAATTGAATATTTTCTAGTGACTGATCACATCTAAATTTTTTAATTGGCCAATTTGAATTTCTGTGAATTGAATTGCATCAATTCACAGAAATTCTTTTTTGGCCAACTGAAAAATGTGATCAGTCACTAAAAATTTTTCAATTGGAGACCTGATTTTGTTTTTTTTTATAATTTAATGATTCTTTTTAATTCAATAAAATGTCAACCCTGTTGTCTGTGTTCATTTTGCTTAATATTTTATGTTTTTAATCATTTTTGTCTTTTGGGACAGTGAGAAATAAACAATTGTTACAATATGTTCCAATATGGAAAAATTTAATTTTCCAACACTGTAAAAAATTACAGGCCTCTCCAATTCAAAAATTTCTAGTGACCGATCACATCTACATTTTTTAGTTGGCCAAATGTAATTTCTCAATTCACAGAAATTAAATTTGGCCAACTGGAAAATTTAGATGTGATCGGTCACTAGAAAATTTTAAATTGGAGAGGCCTGAAATTTTTTACAGTGTTGGAAAATTACATTTCCCTTTCGTTCAGTCACTACGACGTACGTTAGTGACTAACGAATGGGGGTTTCGCTTAGAAGCCAATCATCTTCATCGTATTCAACAGCGCCCAATGGCAGTGCCAATGCCATGGGCATGCGGAATTTGCATGCGTAACTCCGCCCCACCTTGTGGGTATATAAGGAAGTACGCTGCGAACATCGCATTATGTTTCTGCTTTGGAGCCAAGAGGATATCTTCACTCCTACAAGCCTGATCTGAGTCATCGACAGCTTTCGAGACGAGCAGCTTTCCAGAGGCGTTGGTGTTACGGCGCGTTCCAGTGATCATCATACTGCCTGCCTGCTGATCTGCGCAGTGGTCCGCTAGACAGCTGGTGTGTGGTCCCTGGGCGCTTCGGCGTTCTCTGCGAAGCTTCCTCTCATAAAAGAGCTTACACGTGACGCGTCCTTTTCAGGATGTCTCGTCCGTGTACTTCTGGGTGTGGTCGGTTGCTTTCCTCTTCTGATGGGCACGAACACTGTCTGATATGTTTGGGCTTTCAGCATGCTCAGACAGCGTTCGCGGATGAGTCATGTTCTCACTGCGGGAACATGACCATCGCAATGTTGCGGTCAAGACTCCATGACCTTCGTACTGAAGTGAGAGTCCCCTCTACCACACCCCGATCTACTGAGTCCCAGAGGCCCAGTACTTCGGCTGGTGGTCAGGGTGACTTGACGGTTACGGTGTGGAACAAAGCCCCGACGCTCATGCCTCGGGCCACACCCCCGTCTTGCACATTGCAACCCGCGAGTGTCCAGATGCAGGTCGCGGGGCCGGCTCCGGCCCCCCCGCGCATCTCATTTGGCGCTCCAGAGGAGGATGCGATGTCGATCACCGCATCACAAGGTGGGCTCGAGTCCTCTGGAGATGATGACTCGGCTGTGCTGCCGCCCTCGGGCGTGCCAGCATTGCCCGAGTCAGATCCAGAGCTGACAGCCATGTTGTCTCGGGCAGCCGCGAGTTTAGGGATCGAGTGGAACCCTCCACCCTGTCCCGAACGCTCAAGGCTCGACGATTGGTTTTTGGGGGCTCGCGCTGACACCCGTCAGTCCTTGCCCTCAATACCTTTCTTTCCCGAGCTGCATGAGGAACTCACGCGGTCCTGGAAGTCCCCGTTGTCTTCCCGTGACCGTTCGGTGACTTCCTCCGCCTTCTCCGTCCTCGATGGGGCGGCAGCTAAAGGGTACACTGGGGTCCCTCCAGTTGAACGTTCTGTTGCGATGCAACTGTGTCCTCAGAGCGCTTCAACCTGGCGTGGTGATCCTAAGCACCCCTCCAAAGCCTGTCGATTCACATCAACCTTGGTGTCGAAATCGCACAGAGCCGCGGGGCAGGCTGCCGCTTCGCTGCATGCCATGGCGATCCTCCAGGTCTACCAGGCCAGGATCCTCAAGGACATGCACGAGGGTGGAGTTGATCCGGGGCTCTTAAATGAGCTGCGTGCCGCCACCGACCTCGCTCTCCGGGCGACGAAGGTGACCGCACGCTCCCTGGGTCAAGTGATGTCCACAAATGTGGTCCAGGAGCGTCACCTGTGGCTGAACCTGGCCGATATGCGGGACACCGAGCGAACCCGGTTCCTCGATGCCCCCATATCCCAGGCCGGCCTCTTCGGCGGGGCGGTTGAGGACTTCGCCCAACAGTTCTCAATCGCCCAGAAGCAGACTGAGGCTATTAAGCACGTACTGCCCCGGCGGCCAGCTGCTGCCTCCACCCCGCCGCCGGCGCAGTCAACTCAGTCTGCTCCACGCCGAGGACGCCCTCCTAAGGCTCCCGCCCCTCCCACCCGGTCCAAGCAGCAGCCTTCATCCGGGCCGGGTCGCGGAGGAAGCCGTAGGAAGGCGTCCAAGTCCCCTCAGGCCGCCCCGCGCCCCGCTAAACGCCAGGCCAAGCGGCGCTCCTAAGACGGACGGCTCAGGGATGGGAAATTCTTTCGAGGAGATGGTAGCAGGACCACTCCTTCCCCCGGTGGAGGGCCGGGGGAGAATCCTTTGTTCAGCTGCTGGCCCCCGGGTCAGCAGCACCCTATGTTGGTCAAAGAAAGAATTAACACTCCCATCCCTGAGCCCACAGAGTCCGGTGATGACGGTGCGCGCCACCCACGGGTCCCGCCACTCGCATCCCACTCTGTCGCCAGCCTCCTGGCAGAGCAGACCCCAGTGGAACGCTGGTCCTTCCCTGGTCTCCTCTGTCAGGACGCAGCTGTCAACCGTGCCCCCGCACCGGGACGCCCCACAGCCTCCCATGTCCGGGCCGGTGACGCTGCATCGCTGCAAGCCCACACCGGGTACGTCTGTACACCGTATGACCCCGCTGGTGCAGTTTCTGGATGTCTGGCTTCAGCTTCCAGGGCTGTCCCGCTGGGTCGAGCGGACCGTCAGGCGCGGCTATGCGATTCAGTTCGCACGGGTTCCTCCCTGCTTCCAGGGAGTCCGTTCCACCATGATCGGGGCCAACGCCCCCGTCATGCGAGCGGAGATTGCCACCCTACTGGCGAAGGGTGCGATCGAACCTGTCCCTCCAGCCGAGATGAATTGCGGGTTTTACAGCCCGTACTTCATTGTACCCAAAAAGACCGGTGGGCTACGGCCAATCCTGGACCTGCGCATCCTGAACCGTTACCTTCACCGGTTTCCGTTCAAGATGTTGACAGCGAAACGCCTTTTCGAATGCGTTCGTCCACACGATTGGTTTGCAGCGATCGACCTGAAGGACGCCTACTTCCATGTCTCCATTTTGCCTCGACACAGACCGTTCCTACGGTTTGCTTTCGAGGGGCGGGCATATCAGTACGCAGTTCTACCATTCGGGCTATCTCTGTCCCCTCGCGTCTTTACGAAGATTGCCGAGGCAGCCCTTGCGCCCCTTCGGCAGCACGGGGTCCGCATCCTGAACTACCTCGACGACTGGCTCATACTGGGTCCCTCTCGAGAGCAGGTTTGCGGACACAGAGATCTGGTGCTCCATCACCTAGCCCGTCTGGGCCTTCGGGTCAACTGGGAGAAGAGCAAACTTTGCCCCGCGCAGAGGATCTCTTTTCTCGGTATGGATATCGACTCGGTCGCCATGTGCGCGCAGCTTTCGAGCGAGCGCGCGCAGTCTCTGCTGACTGCCCTTCGACAAGTCGAGGGCCAGAGTGCGGTTCCACTGAAACATTTTCAGAGGCTCCTGGGGCATATGGCATCTGCAGCCGCGGTAACGCCGCTCGGATTGCTTCATATGAGACCGCTTCAGCACTGGCTACGCGATCGAGTCCCGAGATGGGCATGGCGGTCTGGCACGCTCCGGGTCCCAGTGACTCGGGCCTGCTTACAGACACTCACCCCGTGGTCGAACCTCAAGTTTCTACGGACCGGAGTGTCCTTAGAACGAGCTTCCAGGCATGTTGTTGTGACAACAGATGCATCATCCACGGGCTGGGGTGCCATGTGCAATGGACAAGCAGCCGCGGGCTCCTGGACAGGACCCCAGCGCCTTCTGCATGTCAATTGCCTCGAGTTACTGGCTGTACGGTTCGCCCTGCACCGCTTCCGAGCGTTGCTGAAGGGTCAACATGTGCTAGTCAGGACAGACAACACGGCCGTAGTAGCGTACATCAACCACCAGGGCGGTCTACGCTCCCACCGTATGTCTCAACTCGCCCGCCATCTCGTTTTGTGGAGTCAGAAGCGCCTGAGGTCCCTTCGTGCTGTCCACATCCCTGGAGACCTGAACTGTGCAGCCGACGAGCTGTCACGGTTTCAGCCTCTCCCCGGAGAGTGGAGACTCCACCCCCAGACGATCCAGCTGATATGGGAACGGTTCGGCGACGCACAGGTAGATCTGTTTGCCTCCCAGGACTCTTCCCATTGCTCCCTGTATTATTCCCTGACCGAGGGCACCCTCGGCACGGATGCACTGGCGCACAGCTGGCCGTCCGGGCTACGCAAGTATGCGTTTCCCCCAGTGAGCCTTCTTGCACGGGTACTGTGCAAGATCAGGGAGGACAAGGAGCAGGTCGTCTTGGTCGCCCCGCTTTGGCACGGCCAGACCTGGTTCCCAGAACTCTTACTCCTTGCGACAGCCCCTCCCTGGCCTATCCCTCTGAGACCAGACCTTCTGACTCAGAGACGGGGCACCTTTTGGCACCCGCGTCCAGCGTTCTGGAAGCTCCACGTGTGGCTTCTGGACGGGACACGGCAGGTTTGAGTAGCCTTCCACCTGCGGTGGTCGCTACCATCACTTCCGCTAGAGCTGAGTCTACACGACGTCTCTACGCGTTGAAGTGGAACCTCTTCGTCACATGGTGTTCTTCCCGCCAAGAAGACCCCTGGAAATGCCCGATCGGGTCCGTGCTATCGTTTCTCCAGGAGGGGGTGGAGCGAAGGCTGTCTCCCTCCACCCTGAAAGTGTACGTGGCCGCAATATCTGCCTACCACGATCTCCTGGGAGACAAAAAGGTAAGTCAGCACGACCTGGTCATCAGGTTCCTGAGGGGAGCGAGGAGACTGAATCCTCCTCGCTCTCCTCTCGTTCCCTCTTGGGACCTCTCAGTAGTCTTAAGTGCTCTGCAGAGGCCTCCCTTTGAGCCTTTGCGGTCGGCCGAGATTAAGTTCTTGTCTATGAAGACGGCTCTGCTGACCGCATTGGCCTCGCTTAAGAGGGTCGGGGACCTGCAAGCATTTTCGGTTGACGAAGCGTGCCTTGAGTTCGGGCCGGCTAACTCTCACGTGATCCTGAGACCCCGGCCCGGATATGTGCCCAAGGTTCCTACCACTCCGTTCCGAGATCAGGTGGTGAACCTGCAAGCGCTGCCTTTGGAGGAGGCAGACCCAGCCTTGGCATTGCTCTGTCCAGTACGCGCTCTCCGCGCCTACGTAGACATGACGCAGTGTTTCAGGACCTCAGACCAGCTCTTTGTCTGTTATGGTGGAGAGCGGAAGGGAAGTGCTCTCTCAAAGCAGAGGTTGTCTCACTGGGTGGTGGACACCATTGTTTTGGCTTACCAGCAGCAAGGTCGACCATGTCCCCTTGGTGTGAGGGCACACTCCACCCGGAGTGTGGCCTCCTCTTGGGCTCTAGCGCATGGCGCCTCGCTAACAGACATCTGCAGAGCTGCAGGCTGGGCGACACCCAACACATTCGCCAGATTCTACAATCTCCGAGTGGAGCCAGTGTCCGACTTTGTACTCGCCCCCCCGAGGGGCCGGTAATGGACCACGCTCAGGTGTCTTCGCTTGCTCGCCATTCCACTCCCATGACTGGATACGTGCGATATTTTCCTCAGGTGAGCTCCCCGAGAGCCCTGAGCTCCTCCAGCACTGTCGACGCCGACATCAGTTCAGTCTGCCCTTTCGAGCCCAGACCCTCATGTCCGGCCAGGTGCTCCGTGTGCATGGTTCCCCTCTGGCGACCCCCACACGAGTATTCCCACCGTAAGCCTCCTCAGTGAGCAGGTGTCTTTCCCTTGGCAAGTCCCTGCCACCCCTAGGGTTAAAAATCCACCTTCGGCTGGTACCCTAGAGATCTTCCATATGCAACCCTCAGCGGGTCATATGTGTATTCTCTAAGTCCTCCCTACGGTAGGCACCTTGGCATTCCCTCACTGGGATATGCTTCCCAGTGTACCTTGGTAATCCTGTGATAAGTGGGAGTCCTAGGGCCTTAAGTGGCGGGATCTCACACTTACGCAGGGCACTGGATGACAGCTGAGTGGCGCTGTTTTACAGGTTCCCCCATTCGTTAGTCACTAACGTACGTCGTAGTGACTGAACGAAAGGGAACGTCCGGTTACGTATGTAACCCTCGTTCCCTGAGGAGGGAACGGAGACGTACGTTTCCTTAGCCACGTCAGCTGTGCTGCCTGGAACGCGAGGAGTTCAGTCTTGGCTCCTGCAGCAGTAACATAATGCGATGTTCGCAGCGTACTTCCTTATATACCCACAAGGTGGGGCGGAGTTACGCATGCAAATTCCGCATGCCCATGGCATTGGCACTGCCATTGGGCGCTGTTGAATACGATGAAGATGATTGGCTTCTAAGCGAAACCCCCATTCGTTAGTCACTAACGTACGTCTCCGTTCCCTCCTCAGGGAACGAGGGTTACATACGTAACCGGACGTTTTCCATTGGCTCAACATATTATTTCTAATTGAGCCTGTATTGAATTGGAGAGGCCTTAGATTTTTTACTGTGTAAAGTGGTTTGCTGGTCTTAGCTGGTTTGGGTTGTCTTCCAGTCAGGCCATCTTGACTAGTGCCAAAAACCATCAAACCAGACCAGGGGTCCGTTCTTCGTACCTCGCTTAATACATTTGAGATGATTTGACAGATGCCAGATCTTCTAATCGTGATAACTGCACTCTGGCTAATTTTGTTCTTCAAATACATTTTTGGATTGGATTAAAATATCTGTATTAAAGGGTTAGTTCACCCAAAAATGGAAATTAGCCCATGATTTACTCCCCCTCAAGCCATCCTAGGTGTATATGATATTCTTCTTTCAGACGAACACAATCAGAGTTATATTAAAACATGTCCTGGCTCTTCCAAGCTTTATAATGGCAGTGAATATTGCTCTGTTTGAAGTCCTTAAAAGTGCATTTATATCCATCATGACTGCTCCACACGGCTCCGGGGGGTTAATAAAGGCCTTCTGAAGCGAAGCGATGCGTTTATGTAAGGAAAATATCCATATTTAAAGCTTTGTAAAGTAACATTTCTAACTTCGGGACTGTCTTCTATATTCAACTTACGGAACCTAGGATGACTTGAGGGTGAGTAAATCATGGGCTAATTTTCATTTTGACAGCTACGTAGTGACATCATATATTTAAAAAAAAGACACCTGATGAAAAACTTGACGAATTTCTGGACCTCATAAGGAAACAGCCAAGAAACCAAAATGACATTAAAGTTCTAATAGATAAATGACATGTGCACTGTTTTTTATTTATTTTTATTTTTTTACATGATTCCCAATCATTTATAGCAATGGTTTCTAGTATTTGTACAGGCTTTACATGTTTATTTCAATGTTGTAATTAGCAATTCATTTAATTTTACCTTTGAAGAAGATTTGTTACGTGCATTAATATACTAAAAACATCTATCTATCTACTAAAGTTTCTTAAGGGTCAAGATCAAGTTATCTGCATCTCATGCGCTGCATCAAGCCACTCCCATAATATATGTCACCACAACTAATCTTTATATTGTTATTATTATTTAAAATTATTATTGCCCCATGTTCAGTAAGGATCTAGTAATAAATTGGCAGTGGTTGGGACAAATGTTAAGTATCAAAGCTGCTTAAATAGATGCAATCTAATCCTGTTTAAATGAAATAAGTCTGGTCCTGAGCAGGTTTAAAGGGTACATAACACACACAGTGTCTGCCAGTCTCGTGTTAATCTTGAGTACCTATAGATTACTATTGCATCCTTCATATCTCCAAAGAGTCTTTAGTTTTATCATATTTATAAAAGACAGATACGCTGTACCGATTCTTTTCCGAAATGAACCGAGCTCATGCAGGCATGCAGTGGGTGGAGCTAAAGAAACACGAGCACACACGCACACACTCACACTCACACTCACAAAATACATCATGGCATTATCCCTGGTTATACTACGGGGCCGTTGAATGCTTGAATCTGATTGGCTGATGAACGTTCTGAGGTGTGCAATTATTTTCTGGGAAACGCAAAGCGAACGTAGTTCCAGGCAGCTCTCTTGACCGCATTACAGTTCCATATCACTTAGCATAGTTAACTGTAATAACGGAAATTACAGGACTAAAAAAAATAATATGACAGACGATTTTTCTAGAGTAAATCTTAATATTTACGGTGAATATAAAACGTTCAACAACTGGGCGGCAGCAGTATTAGACAGTCCAGATGAAAACCAACAAACGGAAGCGGACATCAAAGGCAAGCTTTTCTGTCTCATTACTGCATTCACACGTGCTCGCACACGCACTAGAGTTTGCACAAAAAGGTGTCAGCGCTGCCCTGACGATTTTATCAGTTAGCCTATATATAGTGTAGCAACTTAAAGGTGACACATTACATTTTTTCACTGGCGAGGTAATAACAGCGCTGTTTAGAGACGCACAGAGGAAGCCTAATTCACACAAGCGCTCTCTTTCTCTTTCTCTTTCTCTTTCTCTCTCTCTCTCTCTCTCTCTCTCTCTGTGTGTCTCTGTCACTCTCGCTCTCTTTCTAATAACTTCATTAATAACTGCAGTAGAATGCTATCAACGGCTCAAGCCTCCGTTAACAGCTTTAAAATGACGTTTCAGAACTAGCAAAAGAGCCGTTGGATGAGACGCGGAAGAAATAGTCCTACTCACAATAGCGATTTAAGTACACAAAAACCGGACGAATCCCTTTAAATATATAATCGGATCGATGTCTTGAGGTGTGGTAACCGTAGTATAAGCGGAATAATTGACTTCGGGCCGTTGAATTATTAGAAAAATAATGCACACCCGAAGTGTAACTCCGCTTCGCGTCGTGACCGGATCACCACCTCGGGTGTGCATTATTATTTTAATAATTCAACGGCCCGTCGTCAATTATTCCTTACATAACTTTTGATTCACTATAAGTTTGTGTTGTTTACATTATATGTACTTGCGCGCGGAATGCCAACAAAACACAGACATTTCATGCAAGTTTCACTCACCGCCTGCGGTTTCGACTCGTGACAGGGAACCAAAAAACACACTTGCAGAACTCTGTTGTTGCTCCCGGAAAACAAACTGCATCCACTGTTTCCTTAACGCTGGGTTATTTGGGAAGCTAAACAAGGTTATTGGGGGCTGGGGGTTTGTACTCCGAACCTCCAAAATTCAGAGCCCGGAGCCAGCACGCCAAATACGCATAATCTTTACTCTAATTAATTTGATGTAAGTGTGAACTCGTGAAACCCACTTCTTTAGTGACATTGTTGATTTTGTGGTCTAAAAAAAAAAATGTAATCGCTGCCGATGGCTACCGTAACTGATCGAAGCTTGTTGTTGATGCTCTTGCTCTTGCTCTGGACGACGTGCGCACACGTTCATCCGGGAGAAGTGCCCATACAAGCTATCCCACCCTTTATGATGTCATACAGTGTCATACTCAAAAAAAACGTTCTGAAACTTATTTGAATCCTGAAGGAGTGTAATTGGCACAGAATTGTCATATGTCCAACTCGTTTTTTATTTTATTTCTTATTTTGGCCATGTTTAGCATGATAATCCAACTCTTTAACTGTAAATAAGTCAGAATGCATGAAATCGCACTAGACAGCAAGTCCAGGATGAGCGTCGAAGAACCAAACAATCCAAGGTCATGCCAAATCGTCAACAATCGAATACAAAGAACGGACTCCAGCTTTCTGACTATCTAAAACAAACAAACCACTTTAAGCTGGTTAATACTGATTTTAGGTAACAAACCAAGGAATAAAAAACACATAAAATGTAGAAAATATGACAAAATCATTTCGAGCCAATAAAGCTGAGTCACAAAGCACTATGCATTCAATTAATGTAATGAGATACAAGAAAAGATACATTGCATATCAGTTTATTTGTCTTGTATTTCAAGAGAGAAATACTTAAAACATTTAGTACAGCTTTTAGTCTTCCACCTGCAGTACAGAGATATATTTTATGATGTCAGCATTAATGTAGAGTGTTATTGTGCTGCCATGCCTAAACTCATTCCATCTGCGGGAGGATTATCCAGGTGTTTTGAGTTCCAAATGAATCACAATCTTGGTGGTTTGGGGAGCAAAAACTCACATCTGTGCATCTCCCCGCAAAGTGCTCTTGAGCCCAATAGTTAGCAAGGGCTAATAATTCTCATGCTGCCACTCTGAGGGCATTTCACTGGGGCTGTTTATCACTGAACACATGCAACATCTCAACATAATATATTATTCAGACCTGTAGATTCAATTTGCAGTGCTGAGCTAATGTCTTTAATTTTCCATGGCTGTCAAATGCATTACAGTGTGAAGATTAAAATCACCAAGAGAGCAAAGTACCTCTAGCAAATATGTCCCCTTCCTGTGGAGTTTTGTAGGCATTTTTCTTTTCCTCTTAAATTTACTTTATGAATAAATGGAAGTGACAGTTTTGTGTGTGTGTGTGTTAATCACACTAAACATGGGAGCCAATGATGCCATATGGAGGGGATGTGGATTTCCATTTCACAAAGAGTGTGACCCTCACGTACAAGGTTGCACGATATGTGTGTGTGTTTTGCGAAAGGACCTTGAATGTGTGAGGTTGATGGTGTGAAGGTCACAGTACAGTGTGTCAGACAAACCAAGAGGCTTTGTTAATAAGAAATCCTGCATCTGGCATTAAATGCAGACATTAATCCTGATTGTGTTCCATAAAATTCCTGTTGACTCATTATAAGCGTGCGGGAATAAATCGTTAAGCATGGAAAATTGAGAATCATTGGAAACCTTAAGGACGGTGAAGCATTACCTTGAATTCCTACTTGACAGACTAGATTTCTATTTGTTCTTATTGAAAGCTTCTCCACGAAGGCCAGGAGGAGGAAAGAGTGAAGCCTGAGCAACGACAATAGTGCCGAATAAAAGAGAAAACTGCTTGGATGTGCTCCTTTTAGAGGTAAATTATTCATTCTGTGATCCACAACAGAACAGCCTTGTTAGGGAATGTAACACATCACCCACCAAGGGCCAGAAAATGGGAAAAATATTTGTCAAGATCAAAGATCGGCACGTTATAATTCATGACACCAGGGGCGGTGACATGGTTTGGCTTAATGATCAAAGGCAGTCGAGCAGCAGCGTATCAGACAGGCGGCAAGCCAAACAATGAAGCGCAACGCCTCATCATATTACATTCTGCTGACAGACCAGGTTAGCATGAGTCTACAGCAACCTGCCCTCAAACACCCCTCATTACCAACACGGATCCAAAATAGCCTCCAGCATGCTTAGCATGAAGCTACATTGAAATACACCTTCATCACATGAAGCAATGTCATTATGTTGAGAATTTGCAATAAGTTAATGCAGCACTGGAATAGGATATGCATGACACAATAAAAAGGGGGGGAAAGAATACTTAAGTCTAAATACAAATACTTAAGTCTATGATTGGATCATTATTGCAGTGATTATTATGTTTCTAGCATGTTATATGTTTGGCAACAGTTCTTCTAACCCTAATTGATGGAGTGTGTAGCTTTTAATTTCCATATTACAAGATGACAATGTCAAGATGCATTAGGCTCAAATTGTGAAAGAATGGTTGGGAGGGAGCATGAAGAATCTTTTTTCACACATGAATCTGATACCAGAATCCAGACTTAAATGCATTGAAAGTCTTTGAGATGCGCTGGAGGAGACTTTACAGGATTCTTTAGTGGGCTGGTCGTAGAATTGTTTTAAACCGTGTTGAAGGTTACAGGTTCTAATCCGCCCTCATACAGTTTTGTTTCTTCATTGAATACAAAAATGTTCCAAGGTGAAAACTTTTGAACAGGATGAAGATGTCCACATTTTTCTTATTTTGTTTAAATATCTTTTTTTTCACCATTTAGTACTGCCCTTCAGAAGCAACAGAAGATACTTACATGTTTCCCGGAAGACAAATTAAGTACAATTTACCCCCCGGCTCTTAATGCATCGTGTTTCCTTCTGGAGTATCAGTGAATGTTTGAACCTTTTTTAGTAGTTGTGTTTGAGTCCCTCAATTGTCCTCCGTGTGAAAAGATGGATCTTAAAATCGTACAGTCACTGCTGGAGAGGGTTCAATTATGCAAAAGATGCTGGAAAACTGAAGAATGTGCAGGACCTGGAGGATTTTCTGAAGAACATTGGGCAGTTTAACTGCTCAGGACAAACAAGGGACTCATGAACAACCATCACAAAAAAACAAAACAAAAAACAGCCGTGGTTCATAAACTTTTGATCGGGTCATTTTAATAAATTCAGAAATTGTTCTGTGTCTTGTGGAATATATCGTCGCTGCCCGATGAAACTCACGTATGTCCAAAACGCTTACTTTTCAGGAAGTGAAAAAAACACTGTATTTCAAAAGCAGTTGAATGTAGCGTTGTCATACTTGGTACGGCATCTTTACATGTAACCATATTCTTGCCAGTGTAATGATATAATCCACATTTGACCAAAATTGAGTTTAAATGGACATACGTGCATATTTTACAGTAACGGTGGTCGATACGCGTTCTTCCGATCATTAATTAGAATGGCCAAGTCACGTTTCATATTGACAGTGGAATATGTGCTGGACATTCTCAGCCTCTGGCAAGCGGTGATAGCAGTATGAGTGAGGCATGTTCTAGTGACAATCATGACAGTAGCATTACAGGCTATAATTTGATCAGTTTGACTAAGAAAAAAAGGCTGAATCTTATCAATGAGACCGAGTTTATTTACATACTAGCAAGCAAACTAATCTGTGAAGAACTAGATTAGAACTAAACTAAGCTTTGATGAAACAACTTCACGAGACCGGCGAGATGCTTCCACAGGGCGGGAGATACGCGGCGTGATTGACAGCTTTGACACCAAATGGATATACATGAAAATCAGATGACATGATTTCACAACTTTTCATTGGCCATTTAGATATGTGAAGCATACTGTATACGGAAATGAACCTGGGCATTCAATCCGTCGAAAAATCTCAAAATCGGCAAAATGGACATAAGTGGTTTTCATCGGACAGCGACGATATGTAAAATGTCGTATTTAGGACAGAATAATAACATGCATTTTGTATGATCCCTATTATTTAGTTAAAATTATTTCCACTTTCACAGATTCTGCATGCTGTTCACATACTTTTTTCTTACCACTGTATATTAAGAGCATGGACATGTTTGTGTGCATTTTGTTTTGAGATTTCACCGGAAATAATAGAGTCCCCACAATGGCATTAAGCAATAGATTGACGCGCTTGTCTGTGTGAAGACTGTGAATGAGCCAAAAGTGAACGAAAACCACTACTTGGATTTGATTGGCCATCTCAATCATTTTGACATTGACGAGTGCTGTTAGACCTGAGGCAGACCAGGCCAAACATGTGACTTTTAAACTTTTTTGTCATCCTAACATACCGAGCGCTGCGTAATAGAGTGCAGGAGAGCAGTGCAAGGGCAATTTAGCCATTTCTAATTATTGGTGGTTCGGCCCTAGGTGTTAAACAATACTGCAACCACCTACATGCGCAAGAGGCAACTGTTTACACTTGTACACGCATGCCCAGTGTGCATGAACGGTCATGTGACATGCGTTTTTGGTCGTGCAGTGTAGAAAGAGATCGTTTCTGAAACACAATGGAAACGCCAGTATAGACGAGGATCGGTTTCATTTTAAAACGCCGTTTTAAAACAAAAACGCACTAGTGTAAACGGGGCCTGAGTTCTCTCCTTTTGCTCCTGTCACTTTCTAAATGTTTTATGACGTAGTTAATAAACTTGCCATCAAATAAAATTATTTGATTCAGACTGTTTAATGTCCATTCATAATGTATATACCCTAAATAAAATATATAAATAGCATTTGCTGCAAGGAAATGGAAATTTCCATTAATGAGGAAACATTTGCCCAGCATTTAATCAATATGAGCATAATTGACTGTTCGCAAAGACCCGCCCCCTTTAGTTACTGTTGCTATGTCCTACAAGCCATGGCACTCTCACACCACACACACGTTCTCACGTAGAGAAAATACATCGCGGAGCAAAGCGGACACTGACAACACGCCGACAGACAGGACAGAGCAAGTTACTTTTGATATGAAACAAAGTCTCAACTTTGAAATTGTCATTTTTTAAAAGAAATTTTAACAATAAATACCGTTTTGTGGCTCTTTAATGAGTCGTGATCGCTGTAGCGCCTAAGTTAAATCAGCTCGTGAACCGATCACCTCTTCCTTCTAGTTCATTGATAAGCACGAAATAAACATGAATGAACACTAAAAGAAATGTTGTTTCAACCGCGGAAAGACGTCAGTACACATCGTTTTTCCAAGTTCAAGTCCACCGACGTTAATCTACGAACTCTCCTGACTGCTTTGTCGGACAAACCGGCAGATTCGCCGATGTGATTGGTCAGATCGCTTGTCAATCAAACTTGTGGCGAAGGGTGAATTTGGCTTAAATTGTGTAACCCAACCTGTTAGGTTACTTTAACCCAGCATGTGTTCTGACCAAAACCCATTGCCGGGTTGCCCAAATGGGTTGTGTTTAACCCAGACATTTTTAGAGTGTTGTCATCCTGGAATATAGCCATGTTGTGTCTTCCTACATGGTTGGGTTTAAGAAATTATGTTTAAGAAATGAAAATCTTCTAACTGCATGAATTAGGGTTAGAAGAACTGTTGCCAAACATATAACATGCTAGAAACATAATAATCACTTGGATCAACAATGATCCAATAATAGACTCCTAAGCATTTGCCTATTTAAATCCAAACAGTTTTGACAGGTTTTTTTTTTTTTGGCTGGGCAGTGTAAATTACAATAATGAGCTAAATCAACATATAATCATGTCGTATTTTTTCTCTTGTGGGAATTATTGTTGGTTTGAATATTACCTGTGAAATAGCATTAATGTTGCTTTATTCCAGGGTGTAAAAAGGTATCTTTTTTGTTGTCCATAAAATATCAGTGTGATCCAATGGACAAAAATAGTTGAGATATTCATTAAAACATCTTAAAATATAAAAATATAAAATAAGTCATACAGGTTTGGACAACAAACTTGGAAAAATGTGCCTCTAGTACATTTTAGCAAAACTCCAAAAACGTAGTTAATTCACTGCAGTTTCCAGCAGAAATTATCTCCATTGCGCAACACTATGTTATGACCTCAAAACACCATAGTGCTTTTTGACATTTACATCACGTAATCACCTCTATGGCTTTTCTGATGTAGTAAAGTTGTTTGGTAGCTCACCTGGTACAGCATTGCTCTTGTGAAGGGCATTTTCTGTTAAAATGAGCAAAAGCAAAAAAGTGTCACAATTATTTCTGCTCTCCTACAACCTATGAGAATGAATCATTTAGTTTAGGCCTGTTAATGATGAGAAAAGCGACTTCGATGTTCACTTACCATTCTACAAGGTTTTATACTTATGAAGTGGAAAAACAGAAATTGCATGGATATTACTATTCCAAACACAGCTCTTTCGGACAAAGCCTGCAACTCCATCCACTGCCATATAAATTAATTCCCCTTCGTCATAGATGCAAGATGACAGCCCCCAACGTCGATGCATTCTTTCCCTTCCATCTCCCTTAATTTGATCTTTTTCTGCTGCTTTGTGGAGCACCAAAAGTTGTGAAAAGGAAATGTTTTATTCAGAGCCAGAGCTGTTCCTTTGTGCGAAATCTTGAATCTAATTTAGAGAGGAGTATTGCAACACCTTACTGACAGCACGGTTGCGGATGAACTTTGGCTTTGCTCATTTATTGCCTGCCACCTACTCTGTCTCCACTGTGTTTCCGTGTGTTCAAATACTGCATCAACATAAGGATGCTTCATTAGCATAGCACTTTTTTTATCGAGGGAATGAAGGTGCTTAGGATGGGTTAAGGTCAGTACAATTGATATTCAAGCAATGCAGTCAATACTGGTTCACAATTTGCGGCCCATTGAGTCTACAAGACATTTTGTGATCAATATTCCTGCTCTCCAAAGAGCTGCTGATAACAAGTATTAGGAAGTTTGTATTGATAAAAGTCTTTTTAACATGAGGGTTCTGCAGGAAATCATTGAAACAATAAGCTCTGTAGACAGCAGAGTTGGGGGAGCTACTTTGAAACTAGCTAATCTAGCTCATTTGAAGCAGTACAACTACAGTAAAGCTTTTCTTTTGAAGAAGAAGCAATAACTACATTGAAGTTACTCAGGGGGCAGTATGCTTTTGGCAATAAACCTCAAATATTTTTAGGTCTAGTAAAACAGAATCCTCTTAAGGAACTTCAATTACATTACTGTATGTAATGTACTATATTTAGGGCCAGATTTACTGGGAAATTTTGCTAGAGAGTAGCCTGGCTCTGCCCTTCTATGTACTTCTGCTCAAATTTCATTTTCCTTCAATACGTCGTCTTGGTTTGCGGTATATATTTGCTGGTTTTCTCCGAATTTTAACCAGTCCAATCAGCGAACAGAGGGAGTGGCTGAGAACGATGACGTTGATGTTGTGTGCTAGTTTGAGTTGTATTTCAGTAATGGCGGCGGAGAAAGATGCGAGTGAAGCCATTCGGTCCATTGTGGCAACGCTGCCGAATATCCAGAAGTTAAAGCCGGAGCAAGAACAATTATTGCTAAGTTTTGTTGGTAGCCATGATGTTGTGGCCCTCCTCCCCACGGGGTTCGGGAAAAGTTTGATTTTCCAGCTCGCTCCGTTAGTGGTGAGGAAGTTGGGGGATGATTAAATGATAAATGGACTGCATTTATATAACGCTTTTAACAGACCTACGGCCATCCAAAGTGCTTTACATTTGCCTCACATTCCCCCATTCATACACTCATTCACACACCAATGGCGGTGTCAGCCATGCAAGGCGCAGACACAGCCATCCAGTTTGTCGGGAGCAGCTGGGGTTAGGTGTCTTGCTCATGGACACCTCGGCACTTGGTCAGGTGGAACCGGGGATCGAACCACCAACCTTCCAGTTTGTAGACATCCTACATGAACCACTGAGCCACTGCCGCCCCAATGGTTGTTGTTAGGTAGTGTTGGTTATGGCAGATCCAGAGTGGCTCTGGGCAGATTCAATAGTTTTAAACTTCAACAAAGTACCTGCCTTCAATTAATTTAACATTTGTCAATGGAGAGTGGCCAGACTGTCTGAACAAATGAAATGTACGAGAGTCTGGTAGGACCAGGCTAGCGAGAGAGCGCAATTCACAAGTTCACACTTACAAATAAGTCAGGTATGTGTATTTGGCGTGCTGTCCGAGGAAACCAGGTAAGGTGGAGGAATGCTGAAAACCTGGCAAGGAACTTTGTTTTTTATATTTATATGATCCTCCACTTGTGCTGATTGGATAGACATGTTGATTACTGATTGCTGACAGCTGGTTTGAATGACATTATGATTGGATAGATCATTTGAACGTGGTCCTCCCGAACTTTGTTAATGAAACATCATTTAAAAAATAATAATTTGGAAGTGATCTACTGATGACGCGCAAAATAAAGGGGTCATGAACTGCATTGTTTTAAAGTTTTATCATGTTTCCTGAGGTGCACTTATAACTTTATGATTTTTACATAAAACATTGTCATAATTTAGAAATGAAAGGCATTTTCCTACCCTGATTTTAGCCCTCTGATTTGAACTGTTTGAAGGGATCAGACCCCTTCTATTTGAAGGGGTCTTCTGTGAGACTTCAGTGAACACCCACTGCTGTGATTGGCTAACGTCTTTGCATATGAAATAGCTAGTATTACATGTGGAACTATCTCAAAAAACCTTTAGCACGTTAATACTATTACAGCTCACAAGCAAATTGTGAAAAGTGTTGATTATAGCATTATATTTAGATCTATATTATTATATTTAGATTGTGGCATGAAAGGTTGCAGTGATGAGCATTGTAGCCAATCACATCACGATGTTGAGCATATGAATGCAGTGATCTCATTATTGCAACTCGATTTTTGCACACTAAGGAATGCTTTCAACTAACTGTGCAAACACAATGTAAATAAGAGATTCATTTATTACAAAGGGAGTTTTGGCGATAGTCCAGTCACTGATAAACACGCGCTGTTTGATTAACAGCTCCGGCGATTGCAAAGTGTGTTTTTTTCATCGCTTTCTACATATAATTTAATCAGTTTAAGTAACTTTTACTTTTTAAGATTATTTTCATCCTACTAAGAGAAACAATGTGAAGTTTTGTGATTTACTGACACATAGACAAAGAACATCTGACTGTACATGAATCATAAAAGAAATCACTGGTTACAGATCAGGTATTATGCAAAGCCTGCTCTGAATTGCGGCTGATTTACCAACGAATCCACAGTGAAATGTACAGAACAAACAAATAATGCTCAACGGAAACATTCACATTGTTGAAAATAAATAATCACATCAGCATTAAGATCCTTTGGAAGGTAATGTTATTTTTATTCCAGTAATCCTGTATTGCTCTTTTCTCCTCATCATCTCACTAACATGCCAGTGGGCGGGGCCAAAGTTGGAATGATGAAGTAGGCTTTGATTTTCTTCTGCAGAGGTGGTCGTTCACCTATCTATTACAGGCATATTCCACAACAAGTCTGGACTTGGTTACAATAAAAGCTGTTTTTGGACTAACAAGGACATTTTCAGCTCTGAAACGTACAGGATATTCTTATAGAATGATGCCCTCTTATATGTAAAAAGCGCAAGTAAAATTCATGAGTTCATGACCCCTTTAAAGAACACAACCAAGAGCAACATAAATTAGCGTCTGGTTTAAGACATGCTCTTTTTGGATGGTAAATAATGGTGCAAATAGCAGTAAATTGACGAGTGCAAACCTTAGTAAATCAGCTTGCTTGATATATTTAACTACTCTCCTCCCATACATTTTGTTTCTGAAAGGGAAACTCCTATGCATATGCAATAAGGTCAGCCACAAAAATAATTGTGTTCATGCCTTTCAGTGCTAATTTTTCACTTTGTGTCTTTAGTAAATCCTGACAGTAGTTTTTTTAATGCCAAAAGAGGGTTTGCGCTGGAACAAAATGTTAGTAAATCTGGCCCTAAGTGTCCAAAGATAATAATTTCTATAATTCAGTTATAATTTAATCAGAGCTATATTTTGGCTGGCACAAAAACAAGGAGAGAATTTGAATTAATCTTGAATGTGGTGACAGTATCACAAAATCCTAATTTAGGGACTCTAATTTGTGAATCTTTTTTTAGACTAGAATGACTTGAATTCCCCAACTTTACATATTTTGGAGGACTTTAAATGTTCAAGACGAATCGATTCACTAAAATGATGCAGAACTCTTGAATGGATCAGATTTTCCAACGCTTGAAAAAGAACCATCCAGAATAGACCAATTCATTAAAATGAATCAGATTTTGCAACGCTTCATATGAGAGAGGACCATAGAGTCCTGCAGGGATGACGTATTGTTGTAGGCCAAAACCCGTAAACGAGTTTTAGCACTTCCGGTTTTAATATCCTGAAGTCAATGGGTTTTTTAATGGGATTTTGGTTAAATAGACAGTTAAGAGGATTATTGGTGCTCCGCTGCCCACCCTCCAGGACCTGTACTCAGAAAGAGGGCAGGTAAAATCATCACAGATTCCACTCACCCTGGCCACCACCACCTGATTGAACTGTTGCTGTCTGGATGGCGATTCAGGTCAATGGGCACTAGAATATCTAGGCACAGGAACAGCTTTTTCCCACAGGCAATTTCAACAGTTAAATGGTTAGTTCACCCAAAAGTGAAAATTCCATCATTATTTACTGACCCTCATGTCGTTCCAAACCTGCAAGACCTTCGTTCATCTTCGGAACACAAATGAAGTTATTTTTGATGAAATATGAGAGCTTTCTGACCAAGACAGCAATGTTATTTTTCAAGGCCCAGAAAGGAAATAAAAACTTGTCAAAATTCTGACGCAGAACCTGGAAGCGCTGCACTGTGTTTGCTCCGTGAACAGCATAGGAGAATGATGTGAAAGAGAAGAAATTGTTGAATAAAGTTGTTATTTTGGAGTTTATTTGTGCACAAAAAGTATTCTCGTCGCTTCTTGGCATTAAGGTTGAACCACTGGAGTCACATGGACTATTTGAATGATGCTTTCAACTACCTTTCTGGGCCTTGAAAGTGGTGATAACGTTGCAGTCTATCGGCGGTCAGAAAGCTCTCGGATTTCATCAAAAATATCTGCATTTGTGTTCTGAAGATGAACAAAGGTCTTACTGATATGGACCAACATGAGGCAAATGCCTGCAGTGAAATGTCTTTGTAAACTTAGTTGATATTTATTCATATTGTTCATAATACTGTAAATATGTTTCTGACTAAACCTAACGGTGTCTTAATACTTTTATATTTGTTATCCTTAAGTTTCATTACTATGTCTTGTTGTTGTATTTGTATATGTGCACTGAAAGCTTCAGTTCCAAGAAAAGCACACTTGGCAATAAAGCTCTTTCTGATTCTGAAATGCCTGAAATAAGGTATGTGGTAAACACAAGCTCAAGATGTTTTCACGTTTTATAAAAAAAATCCATCAGCAATTTGAAAAAAGAAGCTTTTACTTGTCTTGAAGTAGGTGGTGTCTAAATAGGGCTTAAAAGGTTATCAGGGACATTATACTTCACGCTGAACGGGTAAGCTCATCTACCCACTAGTCCGCTTTTACAGCCTTGTTGTGCTCTTGTAAACTACTCTAACTCAAACTTTCAGAGAAAATGTTTTTTAAGTAAGGAGTAAAGACCAAAAGAGTTGTCGGATGACATAGTTCGTCTATAGCCTACATTTAGCTTTTGGTTCTGTATTTAGGCTTCAAAAGTTATTCAAGTTGTGTTCATCTGTGAAGATTGTCATGACGAAATATGCAAGCATCATAAACTTTTGTTGGTCACAGAATTTATTTATTTTTTTGTTGAGGGACCCAGGAAGATGCTAACTTTCAGGTTGGCCCACAAGAAAAGTTCATCAATGCAGTACTCTATGTAGGACTAACCGTTTCAGTAGAATGAAACAGATCTTCCACCGCTGCATTTAAGAGAGAGGATCATCCGAATGAATCAGTTCACTAAAATAAATCAGACTTTCCAGCGCTACTAGAGAGAGGATCATTTAGGTGAGCATGTTTGATTAATCCATGGGCTCAGATATTAAAATAGAATTTTATAACGGTTGGTTGCACTGCACAACTACTCTTTGGAAAAGTATCTCGCTACTGGAAACAAACAAAACAAAAAACTTTTAGTAAGTTAATCCCAATGCTGGCAGACAGAAGCAGACAGTGACATATTCAAGATGAATAAGGTGGTACTTTTGGAACTGAGTGAGAAATCTGAATATTAGATATTTACCTACATCAAGCCTCTAACCATCTGGAAAGCAAAGATATATTACAGAGAAATGCTACAGCTGTGGTTAAAATGAAATAAGTAATATACAATGTGATTTATATCGTGGAGTTTATTGCAGTTTTGGAGGCAGTGCTGGTGCTATAAGTAGTCTCATTAATATGAGGCTACGAGCGTGAGCGCTCTAGGCGACTCTGAGATATGATTGATTCAAAGGTCTACTGATATCAGTCTAAATATTTCTGCAGTGCAAGAATATGATTCACTTTGAAAATGAAATTACAGTAGGATTTGGCTCTAAGTACAATAATAAATGAATTGGAATAGGAATCACCTCTCGGTTTATACATTATGCATGAGGGTATTCAGAAAGTTGAGTAATGGCCCCTGCATTAAAGTCCGAGTTAGAACTGCATCTCTACTCTACAGTATGTGCGAGCGTACACCCATGTTGGGAGGAGGGAATGAAAGAAAGACTTGCAGCTTGTGAGTTTTATGTAATCGGTCACTTCCATTATCCTCCCTTAAATCATCTCTACAGGGGTCCTTTTTTACAGTACTTTCTCTCTCTCTCTCTTCACTCTTACATTCTCTATCTCTCTAATACAACACTTTCTTTTCTCATTTCTCGTCTCTCAGTAAATCTGGATGTTTTTTTGTTTTGTATTGAGGAAGGTTTTTTTTAATGGTTTCATATCCATTGGTTGATTCTGATGTACAGTTTACTGTCAGGGGAAGTTAGAGGAACACAATTCCTCTAGTCTTCTCTGACACAAACAGTAGCAGTAACTTTTTCAGGAGCATGAGTTGTTAAGCTACAAAATGGTGTAGCTTTTCCAAAAACAAGCTACTTTTTTCCCCAAAACATATCAGTGTTGCATTTTACTTTTCTACACATTTTATTGTGCCCAAGCTGAGGTGGTAATCAAACATGTTCTGTCTTCTCTATCACAGATAGCATTTGGAAGCCCGAGTCTTAGGCAGTGGCTCAGTGGTTCATGTAGGTTACTAACCGGAAGGTTGATGGTTCTATCCCCGGTTCCACCTGACCAAGTGTCGAGGTGTCCATGAGCAAGACACCTAACCCTAGCTGCTCCCAAGGAGCTGGATGGCACCTTGCATGGCTGACACCGCCGTCGGTGTATGAATGAGTGAATGAATGGGTGGATGCGAGGCAATATTTAAAGCGCTTTGGTGGCCATGGGTCTGTTAAAAGCGCTATATAAATTCAGTCCATTTACCATTTATTGGATAGATTATTGACTGCTTGATTTTAACCTCCATATTTTGCCAAAAGCTGCCATTTGTCACTATACTTTACTGTCACTTTTGATAAACTTAAAGGCACAGTATGTAAGTTTTGCCGCTAGAGGTCACTTATTCAAAACAAAGACGTAGCTTGATGATGCTGTGAATGAGCGTGGAATCATGTTCCAGAATGAGTTGTAGTCTTGACTCTTCACCTCCACAGCCGATGGAAAGGAATCTGACATACTCGGGCAGAAATCATGTTCCTGAATGAGCGAATATATTAAAGTTTTATTAAAGTTATGGTGGTATGAAGCAGGATGCGCCGAGAGCCATTGGGAGTGAATGCTAATGAGAGAGACCTGCGTGAAACACCAGTCTCTGAGCTTTTATTATGTTTATGCTGCAGTCGCTCACTTCTGCTCTTTTCCTTGCGTATGTGGGGTAACGCAGCACTGTTTTACATGGTTAAAACAATCTTACTAAATACATTTGAGTGCTTTGAAAGTTATAACGTTACTCACTTGGTGCCTGCTATGAGAGACTATGAGGGATCAATATTAGAATATCATATTATTAAAAACAGGATGACTAAATGACTGTTGCTAAATGACATGCAACTAATTTTAAAATATATTGTATGATGGCAAAAGCTCTCTCTGATTATGCTATGTTAGCCACTTTGAGGTACAAAATAGTGTCTCTGAGGCATGGTAAAAACATTACTTGTGGTGAATCAAGAAAACAAACGATTCAAACAATAAGACTACCTGTGTTGAGTTATACAGTAACAATTATTCGTTTTCTGTTGATAAATGTATATCCAAACAGTTGCTTGTCTGGCTAATAAAATACATACTATATAAACGGAGCAATTCCAATAGTGTCCTCACACCATCGGTGCTCAGGCCGTAGTTAAAGCATCTTTGGTGTTTCCATGGTTTAACGGATATTTCATCATTTACAGGTGACGCAAGGACCTGGTCCATAACACTGGTTAAAATAGCTGATTTCTCTGGATTTAAACATTGCTGGACATGTTTTGGATAATGTACGTACACAGGTCAACAAAACATATGACATTGTTCTAGTGGTTTTTTGATATTTTAATAAAAAAATCGTACATATTGTGCCTTTCATGAAAGAAAAACAAACAAACCCACACTACTGTTCAAAAGTTTGTAGTTAAAATGATAATACATTATTAAATAATTATTTTGTATTATTTGTTGTTGTATTTATTTAATTAAGTTAATATACCCTAGTCTTTCTTTTCAGAGAAAATAATGATGATTCGTCCTGCATCAGATACATTTTTGTCTAATTAAATGATCTATAGCAGGCGGGCATAGGCCCATCCACTTTGAATTATAGCCTACCCAATATTTAGTAATGTTAACTTTATATATTTAGTTGAGAATTAGTAAATGCAATGGTCAATTGCAGGAAGTTTCCTAGTTTTCCCTCTTCCCTCTTTATGCCGAGTTCACACTGCCCGATTTTAGCCCCGATTTTGACTCGCCGACAGGTTTTGCGAAATCGCCGACAAATTCCCGAAATCATAGGCAAATCTGTGCTTGTTCATGCGAGTCTGAGAGAATTGCAGACTTGTCGCCGACACTGGCGATTCAAAATCCTGCTGTATGAAATTCTGTGTGAAGTTCTGACTGAAAAACTACAGCCAATGAGAGAGGGCAGCGGGAGGTTCGGGGAGGAGTTATAGACCAGAATATCAGTATTTTAATAGATTTACAATTATATCAAACAGAAACAAAGCACAAACATTTGCTTGACCAGCCGCAGCAGCACATTGCAGAATTATTTATTTACCTCCAACTCTCTTTGCAGAACACAATCCTTGATTCCGGTGTCTCCCCAACCATTTCCTCCTTAATAATCTTTTTTATTTTTCTCCTTTTCGCTGAAAATCAACACACAGATTTTGTATTGCAAGTTTTCTTCAGTCTATAATTTTTAATAACAATTCCAGTCTTGCGCGAGGACTCCGGTCTGACCCATGCGTAATATCGCGTTGTCACTTCTCCCGTGTGTTTGGTTGTGAAACATACACTGTAAAAAAAAATGCAGGTCTCCAATTGAAAATGTTCTAGTGACCGATCACATCTACATTTTTCAGTTGGCTAAATGAATTTCTGTGAATTTTTGCAATTTAATTCAATTTGGCCAAATAAAAAATTTTGATGTGATCGGTCACTAGAACATTTTCAATTGGAGACCAGTTTTTTTTTTACAGTGTAGTTTGATATAAAATGTGTTCTGTTGCAAGTTCACATACTTGATCTCATGTTTTCTTATGGTTTATTGTTGAGCTGTCAAGTTGTCATTGTTGGAATAATCAGTTCATGACTTATTTTTTTATTTGTGTCCTTGATGAATTTTCGTGAATGGGTGTCCCTTATTTTGCCACACTGAAGGTGGCAACCCTAGTGTGAACACAGCAGAAACTAAATGCTACCCCAGATAGTCATGCAGTGTGAAAAGAGCAGTGATCCAACGAGTTTTGAAAACCGTGCAGTCTGAACTCAGCATTAGGCCATACGGAAGAAGGAAGATTAATATTATTCATCAGTTTCAATCAGTCCCACTCATAATGTTATCTTCACTGGGACATAATAGTGAGATTTGCATGTTAGTGGAGTTGAATTTGAAAATTCCAAAGCAGATATCAATACATTTGGATATCCCAGTTGTACTTCTTTAAGAAACCAAGTCGAGCAATGAATCTAGGCTATGTTTAGATTCCTTTGAACACAAACTCACAGAGACACTTGATTATGATGAAATAATCTCTGTGTTTACCAGAATCCCCATTGTCTCAGACTAATATTGTAGGAGATAATTTAGGTAAGTCCTGTTACTTCAAATAGGAAAAACTTATTTGTGTCAGATGGACTAATTGCAGAATTCCACACAGTACCATCTGCTGGTTATACATTTATATAGGTTTTGTCCCCCTACAGCTTCAATATAGATGACTTCCCGAATCACTTCCGCAACACAGTTGTGATGTCGGGTTAAACCACCTGGTGTGTCAACGTGAAGATGAAATTCAAACCACATACACATTACATTACATATACATTCCCAATAACTCACACACCACCAAGTGAGAAATTCAAGATGTGTAATGCGAGCCAAGAGATGAAGCCGTCCTTCCGCATCATGCATTATTTACTACATTTTCCATATTATTCATGGTTATCTTGTATCCATTATATATCATTTTCATGTGGTATCTACTCTCCTGAGCACTGCTGATTTCCGATTGCATAAAGCACAGCGTATCTATTGTAAAGCATCAATAAATATGTGGGCTACATATAAAGCCAAAAATAGCCTGAACAATGTGTTTCCATATAATGTTTATAATGAGAAGCTGAATTGTTAATTTTTATTATTTCTGTTCCAGCTGCTCTGAATACCACATTCCCTATTATCACAGCGTCACGTGTCATCAAATCACATTTTGTTCATAATTGGATGAATAACAGTTAGAACAATAATCTTTTATTTGCGTAATTATGAACCACCTGTTTCCAGTTTAAAAACCAAAGCCCCATAACAACAGGTTTGGAAAAACATCTCTCAGTGCTATAAAAATAATCATGCTCTGCTCACGTGCCACTTCTGGCAATTCAAATCATTAATTGAATATGACATAATTGATACGTTAAAAGAGCCCCCTTATTAAGTTCCAAATTATTTGCCAAAGTTTTGCAAATAGGCCTACAACAAAAGTGAAGCTCAGTCAGTGCCTGCGGAGATGCTAGCTGCTGTCTGGAGTGGCCTTGGATCGATACCAACATTTTTGGCTCTGGTACCAATTCAGGGTACTAAATCGATACTTTAGGCAGCATATAAATAGCCTCCGGTGACTGATGAAATGAAACTGTCAAATGAAGCTGTCACTAGATTCAGCAATTTGATGCCAATAATTAGCGATTAGTCTCATACTGTATTTTTTTGTATGCAATGCATTAACACATTCACAGTTCCTAACTGTTGGATTGTATCGGACCACATTTTTTTAGTACCTGTGTAGTGTTCAAGCCTAGTCTGTAGGTGTGGTAAAACTGCTTGATCTTCACCATTGTGAGGAAGAAGATGATGATGATGAAGTGGTGGAGGTGACAGATTCGCTCCACTAAACGCATCTCTCACAGATTAAAATGTATGTGTGGAAATGTGTGTGTGTATGTGTAGGGGGTGTTTAGGAAGTCCTGTCAGGGCACATCAGGGAATATGAGCCGCTTTCTCTGCGCATGGAAATCAATCACCACCGCCTGAGAGCCACCTGCACTTCCTGCATCTGGAGTCGCCATGCAGAACATTATCCCTTAGAGCCTGAGAGCACCGGAAATACTCCTGCGCTTTGGCTAGATAGCGTAGAGCATGACTAAGGAAAGAAGCTAGCAAAAAACAACAGTAAAATGGAAAAATAGATGAAGCGAACGCGAGGGGGAGGGAGGTGTGATTATAAAAGATATTTATTAGAGGTACGAGTTGTTTGTGGCAGTGATGGTGATGATTCAGTGCTGTCTCGGACCAGCTCTCTCACTCTGCAGCTAAGGTCATTACGTACAGCCTTGATATACTTGTATGGTAATGATTCACTGTGCTAGCTGCTCACGGTACATCATTAGCTCAATCATCATCTCTCTGTTTTACCCCTACATGCTCTCAAACCATCATAAACATCAGGCAATAAGACAAAGGCGTGCTTGTGTGCATTCATTTATGTAGTTCTGGTAAGCTTTCTTATGTTGGTTAATTTGTGATTGTTTTCAGCCTCTGAAACAGATATGATTTTACACTAGAACAGTCAATTTAATATGTTAATTTGGCGTGATTAATTAAAAAAAATTATAAAAAATCTGATCATAAATTAGATGTATTGCATGCAGCAGTGCAAAATACATCATATCATAAACGAGGTGAACAGTTACGACTGCATGAATCAAACTCTGCCTGAATAAAAGTCAGAAAGACATTAACTTGACATGGTTTTCAATGCATAATTTCTCATTTAGAAATCAACCCACCCACTATTATTAACTATTGTGTATTATTTACATTTAAATTAACCATTTGATACAATGCACTTATTCTATATTAAAACAAATGGTTAGACTTGATTTTAAGGTGTCCTTGTTACTGTCACATACTTTTGTTAATGCTTGTTTGGTCTTCGTGTTGTGTTCTGATTCTGTCACATGTTCCTTTGTCTTAGTTTCCCGCCACTTGTCTGTTTCCTAGGTAACCCTTGTTAGTTTAGTTCTGTTTAGCTGTTTTTAGTTAATTATCTAATTTCTGTCTGCTATTTGAATTCCTCTTGTTCGCTCATTCTTTGTCTAGTCACTGTTATGTAAGGTTGTGTTTCTGTTGCATGTTCTTGTGAAGTTAAGATTAAAGTTTATATTTATTGTGAGTCTTCAGCCTGTTCCTGGGTCACCAATCGTGACAGATGACTAGACCATAAAAAAATGGATTTGGAGATGTCTCCGAGACTGCTAGATCTCCAACAAGATGGACGACCTTTGGAGACATATGGAGGAGTTTGAGTTGTTCCACCTGGCGAGCTGGAGCGATCAAATGCTCAATGCATGTTTTTGGGAGGGTCTGGATGATGAATTGTATTACCTTCTTCTTCTTGAGAGATGCTATGTAACCCAGATTGACTTTCTTAACTATGTCCTCTGGTTTAATGGTTCTGCTTTTGTAGTTGCTGTTAATGAGGACAATTACTATAATCCAGTCCTTCACCGAAAACAGGTAGGCTCACCCTAAGCCAGCACCCTCCACACACCTCTCCAAGGCTTCCATTCCCTCCTGGCCACCCGTTTTTTTCCGAGCCGGAAGCTCATATCAAACAGTGCGGCTGCACTTAATATAAGGTGGCCTTAACTACTATGTACTTACATCAAAAAATAAGTACAATGTACTTACTGTGTTCAAATTGTATTAAAAAACACTTTTGCTGATATTGAGATGGGATACGGGTAGGGTTAGGGACAGGTGTGGTGGTATGGGTAAATTAAGGGTAGGGTTAGGTGTAAGGGAAGTGTCAACTGTGTAATTACAAGTAATTTTTAAACTTGACAGTGGCTTAATATATATATATATATATATATATATATATATATATATATATATATATATATATATATATATATATATATATATATATATATATATATATATATATATATATATATATATATATATATATATATAATAACTGTAACATTCAAATGTTTGGGGTCAGTAAATTTTTTTGTCATTAATAATTATATTCAGCAAGGACACATTAAAATGATCAAAAGTGACAGTAAAGACACTTATAATGTTATATAAAAATTTAATTTCAAATAAAAACTGTTCTTTTAAATTTTCTAACCAGATTATCCTGAAAAAAAGTATCAAAGTTTCCACAAATAAATAAATAAATAAATAAAAACAGCACAACTGTTTTCAACACATATTTCACAATATTACTGGTGCCTTGCTGAGTATTGAACAATATTTAACAAATCTCACTTACCCCAATATATATTTAAAAAATAAAATCCATTTTGAAATTGTCACATTGTGTTTAATTTTCAAGGACTTTTATTTTGTTTTCACAATTTCCTGTGTTTCCTGCTCCAGGAGGACACCGAACAGTGCACTTTTTGTGTGTCTCCCTAATCAAAAACACCTTATTCAACCTGATTCAGGTCATTAGAAGAAACTCCAGGACCTGAAATAGTTGTGTCAGACAGAGGAGACTTTCAAAATGTGCCGTTTTGGGGGTCCTCCAGGACCAGGATTGAGAAACACTTCTCTATACGGTGAGAGTGGGGAAGATATCCCCTACTCAGTACAGGCAGTTCATCCCACCCACCCTACTGAAACCGTCCAGCCCGATATTGAACCCACCACAGAAAGTGAGCCCACCATGGACCCTGAACCAGAGCCAATGCCCACAACGGAGTCAGAGCCTGCAGCCTCGGCCATCCTGGAGATTTTTCATCGCTGCTCTCACCCAGCTCCAAGTCTTCTTCATCTTCTCCTTCATCTCTGCTGGTCCTGCCCAGCTTCAAGTCTTCATCATCACTGATGGTTCAGAACAATCTCAAGTCTCCATAATCTCTGATGGTCCTGCCCAGCATCCCATTCCCTCCTCCTCCAAGTAAGCCATCCATTTAACCTGTGTCGGATTTGCTGGTCCCGTATGGATCCTCAGCTCCTCCTCCTCTGCTGACTCAGCCCAGTAATGCTCCAATGGCCTCAAGCCTCTCAATTTTCAGCTCCCCCTTGGTGTGTGCTCCCTCCGGCTCTGCCTCTATCCTCACTCCCACCGGCTTCACTTCAGTCTTCTGGCACCCTGGCTTTACCTCGGCCGCTCCGCCTTGGTCTCCAGGTCTTTCTGTGTCACCTGGTCCATCGGACTCCACCCAGGCCTCCACCAATCACACCATCACCTTGGTCGGTCGGGCTCAGGAATCCACAATTTCTGAGCCCGACCGGGTCACTATCACCCTGATTGGCTTCTGGGGGTCTCCAGTTCTGTCTGCTCCGTCCTGGAGGGCTCCTGTGCCGTTTGCTCCATCCTTGTGGGTTCCTCTGTCGTCTGCTCAGCCCTAGTGGTATCTTGCTGTATCTGCTCTGCCCTGGTGGTGTCCTGCGCTGTCTGCATTGCCCTGGTGATCTTCTCTTCTGTTAGTCAAGACTGTCACCCTCCTGTTATGCTCACGTTATGGCTCCAGGAGTCGCTTTGTAGGGCGCGTGAGGGTAATGTCATATTCTGTTGTTGATTCAGTTTCAGGACTTTTAGTCTGTCTTCATTATTTTGTCAGTTATGTTTACTAAGTATGTTTTCATTGGTTGTCATGGTGACTCATTGGTTTATTGATTATCTAACACCTGTTTCGTATTAAGTTAATTATCTTGTGTATTTGCTCAGTTTTTTTGTCTAGTGGTGTCTTGCACATTGCTTTGTTTATTTCCTTGTATACAGGTGAAATTCTAAATGCTAAAGGTCCACTACACCTTTATCCTCACCAAAACATTACAGATATTAAACTTTATATTATATTATATTACAGTATATTATATTAGCCATTTTTTGGAATGCCACAATAACAAATTAAATCCTCAGCAAATAAGCAAATCATTGGGTTAATTAAGCAGCATATCATATACTTAATTAAATTAAACCACCATAATTTAATTCCTTCTTATCCATTCATCTCTTTTGTCCTGCCTCAGGTACCAAAGCCAATTCTGTGTATTTACCACGGGAAAGGATAAAGAACAGCACATCCAACAACAACAAATATGGAGCTGGAATTCACATATTTAACATAGCAGGCAAACAAAGCTGTGCTGATGGATGGATTCTGGTCGGTGGAGTGTGTCCAGTTGAGTGTGTGTGTTTGCAGGATGGGAGGAAGGGAAACAGCACCAAACTCATTCTTCAATTTAATCCAGCCGGCAGTTGACTGACAGGCCTACCGTTTGAAGTACGTCCTTGAGAGGGACATGCGCGTAATATATAATACACGCGTGCGCACGCCCACGTGCACTTTCAGAGGCATTCGCTGATCAATAAGATCTCTCCTTTGCAAGAAACAGACGGAAATTGCATGCTAGGAGTTTCCTGTCTCATAGCACCACGGATTAATATTAGAGCCATCTGACAGGAGAAAAAATAAAAAAGTTGGCTTGTTAGTGGAGAACCTGTCTCATTCTTCCATGCCAGTCAAAGAGCCCACAGGATGTGCTATGAAAACCTGCCATTCCTCCACACGCTGTGTGTGTGTGTGTGTGCGATTGTTCAGTGGGCCATTAAGAGTCGAGATGTTATCTTCTGAGGTAAAATATCCTTTCGCTCCTCTGCCTAATAAATTGTGTGAGAATCCACGTGTGTTTATGTGAGGCTTTAATCAGGCTCTTTGTAGGACATGTCAGCCCGTGTGCCTTTTGATATGAGGTGTAATTGGTACAGAAGTCTGAGGGCTGTAAATGAAGTGTGTGATCTCAATGGAGAGCATCTATCTGAAGAGGATAGATGTAGTGGATATTAGCAGATGGAGTGGGTGTTAGATTTTACACTATAAAGCTATCAAAAATTAGACCTGACATAATATTTAATACATAATACATAATTTTAATCCTATCTTTAACTTTATTAAGGTGTGGTCACATTTACCGTTGCTCTGCAAAATTTCGCCAGCAGAATCCAGTCATTTCAATAGGAATCCGTGTGATCTGAAATTTCATGTAAGGGTGGAAGATTTCCCCACTCAAATATTGCAAATTCGCAAATAATAGTCACGCAAATTTTCTGCATTGTCTAACAGAAAACTGCTTGTTAATTGTGCTTTTTCCAATGTGGTTTTGCTTTTTGTAGAAAAAAACCCGATGTAATTCAGTTGAATAATGGTCGATTCAATTGTAAGCTATTGTAAACGTCTGCTCTGCTCATCCAGCACGAGCTGCAGTCGCGCACAGTGCAGCAGGAATCACAGTTTACTGATCAGGTGATGAGAGTAAGGCGAGATGACTATTTGTAGCACAACAGAGCCTAAACGTCTTATAGAATGTAGGGGTTGCACAGACTAGTCACTTTAATGCTCAGCCATGACGCTTTAAGCTTGACGTCGACTAGTCGCTGGCCTATAGAGGGTGCAAAAGGATAAGCCATTTCCAGACACGCACGCTCCGTTTCCAACAATTAAAATGACAAATAAACGCATACTTAGAGAGCTCAAAATTGTTCGGGGGAATACACGCTTATTGTACAGGTCAATTAATCACCGTTCTAAACAAATGTGGTGCTGCATTGTAACACACACACATAGCTCGCACATTACGCGGAGATTGCACAGAGATTTATCTGATTCGGAACGAGCAGAAATCTGTGAGAAATATAACGACCCAAAGACAAAGGAATTGATAAAAAAAAGCTGTTATGTAGGAGCAAGGCCGTAACCATGTCTTGAACATTGGGGGGGACCAATTTTTTTATTTTTATAAAGCATAAAGAAACAGAACAGTGAAGAAAATTCTAGGTGTAATTCTAGTTGGGAAATAATCCTTTTGGGACTATTTGCAAACAATATTTGCACTAATTTGCGTCACATATATTTTTAGTCCCGAGATTCTTCACATTAGTGAATGAATACATACACTCTAAAAAAAAAAGGTTCTACATGGCACCAAAAATGGTTCTTGGCTCGTAATCATAGGGGAACCTTTTTTAGTGCTATATAGCACCAATTTTGGTGCTTCAGTGGTTCTTCAGCAGTTCTTCAGAGGTTCTTCACCGGTTCTTTGACTAAGGTGCTATATAGCACCTCTGAAGAACCGCTGAAGAACCACTGAAGCACCAAAATTGGTGCTATATAGCACTAAAAAAGGTTCCCCTATGATTACGTGGCCAAGAACCATTTTTGGTGCCATATAGATTTTTTTTAGAGTGTAGATCTGCTGGTTACATTTGAACTCCTTAGTGGTCTGGTAGTAGAACGTTTGTAAACCGTGTCAAAGGTTTGGGGTTCTAATCCACTCTCATATAGTTTTTTTTCTTCTTCATTAAAATCAAAGGTGTTTATCAATGATTGTATATTAAGAACAGGGACAGGTTTGTGTGCATTTTGTTTTGTGATTTAACCGGAAAGAATAGAGTCTCTCACAGACAAGCGATAGATTGAGCACTGTTAGACCACTGAGGCAAACCAGACTAAAATGTAACTTTTAAATTAAAAAAAAAAAATTCATCTTAACAACAACCTACAGAGCGCTGCTGCATAATGAAGTGCAGCAGAGCAGTGCAAGAATTTCAAATATTGGGGGGGGGGGGGGGGGTAATTTGGCCATTTCTACTTATTGGAGGGGACTTGTGTGAGAGATAAAGGAGAAGAAGAAGAAGAAGAAGATGAAGAAGACTTGGAGCTTTGTGAGACCAGCGATGAAAAATCTCCAGGATGGACGAGGCTGCAGGCTCTGGCTCCTTTATGTGCGGTTGGCTCTGGTTCAGGGTCCATGGTGGGCTCACTTTCTGTGGTGGGTTCAATGTTGGGCTGGACGGTCTCAGAAGGGTGGGTGGGATGAACCACTTGGTGGTTACGGCCCTGTGTAGGCGCAACAACCTTATGGGCAGCGCTGTGTCATATCAGCTGTGCACGAGAAGAAAAAGAAAATGCTTGTTCGCGTCTCAGCTCGAAGTTCAGGCTTATTTGTTCATTAATAAAGTCATCAGTGACTAGTCGTCGTCGACTCGACTTTCATCACATAAATGTCGACTTTAAAAGATCTGAAGTTGTTCATCCCCTAATAGAATGTGCGCTCAGAACGTCGCTCCTTATACTCTAGGTATAGACTAAAATATGTATGTGTGATTGCGAATTCGAAAGCAAAAGTAAAATGTGAGCACCCTGCGCAAATTAGGCGACATACAATAACCTGTCTCCCAATATCAAAGCTATCTTAGGCTGGGCTGTGTTGTAACCACCTGTTAGCTCTGCTCTCTCTTTTGCTCTCTGTTTGCGCTTTGAATATTGAGAGAGTACTTTGATTATGGTTGCACTTATTGTTTGCACTTCATGAGACTTAGAAAAAAACTGTTATTCATTTTTATTATTTATACAGTTTTTATTTCTATGTTCAATATTTGGAAAGGAGTTCAATTAGGAGGTCATGCACTCACAGCCTCAATTCTGGAAGCTCATAATTCATGTATGGTAAGGTCTGAAGAGACTCATGTGAAATCATACAGGAGAGAAGCCAGTCAGTTGAGTTTGTGGCATAACCTTTTACAGTGCTTGTATATTGTTGTCTTTCAATGCATATGATTATTCAAACATTTACCATTGTTCGCTGAATTTACTAGGGCAAAATCCAGTAATTCTCTTTTTTTTTAATCGTGATCGTGAATTTCATGTGAGGGTGAAAGATTCTCCCACACGAATTTCACAACGGGTTCAGTTTTAATAGAGAATTCCCCACATTGACCAACAGAAAGCTGCTTGGTTTGAAAGTGACTGCAGTGTGAGCTGTGCTTCACACATCTACACTATTGACAATAGACAACTGATCTTTTTTTTCGCCTGCAAAATTTCGCGAATGTCACCTTTAATCCAATTTTTAGAGAGCATTTTCTCCTTTCCTGGCGCATACAGGTGTGTGAGTCAGTATGTGTTTGCGGTGTCAAGTCAGTGACTTCACGTCTCACTTCTTGATAGCAGATGTGAAATCTTAATTAGAGTCAGGGGAGCTTTCCTAGACCAGGTGCGCGGGTCTTTGTACATGAAAGAATGAGAAAACAAAGAAAAAGATACAGACGCATAGCAAGACTGTGTGTGTGGGTTTGTGTGCGCGTGTGGGTGTGAAACAGGGTGACAGGTGTATTAGTTAAAGCTCTGCTGGGGGCTGATCTCCAGGTGAACAGAGACTGAAACAGGGTGCTTATGTTAAGTCACAGCCCTGGGCTCTTCCTCTGTAAATAGGATCATATTTCACACTCCCATAGTCTGTTTGTCCATGGGTACTACTGTAACTGCCTTACTATGACAGACATTAATCTCAACCGTTCACAATGCTGGTGGAAAACACTGCGGCCAATCAGAGCTCTGATGTGTCATGCCAATCAATGGGGATTTCTGAAACAAATTGGCATTTTTGGAAATTCCCTGATAATTCGTTACTGACAAGGTGTTGAAATATACACTATCGATCCAAAAAACTAAAAGTCGCTGTTTGGAGACTATGATTAAATTATTATTGCAAGGATTATTATGTTTCTAGCATGTTATATGTTTGCCAACAGTTCTTCTAGCCCTAATTGATGGAGTGTGTAGCTTTTCATTTCTTAAAGTGTCCCTATTATTGATTTTTTTTTTTTAATTACCTTTCATGTAGTGTGTAACATAATTCTAAGTGACTGAAAACATCCTGCAGCGTTTTAAATCTGAAAGTGCACCACATATTAAGTTATTGTCTCTCAAATGTAAGAGTCGACTCTGTGTCAATTAAACGAATAGTTTTTGAGACGAATCACAATGAATCTTCATTGTGACGTCAAGACGAATGTTGTTGATGGATGCACACTTGTTAATGCTGAGGAATTACAGTTGAAACATCTCATAATGTACCTCAAACTGAATAGCAGTGAGAAACGTCCTGCTCAAGGTTCGGGTTGAATAACTAGTTCTTAAAAATTTCATAGATTCGTACTCGCACTGGGAGTCCATTATTGATGTAAAATCAGCATCATTGTTACTGTGTTTACAGTGTGTACTATCGCTGAGCATTAAGAAGCCTCCTGACGGAGCTGGAGTTCAGATTCAAGATTCAAGATTCAAGATTCAAGATTCAAGAGTTTTATTTGTCACATACACAGTTATATACACAATATACAACTGGCAGTGAAATGTAAACAGGTCCGCTCCATGGACAGTGCAAATAACAGTTACAAGAAATTAAATAGAAATAGAATAAAATTAGAATAAAAAGTATTAACATAAGTAGAATTATAAATAAATCAAGTAAAAGATAAAAATAGGAAATAAGATAAAAAAAAAAAAAAAATATATATAAAAAATATGTGGATATGATAAGTGAGATAAACTGTAGACTTAAAAATAAGTGGTTAACATAAAATATATAATATGTATATATAAAGAAGTATAATGTGCAAGGTTTATTACAGGTTGTTACGCAGTAACAATAGGAACGTAAAGTGCAGTGCAATTGCAGTATGTGGATGTTAATGTTAAAAAACTGTATGTTTATGCGTGTGCGGGGTGAAGTGAAGTCACGTGACTGAGTTCAGGAGTCTGATGGCCTGGGGGAAGAAACTCCTCCTGAGTCTTTCAGTCTTTGCCATCAGGCTACGGAAGCGCTTACCAGATGGCAGCAGGGTGAAGTGAGAGTTTGCAGGGTGATTAATGTCTCTGATGATTTTAGTAGCTCTACCTCTGCAGCGTTTGGTGTAGATGTCCTGCAGAGACGGGAGAGCTGAGCCTGAGATGCGCTCGGATAAGCGCACCACTCTTTGCAGGGCTTTGCAGTCGTGACTGGTGCTGTTCCCGTACCACGCTGTGATGCACTGAGTCAGGACACTTTCTATCGCCCCTCGATAGAAAGTTTTCAGGATGGCTGGTGAAACCCTGAATTTCCTCAGCTGGCGCAGGTGGTACAGTCTTTGCCTGGCTTTTTTCACCTGTGTCTGGATGTGTGTAGTCCAGGTCAGATCCTCGGAGATGTTCACACCCAGGTATTTGAAGCTGCTCACTCTCTCTACCGGTGTCCCGCTGATCATGAGAGGGGAGTATGACCGATGCTGTCTCTTCCTGAAGTCCACAATCAGTTCTTTGGTCTTGTTAACATTCAGAGAGAGACAGTTGTCCTGGCACCATGATGTCAGTTGCTCCACTTCGTCCAAGTATGCCGTCTCATTGTTGTTGGAGATGAGACCCAGGACAACAGTATCATCAGCAAACTTGATGATCGAGGTGGAGCTGTGTGTGGACAAACAGTCATGGGTGTAGAGAGAGTAGAGCAGGGGACTCAGCACACAGCCCTGTGGAGCTCCAACACTCAGGGTGATGGAGGTGGAGGTGAACTGGCCTACTCTCACCGCCTGGGGTCTGCCAGTGAGGAAATCTTCAATCCAGAGGCAGAGAGAAGAATTCAGGCCTAGATCCAGGAGTTTGTGTGTTAGCTTAATGGGAACTATGGTGTTAAAGGCTGAGCTATAGTCAATAAATAGCAGCCTGACATAGTTCCCACTTTTGCTGTCGATGTGAGTGAGGCAGGAGTGAAGGACGTGAGAAATGGCATCTTCAGTCGATCTATTGGGACGATAGGCAAACTGAAGAGGGTCCAAAGTGTCAGGAATGGAGGAGCAAATGTTGTTTTTAATGAGTCTCTCAAAGACCTTCATGACTAAAGATGTGAGAGCCACTGGACGATAGTCATTTAGGCAAGAGGGTTTACTGATCTTAGGTACAGGGATGATGGAGGATCGTTTGAAGGAGGTGGGGACAACAGATGTAGCAAGGGACTCGTTGAATATGGATGTAAAGAGCCCTGCGAGCTGATCAGCACAGGACCGCAGAACACGACCTGAAATACCATCCGGCCCAGCAGCTTTCCTGACATCCACACGTTTGAGTGCCCTCCGAACCTCGTCCTCCGAGACAGAGATCACGTGACCGTTGCTGCTCTGAGGGACTCTCTCTGACGCGTCACTCGCCGGAGTCGCGCTGCCGCGATTACCATCAAAGCGAGCGTAGAAAGAGTTTAACTCGTTCACCAGTAACGGATCAGCTCTCACCTCTGCAGAGGATTTAGTTCCAAAAGCACAGATGGTTCTCAGTCCCTGCCACATCCGCCGGGAGTCGTTGAGTTGGAAATGAGATTCCACTCGGTCTTTATAGCGGAGTTTTGCGGCTTTAACGGCGCGCCGGAGGGCGTAACATGAAGCTTTGTACTCCCTCATATCCCCCGTTAGGAGACCGGCATTGTAAGCGGTGGTGCGCGAGTTTACTGCAGTGCGAATTGAACTGTCCACCCACGGTTTCTGATTAGGGAAGGACGTTATAGTTATTGTTTGTGTGGCTTGCTCTGTCAGTGTGTTAATAAAGCAGAGCGCCACATCTGTGAACTCGCTGACGTCTTCAGAACTCGCGCGGAACATGTCCCAGTCGACGTCATCAAGAGCTGCCTGTAGCGTGATCTCTGAATGGGATGACCAGCGTTTGACTTCCCTCCTCACCGGGGGCTCTTGAACGAGCCTTTGTTTATATTCCGGTGTGAGGAAAATGGCGGCATGGTCCGATTTGCCAAAAGCTGGCTGTGAACGAGCTTTGTAGGCGTTCTTAAACGGAGAGTAGCAATGATCCAGTGTGTTTGCTCCTCGTGTGGGACAGGAGACATGCTGGTGAAAGTTTGGCAATACTTTCTTTAGGTTTGCTTTGTTAAAATCACCCGCGACGATGAGAGCAGCGTCGGGGTGTTTGTTTATGAAGCCGCTGGTCACATCATGGAGGGCAGATAAAGCCAGCCCCGTGTCTGCTTGTGGTGGAATATAAACGGCAGTGGAGATGACCGAGGAAAACTCCCTCGGCAGGTAGAAAGGCCGGCACATGATAGTTAAATGTTCCAAGTGAGGCGAGCAGGATCGCGAAAGAATGGAGATGTTCCTAGGATCGCACCATTCCTTGTTTATCATGAAACACACTCCACCGCCTTTAGATTTCCCGGCCTCGGCTGTTCTGTCCATCCGAAAAACAGAGAAGTTCTCGGACGGCGTCATGGCTGTATCCGGGACCGCTGGCGTGAGCCATGTTTCGGACAGACAATAGATGTTGCAGTCTCTCATGTCCCGTTGAAAACTTATCCTGGCTCTAAGATCGTCCATCTTATTCTCCAAGGATTGGACATTTGCGAGCAAAATGCTCGGGAGAGGAGGACTGAATGCTCTTTTTCTCAGTCTGTTGCGGATCCCAGCGCGTTTCCCGCGGTGTTTTTTGAATCTTCGCCGTCGACTCGAGTGGCCATTGTTCAACTCGGCGTCCCGGCGAATCTCAGATGGAAGATTGGAGAAAGTGTCCTGAAACAGGTCAGTGTAGCGGTAACCAATTTCCAGAAGTGTTTTGCTGTCGTAACAGATCAAAGCAGATGATCCGTTGGAAAAAATAGAGAGTAAAAGAGAGTAGAATAATAAATAAAAGCAAAGTCTTAGCGGAGCGACCTGAACGGCGACCGAGCACGGCGGCGCCATCTTGTTTCAGTTACCCAGATAGCAAAAATAAGAACAGTGTTTGGGCCATAAAAGGCCCGGAACAATTTAGCTATCTGGGTACTGGCGTTTGTTTCCGAAATACGCGCTGTACGCTGTAGACCATTCACAACATGGGCCATCTGACCAATCAGAGCAGAGTAGGCTCGCGGAAAGGAGGGATTTAGAGAGACTGATTCATCCATCGAGTCGTTTGAAAATTGTGGTGATGTGCAATGTATATTATGAGAAAATGAAACATATTGACATTTGATGCATGTAAACCTGTTGTAGGTGACCTCCAAAATTAGATTAGGAAACTTTAAAATAGCATAATAGGGGCACTTTAAACAACCATGTAGGAAGACACATCATGGCCATTTTCCAGGGTGACAATGTCAAGATTCATCAGGCTCAAATTGTGAAAGAATAGTTGGGAGGGAGCATGAAGAATCATTTTCACACATGAATCGGCACCTCTGATTCCAGAACTTAAATTCATTGAAAGTCTTTGGGTTGTGCTGGTGGTGTCATGCGCCGTCTGCATTGCCCTGGTGGTCTCTTCTTCCCCTAGTCAAGACTGTCACCCTCCTGTTATGGACATGTTATGGCTCTAGGAGTCTGGATTGGTGCTGGATTGTTTTGCATTGTCAATACAAGATTTTGGCCAAAAGTTGATGCTCCTCTTGATGGAAATAAAAGTTGTGATGCTATTTCCATCAAGAGGTGCATACATTTTTGGTCAAGATCTTTAACGGGCATTAATTGTTCTCTTTTTGAAGTTATATTTTTGGCCTTTTATGCCTTTATTGTATAGGACGGTATGGAAAAGACAGAAAACAACACTCTAAAAAAAAAGTCTCGTAATCATAAGGGAACCTTTTTTAGTGCTATATAGCACCAATTTTGGTGCTTCAGTGGTTCTTCAGAGGTGCTATATAGCACCTTAGTCAAAGAACCGGTGAAGAACCTCTGAAGAACCGGTGAAGAACCTCTGAAGAACCGCTGAAGAACCACTGAAGCACCAAAAATGGTGCTATATAGTACTAAAAAAGGTTCCCCTATGATTTCGAGCCAATAACTATTTTTGGTGCCATATAGAACCTTTTTTTTTTTAGAGTGAACAGGGATGAGAATGAGTGTGAGCGAGAAAGAGAAAGAGAGAGAGAGAGAGAGAGAGAGAGAGAGAGAGAGAGAGAGAGAGAGAGAGAGAGAGAGAGGAAAAGGACTTGCAAATGACCTCAAGCGATGACTAAAACACTGAGACGCAGCTGTGCTTGGAGTGATGACCACAAGGCTATATGGTTCTGACACATTAATGGATGTTTAACAATTATGACACACTGCATCGTTTCTTTGCTTTGAAGAGCAACTGAATGCCCTGGAACTGAATGTACTGCAATTTAAAAGGAAAAACATATTTTACAAGAAATTTTTTATTTATTGTATTTTATTAATGATTTTTGTTTTTAGTCTAGGCTTGTAAAATATCTGAGATTAATTAACTAACTAACTAACAACAAAAAAAAAAACGTTATTATTTTTAAAATTACAATTTATATTTATACAATTTTGTCAAATTAAAAATCAGAGAATAACTAACAAAAATATTGAAATTAATCACAATCATTTATTTATTATATTGACAGTCGTATTTTTCCCTTGTGTTTGTCGTTAACAATTTTTGTAGCATTCCACATTTGTAAGTTTCTTTTCATAAGAACATATGCTTAATGAATATATGTAAATGCAATCAAATATCCATTAACTAGTCTCACGTCAGCTAGGTAATGGGCGAATTACAAGCAATATAGCTATTTTCCCATTACTGTGTAATGTAATGTAATAATTTTGTATAATTTTGTCTTTTGTTGTTATTGTTGTTGCTCCTGTAAGTTACAGTAAGATTAAAATATATTACATAATCTGCGTTCTTGATGTTCAATCACAGCAGGAATGAAAAATGAGAATGTTGAAAGTCATGTCACATGAAGTTAATAATTCAGTGAATGCATTAATTATTGCATCTTACATTAAGAATATACATATTGCAAGATCTCAAGCTGAAGTATCACATGGAAAAATGTACACTGCATTGCACATTTTACAGTATTTAACGACTGTAATATTCTAAAATGTCAAAAGTTTATTATTTGCATAGTACTCAGAAGCATGCTATTGTGCTACTATATACTATTGTGCAGTGAAGTACACATTGTGGTCTGATACAGTAGCTCAGTCCTCATGGAGTATCAATAATGTTTAGACATAGTACTTTGGATGAAGAAAGAGCCCCATGACCACTAGTCAATAGCAGAACTGAAATAGCACTCTGTGGTCAGTTAGTCTCACCTGGCTACTTCTGTCATACATCAACACTGATTTCAAACAGAGGCCAAGGAAAGTACAGCAGAAATCTGAGCTGACAAAATATAAAACTGAATAAAATATTACTGCTGGTCTGAAAGAATAGGTACTTCCCACAAATATGGTAGAAAAGAGCATCTGGGAAAGGAGATACTTAAACTTCAGAAAATCTCAGGAGGTCAAGAAAATATTAATAATAATAATCCATTCCCTCGTTTAAGGTAAATTGTGGCCACATTCTTTTCCTTGTATTAATTTAGTTAAACCATAGCTACGATTTAGATAAAACAAGGGAATGAATTAGTAAAACATGCAAACAAATTGTTCATTTGTGGTCGATATATATAATATACTCCGGTCAGGCATAACATTATGATATTCCTAATATTGTGTGGTCCCCTTTTACTGTCAAAACAGCCCTGACCTGTCGAGGCATGGACTCCAATAGACCCCTGACACCTTTCTATCAGAACCAAGCGGCAACCACTACGCATACTACGCATGTGTGAACATATAATAGACTATAGGTCGATTTTCAGATAATGTGACACCCTCTGGGATTTTTAAGTAAAAGTTGGCAAACAGATTTTTCGAGGGGTATTTTTTATGCTGAATCCATTTTTGTTGTTTGCCAAGCTGTATCTCTTATGTGAAACTCAGTAGAGCGCAAACTCCAAGAGGATCTCTAAAATGTCAGGGAATTCCATATTTTAATGCGCAACATCAATTAATGAGTATAGAAAGTTTATTTAGGTGGGAATTAAAGGAACATTTTACAAGTCCCCTAGAGTTAAATGGTTGAGTTTTACCGTTTTTGAATCAATTCAGCCAATCTTTGTATCTGGCGGTAGCACTTTTAGCATAGCTTAGCATACATCATTGATTCTGATCAGTCCATTAGCATCTCATTCAAAAAATGACCAAAGACACTTTCAATATTTTTCCTATTTAAAACTTGACTCTTCTACAGTTACATCGTGTGCTAAGACCAACTGAAAATTAAAAGTTGCGATTTTCTAGACCTATATGGCTAGGAACTACTTTCTCATTAATAGTCGTGGATCTTCGCGGCCGTACCATGGCTGCAGCAGCGCAATGATATTAGACAGCGCCTGAAAGTAGCCCCCAGCTAGGTAACTTTCAATGTGACCGGCACTAAGTTCGTGTTGTTGCAGAGAAAGTTTCAAGCTTGCAGCCGACAAATTGTGTTGTGGATTTACCGGTGTGATTAGCCATGATTCTGTGTGTTGTAAAGGGCTGTGATAGTAAGTCGAAGGTGTATACTACCACCATGTTTCAAAGAATACCAACGAATCATTGCGCCGCTGCAGCCATGGTACGGCAGCGAAGATCCGCGACTATTACGCAGGAATGAGAAAGTAGTTCCTAGCCATATAGGTGTAGAAAATCGCAACTTTTCATTTTCAGTTTGTCTTAGCACACGATGTAACTGTAGAAGAGTCAAGTTTTAAATAGGAAAAATATTGAAAGTGTCTTTGGTCATTTTTTGTATGAGATGCTAATGGACTGTTTAGAATCAATGATGTTTGCTAAGCTATGCTAAAAGTGCTACCGCCAGATACAAAGATAGGCTGAATGGATTCAAAAATGGTAAAACTCAACTATTTAACTCTAGGGGACTTAGCCTATTTTCGAAAAAAGTGGAGTGTTCCTTTAAGATTGTTTGTGACAATGATGATTGCATTATTTCTCATTGTAGTCATGAAAATATCCTATTTTATCGTTATATTTCAAATGGACAAACAGAATATCTAAAATGCGAGAGTCATTTGTTTGGAGTCACATGCATACTATTGTCTTTGGATCAAAGTGTGTGAATTGAGTTCTGAGTTATCCAAGAGTTTTTTTATTCTACTTTCTATTTCTATTACTTTCTGCAGTTATTTCTTGTTTAGTTATTAATTTCTATATCCAAAGAGCGACATGAACCAACACAAAATATTTACAGTTGTGGAATTGTACCCATGAAGTTGGTCCGATTATAAGATCACCATTATGGAAGCTGTGTGTGGTTTGAAGCATGACCAGTCAATGTCATTGGATACTTGCATTATATACCAAGAATCCAAGAAAGATAAGCTATACAATGCGACAGAACAGGGCCTTTTGACACTAAAAGCAGCTGCACAAAGTAGAGGAAAGCTTCGCGAACCTCAAGCAATTGACAGACGACATAGTGCATAATTGTCTCTGGTGGTTTTTTTACAGAGGAGGAGAGGGTGGAGTCCTCTGATCCGATGGTGATTACAGAAAACCTTCAGAAAAAAAAGTTCTTACCAACTAGGACATGGAACGAAAACATGCTGGAAAGTTTTCAAGAACATCATTCCTCTGCTCAGAAGGTATAGGTCAAGGCGAACTGGATGACCAAACTGGGAAAGATGCTGAATTATTTGTGTGCAAGGTATATCGCGCACCCAATGTAACCAGCGTGAACAAGGCAAGGGAATCTTGCATTTATGATTAAATACTTTTTTTGTGTGATTTCTTGTTATCATGTGCTTCTTTATAGCAACCATACTTGACAGTGTGTCATAAATACCTATAAAAAAAGTCATAGGAGACCAAATTGTACCATATTCTTGGACACTGCTAAAATGTGCTTGTGTTTGTATGTGCGCCTGTACGTTGTTGTTAGGCCCAGTAAATATTGAGTAGCTCTCATCAGACACTTCTTTTCCTCTCATCCCTTTTATTACCTAATGTCTTTCATTGTACTATCCTCCTTTCCTCTCGTCACCCTTCAGCCCCTCTCATTTTTCCATCTCTGGTGCGATTTTATGCTGTCAGTGTGTGCGAGTGTGATATTCCAGTGATTTTATTATGTAAATGAATCTCCATTTCACAAGTGCTGCACATCTCCCACTGACACCACGTATTAATCAAAGTGTCTTTGTGTATGCTAGTGTGTGCATGTGTGCACGTAGGACGGTGTGTGTACTTTGTGCACATGTGAATAATTCTTAAGCAGTGTGGGTATTTCTTCATCTCTCTGAACCTCCTACGGCTTTTAAGACAACAACATCCGTAAGTGTTCTCAAAGGACAAGGAGTATTTCATCCTCTTCCATAACTCCCTCATTCATTCATTATGGCAACAGCACAAACATGTGTTTCACCACAAATTTAAAGTCAACATGAACCCCATTTAGTATTTTAATGCCTATTCCTGGTTTTATTGTGAACAATTCATTGCTTTATGTTACTCCCAAGAAAAAACTTTTTTCATAAGCTTAAATCAAAATGTAACTTGCTCTTCCTCGGAAATGACTTTCCTGACTTGACTTCGGGGATGCGTGGGTGATTCACTCTGATAATTTTTTTTTATAAAAGCTGTCACTGGGGTGGTGACTTTTGAAAATGTACCTTATTTATCTCTAAAAGGGGCATATTAGTACCTTAAAAGTACATATTGGCAACTAATCTGTACATATTATTGTCTTTTGAAAAGGACCACAGTGACAGCTTTTGTACCTTTTTTTCTGAGTGTTGAATAATGTTATCAAAATAGCTAATGTAGGCATTGTTTTGGTAATAATGTTTTTATGTCACATTACAGAGTTGCACCAAATCCATGTTGACTTTAAAAATGTGTATGCTTCCAGCCCTTATTAAAGGGTTAGTTCACCCAAAAATTATAATTCTCTGATTAATTACTCACCCCCATGTCGTTCCAAACTTGTAAGACTTTCTTTCATCTTCGGAACACAAATGAAGATCTTTATGATGAAATCTGAGATATTTCTGTCCCTCCAGACAGCTTCAAAAAGTTCATAAAGACATCGTAAATCAATCGAAAATTTTCTGAAGAGACATGATCGCTTTATATGAGGAACAGATTGAATTTAGGCTTTTATTCACGTAAACATTCATCAACTCACACATCAGTTTAGGTAAACCACAGATGCTCAAGCATGATCGCTTGTCACGCAAGAACTAATGAGGTTTATTCTCGTGTGTTACGCAGGACATTGAGATTCCGCAAGAACCAATGAGGTTCCTTCTTGTGTGTTACGCACGTCTGAGCTTCCACAAGAACCAATGAGGTCGATTCCTTGTGTGTTATGCAACACGTTTGAGCTTCTGCAAGAACCATTGAGGTTCAATCTCTTGTGTTACGCACATTTGAGCTTCATAAGAACCAATGAGGTTCATTCTCGTGTGTTACGCAGGACGTTTGAGCTTCCACAAGAACCAATGAGGTTCATTCTTGTGTTACGTAGTACGTTTGAGCTTCCACAAGAACCAATGAGGTTCATTCTTGTGTTACGCAGGACGTTTGAGCTTCCACAAGAACCAATGAGGTTCATTCTTGTGTTACGCAGTACGTTTGAGCTTCCACAAGAACCAATGCGGTTCATTCTTGTGTTAAGCAGTACGGTTGAGCTTCCACAAGAACCAATGAGGTTCATTCTTGTGTTACGTAGTACGTTTGAGCTTCCACAAGAACCAATGAGATTCATTCTTGTGTTACACAGTATGTTTGAGCTTTCACAAGAACCAATGAGGTTCATTCTCGTGTGTTATGCAGAACATTTGAGCTTCCACAAGAACCAATGAGGTTCATTCTCATGTGTTACGCAGAACATTTGAGCTTCCACAAGAACCAATGAGGTATATTCTCGTGTGTTACGCAGCACGTTTGAGTTTCAGCAAGAGGTTTGTTCTTCTGTGTCAAGTAGATGTTCATTGATCAGTGTTTATATGTGAGTAAAAGCCTAAATTCAATCAGTTCATCATAGATAGCGAAGTGTCTCCTCAGAAAATGCAGAATAAACTGCTCAATTCATATGGATTCGTTTTTACGTTCTCTTTATGAACTTTTTGAAGCGTCAAAATTGGGACAGAAAGCTCTCAGATTTCATCAAAAAGATCTATCATTTCGATTTGCGATTACGCTCAAATTAAAAATAAAGTAAATGAAAAAAAAAAAACAATATCAATAAAATGCATTTGGATCAGAGCTGGACAACTCTAGCCCTTGAGATCCATTTTCCTGCCGAATTTAGCTCCAACCCATATCAAACTTACCCGCCTGTAACTTTCTAGTTATCCTGAAGAGCTTAATTAGCTTGACGTTTGAGTGGGATTGGAGCAAAACTTTCCAGATAAGTGGATATCGAGGGCCAGACTTGCCTACCCTGAATTAGATTAATAGGTGAATTTCCATTTTATGCCAACTTTAAGAGCATTTAGAAGCAGAATTCCACAATTCCTTATGTTTCCCATCCCTCAGCATATCCACGATTTATATGCAGATAGTACCACTCATTAATATGCAATCTGACCTTAGAGGAGATCACACAAAATAAACAAGCCATTTACCATTTACATCTGGTGTAAGGACAGAATAGGTCACCAATAGGTCAGGTAAAGGTCATAGATATAAGGGATCTCTGTGTCCTTGAAGTGTGTAGCACACACACACACACACACACACGTCTGGATCTTTGTGGGGACTCTCCAAAGACGTAATAGTTTTTATTATGTATGAACTGTATACTCTATCCCCTTACACTAACCATACCCCTAAACCTACCCATCATTTTTACATTGTCAAAAAAACTCATTCTGTTAGTTTTATAAGCTTGTTTCCTCATGGGGACCTCAATTTTGGGGTCCCCACGGTGACACGAGTCCCCATGGGTAAGTGTGTATTCAGGTTGAAGTCCCCACTGGGATAGAAAAACATGAACACACACAAACTGTATATTCTATCCACCTACATTAACCCTACCCCTAAACCTACCCCTCACAGAAAACTATTGCCATTTTTTGAATTTCAAAAGGGGAAAAAAAGCAGTTTAGTATGTTGTTTAAGCCATTTGGTTTATGAGGACACAGGAAGTGTCATAAACCATGTTTACGTTGTAATACCCATGTCATTATACACATTTGTGCCCTCATAAACAACATACCTGTACACACACACACACACACACACACTTATTAAAGTGATCCCTCTTTGAGCTCTGTAGGTGGGTCTGTTTACAGCCCACCATGTTACAGAACATTCTCCCCCGAAGACATTAAAAAGCTATGCAAACACATGCACAGCAAGTTTTCCCTTTTCAAACCAGCAGTTTCATTTGATCATACATTGTTCTGTTAATTGTCTCATGGCTGAATATGTAAATTGATACAGAACATGTATTTGGAACAATAGCGTTTTGAATATCTTGAATATCCTGTTGAATATCTTTTTGATGTTTCAATGCACTACAAGACTACAACAAGTTCCACCTTCTGAAACAAAGAACAACAACACTCTTCCCCTCGTATTCACCTAATCAAAGTTTTAGTGCTTTATCTCATTTAAAGATGAAAACGTGATAGCATATAATGTGTGTGTGTGTGTGTGTGAATAACATGGGGCAAATGGGTTTGATGCTTGTCTTGAGTGTGATGCCCCCTGTGGCTGCACTTATTCTCATTAAGGGTAAAAGAGACATGGAGGCCTTTTCACAGCGGGGCTGGAGCAATCAGCCTCACACATTTACCTGGACTAATGCCTTTGAATTAGACCCCCAAAATGCCACTTTATGGATATGCTGGGATTCCACACATCTCTCCACCAGTTTCTTTTTTTGGCAGAAAAAATTAATTCAATTGGCAAATCGCTGGAACATATTCTAATTGAATTTCACGTTGAAGTGGGAAACCAATTTAGGTCTGAATTCCCACGTTACAGAGCTTCCATTACTCATAGTGTGTGTGTAGAAAAGCATTCTGGAATAAGAACGCAAGACCTGGAAGATGTTCATGTTTAATGTTTATTAAATGCAGGATGTAGAAAAATTTAAGAGAAGTACGTCTAGCCATATCATGTTAAGACCACAGGATGATATTGTTGATATGTGTTTTTCAACTTTTTGCTTAAGTATGTTATGTTCTGATTTTTTTATTTTTTATTTTTTTATTTAGAGGAATTTAAACTAAAGAAGCTAAATGTATTTTACCATTTGCATTACTGTTCAAAAGTTTAGGGTGATTGTTTTCAAAAACACTAATGTTTTTGAAAGAAGTCTCTTATATTCTCACCAAGGTTGCATTTAACGGTTTTCTATTGTATCTTAACATGTAATGTATTCAAAGCTGAATTCTCAGCATCATTACTCCAGTCTTCAGTGTCACATGAACCTTCAGAATCATTCTAATATCCTTATTTACTGCTCATGAAACATTTATTATTATTATCAATGTTGAAAATGCTGATTCATATTTTTTTCTGGAAATCGTGATTTTTTTTTTTTGTGGGTGTGGGTGGGAAGGATATGATAATGGTGACATGTATAGGTCTGTTTAATACATGTATATAAAATATGTGGATCCTATTATGATTATCTGAATAAAGCATTTATTCTATTCTATGTGCAGCACTCTAAACTTGACAAAGACATGATTTAATACTGAATGCATCTCTTAAATAAAGAAAAATCCTTGATAATAAATAGCATATTACACTCTAAAAAAAAAGGCTCGTAATCATAGGGGAACCTTTTTTAGTGCTATATAGCACCAATTTTGGTGCTTCAGTGGTTCTTCAGAGGTGCTATATAGCACCTTAGTCAAAGAACCGGTGAAGAACCTCTGAAGAACCGCTGAAGAACCACTGAAGAACCGCTGAAGAACCACTGAAGCACCAAAATTGGTGCTATATAGCACTAAAAAAGGTTCCCCTATGATTACGAGCCAAGAACCATTTTTGGTGCAATATAGAACCTTTTTTTTTTTAGAGTGTATCATGAAGGTCATTGGGGACTATAGTTGCTCCTACTTAATGCAAAATATGCGAACATATGCATATGTTTATTGTTAAGCTAGTATGAAGAGTGTGGCAGTAAATCAAATTTGAGGTTTAAAAGTACAAAGAGCTGTTTTATAATTCATAGACCTTTCTTTGAGAGAAGAACTCCATCAAACTCTTTATTTCAGTTTTCACTTTCTCAGTGTGAAAACATGAAATATTAAACAGAGGTTGTTGTTGTTGTTGTGTGTGTGTTTGTGTGTGTGTGTGTGTGTGTGTGTGTGTAATACATTAATATCTCTGCACCCCTTTTGACAGCAGATTAATGTAGAGGGCGTTCATAATCCTCAAATCCCAAAATAAAACCAAACACAAAAATATAAACAAACAAAAACAAAACATTTTCCCTGGAATACTCTTCTCACAAAGTAAAGGTGATAGAAGACACCGGTAATCTTTTCTATTTTCTATACCTTTTCATTTTCTTTTATTTTACTTCACTGTGCTGGTTAATTACTAACATATCTCTGATCCGACTCAAAAGAATGATTCATTCACAAATCCTTGATGATTCATTCATTATATTTTGTCTAATTGAATTCCCATGAATGTTAGTGCTAGGGCAGATGTGAAGAATTTCAGTGAATAACAGCTTCAATTTGTTTATCACAAAAACTATATGGCTTTAAAAGTCTAGACAAGTCATATGAATCACTTTTATGGCTCATGGCTTTGATGTCAGGGCAATTATAATAAAACTAATAACTAATTAAAAAAAATGTGAATAGAAAACTTGAATATGCTTTATAAGCATTATTTCATCACAAAATCTATGGTAGTTGAAGATTGTTTATACTCATCAGTTTGATCAATATATATAAAAAATAAAATAAAAGTTATAATAACAAAAGCAATGTTAGTACACTTTAGAAAATATGTTCAATGCACTTAATAACATTTAGGAACATTTAAAAAAAATAGTGCTTTCAACAAAATGTTATGTTTTTAAAAGGATAAAAAATAATAATATTAAAAAACAGGAAATAAAGATATTAACTATGAATTCATTTAGTAAACTCAATATAAATAAATTAAAAAAAAAGACGTGTCAGTCTATATTTGGAACCCCGTACATCCAATGAAAATGATACACGTAGTCCCGATGCAAACATTTCCTTTTTACACATTTAATTTGATTGCATACAGTGAATTTGAGATATAGGCCCCTATTTTAACGACGCTTATAGTGCGTGTCCGAATCCACTTTTGCTAGTTTAATGACGCAAAAATGGTCGGCGCGCCCGGCGCATTGTCTAAAAGGGTGTCCCTATTCTCTTAATGAGTCATGGGGGTGTTTTGGAGACATATCTCCCATTCCCCTTGCACCATTGTGGATTCGCTATTTACATGGCGGAATTTGCGAGCGGAAAGACTGAATGCTTCTCCAGAGAGGAATCCTTTTATTTTTAATATTTAAAAATGTTTGTGTGCTGCTGAGCGTCCCTGTGTGTGTAATAAGCAGAGTGTACACGCGTTTTGCACCCGCCTATTGGTGCATATTACTAACGCGCCCTTTAAATAACACAAAAAATACTGCGCTATTGACTTTAGACCAGGTTTTTGTTGATCAATGGCGCAGACGTTTTCAGTCGCCTCAAAATAGCAACGCGCCAACAATGCGCCTGAACACACCTCGTTTTCAGACCAGCATGCCCATGGGTGAACAGATTGGCGCAAATGCATTTGTTATTTAAACATCATGGTGCAGGATGTGCAAATGATAACTGCGTCGGGCTGAAACTAGCAAAAAACACTTGCATCGCACCTGGGACCGCATTGTGCCGGTTGTATGACAGGGCCCAGAATGTTCAAGAATTGTGTTGCATTAGCTCATTTTTATTATTAACTAATTAGAAGCAAACCCCCACTTGAATTATATACTTTTGGCATATAGAAATGTTTCTAATATCAAAAGCTGGCAGGTAGTTGTTGTGGTATGTCTGCGAGTTACAATTGCCGTCCGTTTCTTCAACTTCAACTGCTTTGGGAATGTTGGAATTTCTTACAAATATCCACTGAGACTGAGTTTTGAGAGAAAGAGAGCGAGGAATTTATTGGGCAACATTGGATTGAGAAACTAATAATGAAGACTGTTTGTTGAGGAACCCAGAGGAAATCATCCTGTTCTCCGAACACTGAGCGGGTCAGTAATATGAGCACCTGAGCCTTACACAAAGGAACTTGACCAATCTATATCAGCAATAATGCAACCTTGTGTTCTCAGAAAGCAACGGTTCAGCTTTCTTTCCAATCACAGAATCCGAATTTCTGTTTTTCTTTCCTTCAAACTGCTCTTCCTCCAGCTCTGGCCATATGATGTCACATGATGTACGCTGGATGGTATGTGTCATGGGAGCAAAAGGTCATCCAGCGGCCGCCATGTCGATGTGAGAACGGAAGGAAGCATCGTACTGAATATGTATCAGAGTGTGCATCTGTGCGGACATGGCTGCATGCAAATACGCCCGTGTTTGCATCAGGATGTGTGTGCATGAGAGTGTTCAGGCCTTTTTAAGCTTCAGGGTCAGTGTGTGGGCTGTGTACCGGCGTACTAACAGAATCACACGTCTGGAAAGCTCTTTTTCATCTCTGTTCTCTATTTTTTCTTCTCTTTGAAGTAGCCTGAGGTTGCGTGCACTCATCTGTTATGCTGGCCTTTCACTTATTTATGTATTGTGTGGACTGAAGTGAGGTTCGGCTGATGTCTTGTTATCTCAAAGCCATGCTACACTTTGTACTGCTCCGAACAGGTCAAAATGTCCTAAATCACTGGCGCTTTGCTGCCATCAGAGAGCGTGTGAGAAAAACATCGCTCTCTTTTTCCCTGCGTCTTTCTTTTGGTTTCTCTTCTCTTTCATTTGGGGGTGTTGATGTATCACAGGTATCTCCTCTAGGATTTGAGAGGCGACGCATAATGTTCCTGTACTGATTTCACAACCTGCTTGAAAAGATTTGCTTAAACTAGCCTGAGGGGGTTTGCTCTTAATTGGTTTATGTTGGTGGCCTGGCCACACAGATGCTCAGATTTAGCTGGTCAGCCTGCTCGTCTTCCAGCATGATCAACTGATAAATGCCCCAAATTAAAATATATTAAATCAGCCTAGGTTGGTGTTTTAGCCTGGCCAGAATAGAGTTTATTTTCTGATTTTAGAAATTCTGGTTTAGGTAGGTTTTTACTACATACAATTATTATAATTTTATACAAGTTTTTGTATACATTATTCAAAACATTTGGAATATAAAATGAAATGTTCCATATAGAATTTAGCTTGCATGTACTTTTTCCTATATTCCAAAAAAAAAGACTATTGACACATATAAGTTGAATGGCAATAAACAAAAAGAAACAACAACCTAGATTCATTGGAAAAACATGCCTCTACCTACATTTTCTCCAAAAATATACATACAGTGCATACATACAATTCAGTGAAGTTTCGAGCTGAAATTATAACTAGGGGCAGTAAAACACCAACCACTTGTTCTTTTTCACACATACTATGATTACAGGGGCAGATTATCAATTAATAAAGATTTACTTTTGTGTGGTTCCTTGCACAATACTATGTTAAAGTGCCCCTATCATGTTTTTTTTTTTAATTTTTTTTTTTTATATTCTCTTTCATGCAGTGTGTAATATAGCTGTTTGGCAATGTGAACACTCTGCAAAGTTGTAAAGTCGAAAGTGCATAATAAATAAAGTTATTGTCTCCCAAAAGAAAGAATCAACTCTGAACCGCCTATATGAGTCATTTGTAATTCGATTTCCAGACTTTCGCATTATGCCCGCCTATGTTGTACGTTGTCCACCCGCAAACACGTCATTTTACTGACGACTGCCTTTCAAACGAGTTCAACGTGGGATTCGCAAAACTCGTGCTCTTGAAAGATGGGTCAGTACTCAGTTTATTTGGACCAGCTTGCTCCTCAGAATCACAACCTGTGAGTATGAATAATTATTGCTGTATATATTTATACCGGATGTTCAAAATGCATCGTTTTGTGTTTAATATTGTATGAAATGCTTCTGCAAAGCAGCTGGGGGCCACTATTAGCTAAAACTGTGTCTAGTAATGCAGATTGTCTGTTGTTTTTACTACTCGGAGTAAAGATAAAGGATGGAGCAAGATTTGTTTTACAAACATTTATGTTACATCAGTCATTCATGTTAGTGCTCGGCTAAAGTATGCACCATTATGGATACAGTTATGATTTCAGCAGCGCAATAAATTAGAAACATACACATGGGTTTGTGGATGGACGTACACTAGTTAATGCTGATGGTGAGGAATTACAGTTGCAACATCTCATGTTTTCAGATTTATCCACTCTGGGACCCGGTTTCAAAAAATAGCGGTTTCAGGCTCCCAAAAACGCCGGATCTGTCTGGACGAAACAGCGATATGATTCAAATTTTTTAAATATAAAGCTTAACTGTCGGGGCCTTAGAGAGACGAGTTGTTTGAGAATCAGTGAAAAATATGATGTGCAAAGTATGTAAGTGTTTTTGACCTTTGTGTAAGGAGACCTCCAAAACAAAATTAGGAACCTTTAAAATAACATAATAGAGGCACTTTAAGACGTCAAAACACTTTTACCATAGTGCATGATTTATAAATGATTACATTTTGACATTTGCATGACAATCAGCTCCTTTTCTGATGTAAACTTTTTTGGTAGCTCACCTCATACAGCATTGCACTTGTGATGAAAAGTAGCCTACTCTGGTATACGTCCAGTGAATATCAAGTCACAATAAAAGAGCTCAAAGGCCTTGAGGTGCACAGAAAATATGCAAGATGAGTAGATCAGTAGGTGACAAAACATTTTCAATGGCGTAAATGCCTGCAGTAGATCAAGTGCACTAGCCTAGCCTAGTCTGCTAGGATGACAATAAAGGTTAATTGTCATTATATATGGGACTGCAAGTCAACCAAGAAAAAAAACAGGCAGAGTAATTCAGAGTAAATAAGACAAAAGTGTTTTAGAGGAAAAAAAACGTTGTGAATTTTGCAAACTGTTCGGTTGCAACACCATTTTTAGAATTCTTACCTTAGTTTGCGGCAATAACTCCAGGAATTCAGTTAGCACTTGGTTTGTCAAATTATTACAGTGGTGGAAAAAATTATTAGAACACTTGGCATCTGGGAGTCGTCTTATTGGGCCTGGATTTATTTTCCAAGCGGACAATGACCCGAAACATTCTTCTAACTATTGCCGGAACTACCTGTGATGGAAGGAAGCTCCTGGAACATTCAAAATGATGGACTGCCACCCTCAAAGTCTGGACCTCAACCCCATCGAGCACCTTTTTGGCGAGTTGGAAAATAAACTGGACAGATCTATTGTACATTCAAAGAAAAGCCTTTGGCTTCAGTTGCAGAAGGCATGGGATAACAATAGTGTTGAAGTTCTCAGAGGAAATATATTGACACTAAGCAAGAGAGATGTCCTGCTGTAATTGCTGCAAAAGGTGGACATACAAAATATTTAAGTTAAAAGTGGATAAAAACAGTACGACTCACTTCATCTGATATTTGATGGGCAGAGCAATCATCTGCATGTTCATGAACATTATGAAATGAAATCATGTTTTGAAGGCAAAATAGGTAAATATTTTCAGATCTGTCAATTATCTGTTCTAATAATTTTGGCCACCACTGTATATAATTCATGTTTGATAATGTATTTAAAATATTCCAGAGACGTTAAACCGAGGTCCTGACTCTCTGTGGTCATTAAAAATCCTAGGATGTCCTTTGGAAAAAGAGTAGGGGTGTAACCTCGGCATCCTGGCCAAATTTGCCCATAGGCCTCTGTCCATCATGGCCTCCTAATCATCCCTATATAGGCCTACTGATTGGCTTCATCACTCTGTCTCCTCTCCACCAATAAGCTGGTGTGTGGTGAGCATTCTGGCACAATATGGCTGCCGTCGCATCATCCAGGTGGATGCTGCACATTGGTGGTGGTTGAGGAGATTCCCCCCTTCTATATATGTAAAGTACTTTGAGTACCCAGAAAAGCGCTATATAAACTTAACAAATTATAATTATTATTATTATTACATTAAAATACTGAAATACCAGTGGGGAAAACCTGTAAAAGGTAGTGGTTATGTAAGTGCCACCTCTGAGAGCGAAAAGACACTGCCATAAAGTTCTAGTCTAAAATCACAAACCTGACACTCAGTCTCTCCCATACCAGACAGGGGCGCCCCGAATTTAGTGATTCAGGATTTTTATTTCTTATGCATGGTATTTTTATTTCTTATGTATATTTTGTGATTATTGTATCATAATTTTAATACCTTTTTTATGTAAAGCACTTTAAATTACCATTGTGTATGAAATGGGCTATATAAATAAACTTGCCTTGCCTTGCCTAAGTGGACTGCTTGGAGAACATTTTTCTAAATTATAGAATACAAACATTTGATTAGTCTTTTTTATGACACTTGAACTGTTTGATCCACTGATTATTCAAACCAAATGACGAAATGTAGGCCTAAAGTATTATGAAAAATTCTCATCCAGGGCCGCTGGTTTGTGATAACTGATTTATTACCCACTTGAGTGGCCTATGCAGTGCAATTTCATTTAATGGATTTCTGAAGAAAAAAGAAAACTTTTATTTATTATTATATCAAATTGAGTCGAGTAAAATAAATGAGTGGAGATTTAAAAAAATGACGTAGTATTTGGTAATGTGCATTTAGCAAATACAAGTAATGTATTATTATTATTTTTTAATTTAATAGATTTATTTTTAATAAAATTACCTTTCAATACAACTGGAAAAGGATTTGTCCAGATTATACTTACCTCATATATGTTTGATGATTGATGCACTGTGTCCTGCCTGAAACTACATATCACAAGAGTGCACTAATATTTTAAAATGTGTTCATATGTGCCCTTTGGAATGTGGTTTGGATGGGGGTCATATCATGGAGTAAGGGAGGTAAGGTATTCACAACAGCTCACAAAACTTTAAAACTGTCTTTTATTTCCTCACATTGCCAAACCAATTTGACACACATTGACAGACACACTGTAGACGCACTTCTACTGAGCCCAAAGAAACCTTGCATTTAATGTTGTCATCAGTTTGAAGATTATGTCAAAGTCCTCTTGCCACTCATTGCTAGAAAATGTTGTACATCCTTCAAAAGACATTCAAAAGATGTTTCCTTGAACCATTTTAAAAGCACCAAATTGTCCTTCTCTAAACATAGACATTCAGTTTTTTAATTACAGTTCTTGGAACAAGCACTGAAAAACCTGTATCTTCCAAACTAATCGTTAAAATCGTATAATTGTGATGGCTATTGTTCTCTGAAATGGAGGATGAGGACATGTGACTCAGTGACTGATGTAAACTAACTCATCTGTGTGGAGCTGCACTCATCTCTACCAGTGCTGACTTCTCTAGCGCGTCTGTCTTTTAAATACAGCCTGTACGGATGCAGGCAGACAGTGAATGAAGCAATTAACAATCCAGACACAACCCTGCATGACCTAGAATACAAAACTATACAGTCATTTACCTCTGGCCCTCATTCAAATGGTTGGATGTTTGTGTTTTTGAAAGAAATCTATGTTTCACAGAGAAAGAGTATATCATTGACTGTTAATTTCAATGATGAGAGGAAATAGCCAGGGGATGGGAACATTGTTTGTTTATTTGAGTGAAGATAAAGGATAATGTTGTTGCTCTTCATTTTGTTTCTCATCTCATCTCTTTGTGCTTCATTTTATTGTCCCTGTCTTCTCAAATTATATAGAAGTGTTATATAACATTGTCAGTACTCAGAAAGCCAATCTCAAACTGCTGAAATCTTAAAACATTGTTCTGTGTTCAACAAATTAAACTCAATTAACAGCATTTGTATAGTCAGTTACCACAGAAAAATGATTGAGATGACTGAAAACGACTCATTCCTTAGCGAATAAAAGTTAAAGTAAGGCATTTAAAATGGAAGTATAGGGAAGGCAAGTTAACGTGAAAAATACACGAATGCCAAATAACTCAAATTGGGTTGTTTTTCATCCGATTTTTCTACCGATAAATACCAACAATTATTTTAATGTTGTGGCCAATAAGTGGTAAATAACTGATATTTAGATTCTATACGATTTTGTCAGAAACAATTAAAGATTAACTTTATGTAAGTGGAAAAATAGGGGAAATTAATATATGCCCAATTGACCAATAGCGATAAATTAAAACCAAAACCAGCCGATAACCATATGGTACAAATATAGCATATGTCCCCACAGTTAATGCAAAGTAAGTACAATGTAAAATAAGCACAAGCAAATCTCTCAGGACATGTTAACATATGCTAACACAACACACATATCAAACTCCTCATTAAAGCTATCAAAGCAGAACCAGTAATGCTACACACATTACACATCACTGTAAAAACACAACAGTCTTCACTGTAAAGAGTACAGTATGCTGAGTGAGCTGACAAACATCAGCCATTATGTTGTAGCAGGTTCTATTATTATGCGCTGAATGGCCATGGGACCAGTGTTGCCAGATTGGGTCGACGATTTCCAGCCCAAAAGCTCACCAGAACCGGCGCACTCCAAGAAAAAAGTGCAAAGCTTTAACTGCCAAAAAAATGTGATAGAATGTTATTGCCATACCAGTCAAGGTTGTTAACTACCATTTTATCTCCTTAAAACATAATGTTGATGACAGGATCAAAACAGGGAATACATTAAAGAGAATGAGCAAATATGACTAAGCTGTCCAGTTTTAGTTTTACTGTCAAAACGGCAATCAAGAAAATTAACTGATGACTTAACCCTCAGAAAAACATGTGCGTAATTTTTAATGCCAACAGTAAGAATAAGCCAATTTAAGTGCAAAAAGTGCCTAATATAAGAGTTTGGAAAAAGCAACTAAATTAGCAGGCATTTCACACATGCACAAACCACTGCCCAAATGCGTTATGCAGATGATGATGATGGACAGGAGTCATATTCCATATTCGATTTCAATTCAAGTCATTCAACTGTGCTCTCATAGCTGGTTATATTTATATTTAAGAGTCTTGGAGTCACATGTGTAATCCACGTTTTGAGAGTTGGATCACTCTCCCACTCTTTACTATAGATCAAATTTACTGTATACGTATGCCACTTTGGCATAGCGGTCACTTGAATATTCAGCTACAAGTTATCACGCTAGCCTGTCAGTCATGAATGAGCATGTCTGTCTAGTGATCGCTGATTGGCTGAAAGTGTGTGCTCGTCGGCGACATCAACACCAATGCCAGCTGACTCTGCGTGGCCCTGTGTGTGTCATGATGAATGATTTTATGGAGTACATGCACACTTGAGTTTTGTTTATTAACCAAGTAGAGATTTTTGAAAACTGCCAAACTGACCCCAAACCAGCCCAAATTTTGTCCACCTGCCCAAGCCCATTTTTACCCGCACAGCAACTTCAAAACCCCCCAATTGGGCTGGAACCCACCCAATCTGGCAACACTGCATGGGACATCTCCATAGACATCCCACAACCAGCTGGAAATGGAGCTCCACCTCCATAATGAGGCGCTACTGCTGAAATGCATTCACTTTAAGTCCCATATGACATTTGTAAAGGCATGCACAGCTGTCTCCATGTGGGTGGGTAGGGGTCCTAGCACATTAGCACTTTTTTCCCCCTCAGGTGTTTCCATCAGCTTTGATCCGTTTCCCTGTTAGCTGCGACCGACAGCTAACTTTTTATTCTTTAATGGCTCAGATAGGGGGACAAAAGTTGTCGTTTTCAGCCACAATTGATGAAGATACCAATCATAGAGCGAGAAGCAATCTGCGAAAGCTGTAAATAAGCCTTTGGTTTTGAGTCAGGCACAAATGAGCAGTGCAAATGAAGCTTGGGCCGAGCGGGAGAGTGTCAAAGGGCTGATGCGGCCCCGTCTCCCGCTCGCTTTGACAGGCTTTTTGATGCTCAGGCTTGGTCTAAGCCAGTATTTTGCCGGGTTGAGCTGTCGCAATGACATTCGGCAGATCAATGGTGCGCCTGAGCTGATGTGAGGCCGTTGTATCATTCCTCCCAGCAGCATTAAGATGACAACAAAACAGCTGCCTTTAAATCTCTGTCACTCTCCCTCCACTGATCAAAGCCTCAGGCTTCCCACTTTTTCTGCTTGTTTCTCGTTCTCTCTCTTGCTCTCTCTCTGTCTTTGGCATCTCCTAAACATCGTACTATTCCTATCCCCTCTTTGAGAACAGCTTTCAGGCGGAGAGAGACGTGCGCGTGAGTGTTTGAGAGGGCTATCGTTTCCCGCCGATAACCCGCAGAGGCAGAGCCAAAATGAATTCATGCGAAATCACCCAACAGGCCTCACTTTTAACTTCTAATAGGAAGATCAAACGTCTACTCCTCTTTCTCTCACCCCTCTCGTCTCCCTTGCCCCTTCTCCCTGCCTTCAGATAAGTCATAAATTAAGATTATGCTCTGACTTTTTAATTAACTCCAAAAATCCTAGCTTCAGCCCTGCTCGCTGCAATTTTCACCACACAGACGGCATAGTTGAATAAGTCTCTCTCCTTCAGCCTGTCACTCTTGGAACGAGGGAACGTCATCGATTATGTATGTCTGTGTGTGATTGTACGTCCTCATGAAAGTGAAGAGCCCATCACTGCGCTGAGATGTCCATTAATTTAAAGCTACGAGACAGGCAGTTACAGTGAATTTGCGCTGTAATATAGCCGCAACATCAGTCATTAACTCATCGATTTCCACACTGTTGGCAACTGCTTTTTTTTAGACCCCCATTAAACAGATTCGCTCCTTTTAAATCTGTCAGGAATCAGCACTAATAAGGAGGGAAGGCTTCAAATAAAGGCCCATTTTCCAAACGTGGCAGAGGCTGGGCAGTGTGATTGGATGACATCATGGTAAATCCCAAGTGGTGCTAATGGACATCCATATGACACATTTCACTTTCAGGCTAAGGCTTAAACTTCTGACCCACATAGATTTAGAAGCAGAAGCAGAATTCTGACTTTTGGTATGAAGTCTGGTGTGCTTTTCATGCTTATTCTGTCCAATAATCTCTCTCTTAAAAATGAAGGTTCTTTATAACCATCTATTGTTCTGACAAATGACTTTGATTTTCTAGCAATTTTAGAGTCAAAATTATTTTGTATATATATATATATATATATATATATATATATATATATATATATATATATATATATATATATATATATATATATATATATATATATATATATATACATATATATATATATATATATATATATACATATATATATATATATATATATATATATATATATATATATATATATATATATATATATATATATATATATATATATATATATATATATATTGCTTTTATAAAAATAAAAAATGTTTAGTGCAGTACATTTGCTTTAAAAAATGTTATGGGTTCATGTAGTGCTGAAATCCTGTTGTATTTGTAAGGATTTTTATTCTTAGATATGTTATTCTTCCGCTGTAAAACTGATCGTGCAGACCAAACCGTAAGATCTAGAGACTTGAAGCATGGCCAAATGGTAGGTCTCAATTTGGGAAGAGACTTACAAGGTATGAACCTGATTGGCCAATAAGTGGCGCTACAGCAATAAAAAAAAAACACAAAACTGCTCATAACTCCTAGACCGCTTGTCATAGACTCAAATGTCTTTTGCCATTGTAATCCTTGGCTCAAAAAACCTATATATATCCGATTTCATTTTCGCCAGGACACATTTTCCATCTTGGATTTTGTCCGAAACCTATTTCTACGAACTAGTCTTAGGTTTTTTGACTGATCGGAAACATACCAGTGCAGAAAGATTCTCTGGAGTCTGAACATCAAAAAGTATCATAAAAAAAAATCTGATTCATGGACGAAGTTGACGGAGCCCCTTTTACTAAAATGGCTATAACTCGAGAACGAAATTAGATATTTTCATTAAACTCAGAAAATATGTGTATGGGCCCAATATTTGGTCACGTGAAGCGCCACTTGGTGGAGCTATAAAAGTGAAAATTAATTATAAATCATCCAACCTTTAGTACGATTGACTTGAAAATTGGCACGCATTGTCTTTGATCCAGGTGCCATGATTGTCTATGAGGACATTGGCATTATCAAGTTATCACAAAATTCTTCTGGCAGGATCATTTTATTAAGCAACATATCTCACCTTTCACTGATGCATCCAGGTCGCACTCACTCACCATTATAGGTTTGGTCTAAAACGCAACTGGTGTCATGTTTTGCCACAGGACAGCAATTGCGAGTACATTTTGTGTCATCTTTGCAGGACTGTGATATGAAGAGTGCGCGAAGTAACCTATTTTATTCATAGCACATAACAGGCACAATATAAACATGAATACCTATTGGTGCAATATGCGTCACATGACTAAACATGTGTCATTGTTTTCAAATACCTCCGTTTTCACAGTCCACACTACTACGCGAAGACGGCGTTTTCAAATGTATCCGCTTTGGATAAATCTCAGTGTGGACGGAAGGCCAAAACTGAGAGAAAAATATACGTTTTCAAACGAAAACGCATTAGTGTGGACATGGCATAAGTATACACAGTCATCCAGCATGTCACCATCCACTTCCCATTGCCTGGTTCCCGCTGTTTCACCATCACTCTGTTCAAATAAACATTGTTTACACTTACCTGCCTGTCTGTTCCCTTCTGCGTTGTGACACATACCAACAAGATTGTTTAAATTCATACGGATTCGTAACCAATTCACCAAATCGTAAATACTATATGAATTGTCATGAGACATGTCATGAATTGATATGTTGAATAATCATGCAACCATATTTTTTTAATGTTTTTTTAATGTGAAAACTTTAAATGTGAAAGAGAACTGACATGAAACATGACAAACCACAGTTGACATTTTAATGTGTTGTTTATTAATGGGCAAATCTGAAATCATACATAACTAAAAGCAAAGCATAGTAAAATGAGATAAAGTGCTAGTAAAAATATCCTTTTTCTGGCTACTAAAAGACTTTAAGTACAAGATGCATCAGCTGGTCATCGGCGTCATGCGGTCTGTGGTCATGCCGCCTGATGCCCAGACTAGCTAAAAGCTGATTGTTCTGCTTCCAAGTGCTGTGTTTACCTTGCCGTACGCTCATGCACTGTAACTGTCAAGCTAGCTTCAATCCATTACAGCCTCTTAGACCATATACTTAACAGCTGAGAAGCCAGAAGGAAATCAAGAGTGCTGAACACAAATTGCCATCATTTACTTTGAAAAGCACCGAATGACGAGATGATACAGATAATCCATCCTTCGATATGGGCAAATGTTTAACAGCTGTGATGTGTTGATTATGGCTGTGCTTTATCTCATTTGTCTGCCTGTAAATATCTACAAGCATCCATGCATCTTCAGAAGATGCTTTGGCCAGGATGCGGTTTAGCAGAAAATCTACTTCGGGTAATTAGAGAGCGTTTTAATCAGCATGTGTGCCGTGTGTACGGCGCTGCAGTCTTCTCCAGTCAATTACGGGAGGCCATGAGTGCATGTCGACTCTGTCTATAGGTGTGAGTGTGTTTGGGCAACCTTCATTCAGTAATAATGTGATGTGTGCATTGAAAGGAACTACTAGATGAAGAGAACAATGACATCATCAGCAAAGGGCTTGTCGAGGGCCCGACGCACCTCTCTAAATTCATTAAGCAAGAGCGTCTGTCAGAGTACCTCTGTACACCGGAAATTTGTTTATATAGCCTGTTCGCCTCAGATGCAGATGGTAAAATCTGTTGCTAGGAGATGACAGGATTTGCTTAAAAGCATTCTGCATCACTCCAATTTAAAAGGTGACTATGAAACTTGTGTCACTGCAAATCTTTGGTTGGTTGGAAACACAACAAACACATGTCAATTTCACATTTAAAATCATCTGCTGTATTTTATTCAAGTTTAGCTCTGAAACTAAAAGGAATATCACAATATAACCTAAGCTCAGTCGACAGAATTTGTGGCATTATGTTGATTACCACAAAATAATAATTTTATTTCAGAAATATGGGTTACAATGAGATACTTGCAATGGACATAAAAGGTGACAATTTTTGAAAGATTGAAAGGGATGGTTCACCCAAAAATGAAAAGTCAGTCATCATTTACTCACCCTCAAGTTGTTCCAAACCTGTATGAATATCTTTCTTCTGCTGAACACAAAAGAAGATTTTTTGAGAAATATGGGTAAACAAATAGTCTGGGCTCACTGACTCCTATAGTATAGCAAGGCCGTAACCATGTCTTGAACATTGGGGGGGGGGGCAATTTTTATTTATTTCTATAAAGCATAAATAATCATTTTGGGACTATTTACAAATAATATTTGCATTAACTTGTGTCGAATATATCATTAGTCTTGAGATTCTTCCCGTTAGAGAATAAATACATATATCCGCTGTTAACATTCCAATTCCTTAGTGGTCTGGTGGTAAAACTTTTGTAAACGATGTGCAATGGTGCAATTTCTAATGATTGAGTGTGTGTGTGTGTGGGGGGGGGGGGGGGGGGGTGTTTGACTTGTTACGGCTCTGTAGTGTGGAACAAAAAAAAAAATACTATAGAAGTCAATGGGGCCCCCCAACTGTTTGGTTACCGACATTCTTCAAAATAAGTTAAAAAACAAGTTTTTTATGCTGCCATAACAGCAACATCTATAACTTTACATACACAAAAAACAGTTAATGCCTGTTCAATAAAACTATAAAATGATAACTAATGCCTTCCACACCAATACATAATGTTCTGTTTATTATAAGCATGTGCTGTCGTTATCATCTGCCACTTTAATTGCTTGAGCTCTTTAAAGTCAGGTTGATTTTAATTGGCTGTCAATGTTTTTGTCATATTTAGTGAAAAAAAAAATTCACTCGTTCCTCTATGCGGTTATCATTATAGCTGTGGTGTGGGTTCCTTGTAGAGTTTGAATGATTATTAAAACTTTACAGATATAGATATCATCCTTGATGTGAATGGTAATTTTTCCACACTATACTATTGAAGCTTTTGCACTTGCAGCTAAACTATTGAAACAGAGAGTATTTTAACGTGTACGCATTGGCCCCATTGACTTCCATTGTAAGTGCCTCACTGAAACGCAAATATTAAAGAAAAGGAGGTACAAGTGGAAATTAATTTCTGTGGTAACCAACATCATGCCCCAAGTGCTGTCAATTGAGCTTAACTTACTGAAACCAGGAATATTCTTTTAAAACCCCTGATATAGCCATCTCAGCTGCTATCAAGCACAAAAGCATCAAATGCTGTGCTATCTTTGATTGGTTGTTTATGAACATGTCTATTAATTTGCCATTAATAAATCTTGGCATTACACTAGCAAGGAAAACAATTAAAATCTTATCGTGCTAGTCTCAGAGGGCCGCAAAGCATGACTGTTTGACTGGGAGCCTGCTGTTAAAAACTTGATGAGCTCCTTTCATAGACATGAAACTCTCCAAAGGGACAGAGCCACTGAAGGAAAACTAGCATTTATATTTTAATGGTAATATGGATGTAGCAGTGGTGTGTGCTGGACAAAGTCCCTTCTCTCTTTGTGTGTTTTTAGTCCAACGTTAATGTATGATGTTTACACAGTTTCTTGGAAATATGCACACCATTCACCAGAAACTAATTCTGCAATACTTTTGTTTGTATGAACATATTCATTCTGTGTGTACCGAGGCTTAAACTTTAAAGGCTCAGGGAAGAAGGAAGCGGGAACAGGCAAACAATCAAAGTAACTTCAATTATAAAATAAACAAACAACAAAACGAAAGTAAAGCGGCAACCCCTCAGAGACGACTGCCGCATATAAACATTATCACTTATCCTCCTGGCGCTCCTCCGTGAGACTAGACCGCTCATTAGCACTCACGCCACCGGCCTCGCTCCGTTCCCACAGCTCTCGACCCCGCCCTGCTTGCCACAGTGTGTTTTCCCACATAATGTGTGTGAATTGCCTTCTGGGTGCATTATATTTGTTGTCTTGGTCTACACAGAAGGCCTTACAAATTTGGTTTGTGAATTGTGAACGCATCCTTGTTTCCATTGTGCAAAATGAGAGGGGAAATAATCAGGAGGAAATGGACAGAGAAAGACTAGTCTTTTGTGAGAGAAAGAGAAAGTGAACAGGCCACAATATTCTCTTTCTTAGAGAAGTCTCCCCCTTAAATTACTCTAAATTTACAACAGCATGTTCAGCACATATTTCTCTACAATTGCTCTGAGAGAGCCGGGTTTTATTGTTTGGAATAGCAGTGTATAAGACTGGCAATGTGTAGCAACTAATATGAAAATAGAGGGCCACAGCTATACACATAAAGCAGGAACAAGAGAGACACCAGGGTTAAGCACACTCTTTTCAGACTGCAAAGCCATTCACAGTGAAATGTTTAGTTAAAGATATATAATTTGTGCAAGAGCACTCTAGTAGGCATGTGATCTATATATATTGTCCATGTAAAGTTTATTTAAATGTCACAACTGGACCTTTCCAATGAAAACAACTTCTTTTGGGACTTCTTCAATCCTTTAGTCCACTGAAAACCTTGCGTTCATCTGCCTCCACATTTTAGTGCAATGCCCGCATTGTTACGATCCACCTGTCACCTCTACACCACAGTCCCCATCATCCTCGCTGGCTCGCATCTGCACTCACTCCATAATCACCCGCAACTGCCAGCAATCACCCTTATCTGCTCCACACTACAAAAGCCTGCACCACACACCATCATGGTCTGGTCTCAACTAGGACAAACCCAAGTTGTGGATATTCCTTACCTGAGATAGGTGTCTTACTTACCTCCGTGTTCATCTCACTGTCTCCAATCCTGCCTGTCTCCGGTTCTCCAACTACCTGAAAGAGGAAACATCTCATCAAGTCAGTACTGGTGCATGTGATGCAACATACCTGTGTTCCATTGCTTCATCGTCATCGTCTTCATGGTTGTTGTCTGCCTGCAATATCCGTACCATTTACGTCTTTGAATAAAGTTTTTTGTTTACTCACTACTTCTACCAGTCTGTGTTTTCTGGCACATCTCAACTCCGGTACATAGAATCAAGTTGCCGCACTATTGTTTTTTTTTTTTCTTCTTTTGTGATAATCCATTTCACTTGGTTGTACATCACAATACAGAAAAAATAAAATCTGCCACTACATCCGTTTGATCACAACTTCAAGTCTCATGCTCACTCAGACTTGCACATGTTCCCACAGATTCATATTTGAATTTATCACCAATTTCTTTTTTTACATTGCACAATTATTATAGGTAATAAAATGTTGTCTATAATTCACTCCCTGTTGAAAACAAAGTACTATCAATTTTAAAGCTGCTATTTTACATAAAACGTGATCACACGAGTTCAGTTTTGATAGTAGTTAAATTTTTAGTTTTTTTATGCATTCTATACAAGTATTTGTATATTAAAAATACTGAAGAACCTCCATATATATATATATATATATATATATATATATATATATATATATATATATATATATATATATATATTGGAGGGCACTAATGACAGTCCTCGTTCCCTAGGCAAGATAAGACATCACCAATTGGGAAACACACAACAACTAGGCCCTCTCCCAATTGGCACATGTGATGTGTTCCCATTGACTTTCTATGGGCATTACATGAAGTCATGAATACTTGGTGTCCCATTTATCATGTTAGGTTTCAGAAAGGGGCTTCAGGGCACACAAGCCCCTTTCTGAAACCTAAAATGATAAATCATGTATTCATGTAACCTCATGTAACCTTTATACATACTAATTTTTTACAATGGCCCGTTCCCGCTTCCTTCTTCCCTGAGCCTTTAATCATTGCTACACACAAAATTGTGTTCATATTATAGACAAAAGTATTGCAGATTTAGTTTCTGGTAAATAGTGGCCATATTTTCTAGAACATTATTCTTTTTTTGTACATTTTTATTTTAGTATCAAAGACTCATTTCTTGTCAGAAACAAGGTAAAAATCTAAATTAGGTAAATAAGGAGATGAGGGATAGACAAACAGAATACAGAAAGATACAATCTAAACACTGCAAAAATGTCTTGTTTTCTGAAAAATAAAGGTTTATGCTTAAAACAAAACATATAATATTGGGTAAGAAAAATAAACCTAATTTAAAGGGAAATCATGTGCATAAGATTTTTTAGAAGTTTTCCTGTTGACTATTTACTACAGTAAACATCCTTTAGATACCTTTCTGAATACAATTGTCTACTTACAATAAAAGCAGTCCAATTAAAAAAAAAAAAAAAGACTTAAAGGGATGTTGCAGGAGCAGAAAGATATATGTATATATATATGATATGACTCCACACACCCTTACCAGTCACCATGCATTTTCCGAAAACAGATTTTGTTGTGTCAGACTGTAAAACTGTAAGATTCTTGCATATGCACGCACACAAATAATTCACACATACTCACACACACACACACACGCACGCACACACACACACACACACACACACACACACACACACACACACACACACACACACACACACACACACACACACACACACACACACACACAAATAATTCACACATACTTCGGGGCCTCTGAGATTGTGCCGCTTTTTCTAACAAACTTCCAGCTCATTATTTATTTTTATAATCCTGTCAAAATGCATAACATCTTCCTCCGAGAGAGAGCGAGAACGACAAACCATCCCATGGGCCTGAGAACCAAAAGTGTGACAAGGCTCTCTCAACTCCCAGCTCTGCTTGTTGCTGTTGGTTACACCATTCCGCGTGTGTGTTCGTGTGATGAGGAGGAGGGGGAACCCGCCATGAACGTCTGTTTGTATACAGGAGGGTGCGTGTGTGTGTTGTGCAGGACGCTGTTGTGTCTTACACGTGTGCGCTGAGGGACTCTGCGCAGACTGTCGAGCCCCTGTTTCCCACCACACTGAAATCCCGCATTAATCCACTCACTTCATTGGAAAGCTGCATTATCAGCTAGCAACCGATAAAAAGGCAATGCATGTTGAACTGATAAAGTTTTCAGTCACAAATTAATACTGATAATTCCTTCTCTTTTTACTGACAGGCTGTATCTCTTGCTTACACACACTTGAAAAAATCAGGTCATAAACAATTCCCTTTCACTGCATCGAAGATGACACTTCGGGGAATGCCGCTTGCATGATAGCGTCTGAAGCACATGTGAAACTAGTCCAATCTCGATTGGTGTTGCACCATGACGTAACGTGATGGCATACATGAAAGCTATAAAGGAGAGCCAGCACACAATAGTGTTAGCTTATGCTCTTCAGCCAGCAATCTGTCTTGTCTTATTTGGTGTTGTTTGTCAAAAGCAGTACAAAGCCCAGATTGAGAACCCGATGTTCTAAGCATTGAAGCAGGGGAATTGAGGGCTCGCCACCTCTTTTCCCTGCTTTTGAGGAGCTTCTGGAGGTTGTGACTAGAGTGGTGGCCAAGTTAAACATCGAATGGCCGTCAGAGAAGCAGGCGCAGAGAAAGAGCAAGCTTTATGAGTGCTTCCTGCAATCTAGAACACAGCCTTCACGTCGGAGTCTGCCTTTCTTTCCCGATCTCCTCACTGATCCCTCACAGGCTGGGGAGTGGTTATGGAGGGCCACTTTACCAGAGGTCTGTGGAGAGGGCATTTTCTCTCTTGGCACATACATTGCCAGGAGATGACGGCTGTGCTTCTAGCCATGAGTTTAAGGAGACAAAAGTGGATAAAGGCAGTAAAACGTGACGCTTCAGCAGGAAGAATGGGTAAATTTTGGTATCCTGACACTCAGTATGTCTCAGTATGCCTATGTGTGCAGTAAACATGTGTCACTGTTAAGTCAAATATCAAAAATGTCAGTTTTATATATTTTCCTAGTTCTCAGTGTAATATAACGTGTCGCGCTCTGTCTCAATCGCCTGTATCCACTTTTTTGTCCTTAAACGCTCGTTTTTTGGGTCAACAGCTTATAAAAACTTCTGGGTTTTTGGTTGTGGGTTTATTTTAGCATGTTTGCTGTACACTTTGTCACATATCCGCTTTTAGACATTGTTCTGTTTTTTGTTATAAGTCCGAAATGACAAGGAGGGTGCTTCACGCAATGCAAAGTCAATGGAGAGCGTTCGATTGTTTTCACCCCGGTGGGCGTGGTCTTCAGATTATGACGCGTGTCGCTCTGTCTCTATTACTTACATCTGAGTTACTTTTTCAAATGTTCACATTTTTAGACTGACACATCTCCTGTTCCCATGTTGAAATCAGGAGTACGTGCAGAGGCGTTGTGTGCGCTGTGTGAATATGAATGTTTATTCTAGTACTAGTCTAGACTAATGTGAACATGCATATACTCATCTAACTTGCATAAAAACAGATTCAGTATTCCTCAAAATGAATAAAAACAGTGAAATGGAAACTCAGAATATTACACAAACTTGCCATGATTAAATATTTTAAATTACACAAATTGTCCCCTTGGAATTATAAGGTTCTATCTGACATTTTTGTGAAAATTGAGTTATGCACATATTCTTATTCTGTGACAACTTCTTTACATTATGTGATGTTGTTTTTTAAGTTTTTCAGAACTTTTTATTTAGAAAATAAAAAGGTTCTTCTACACAGTCAAATGGAATGCAATATCTCCAAACCAGTCAGAATGCAGATAGAACCTTATAATTCCAAGGTGGCGAAATATACTTTATGCATTTAATATCACTTTATTAACCAATGTATTTGCTACTGACCTTCGATGATCCAATTGAACCATACCAACATGCAAAAATGACTTTTTTAAAAATATATATTTTAAGATTATTTTTTTTAATATAATTAATTATGGACATTTTAAATATGATGTATTATTGATTCATTATTTCTACCCATTAGACACATTGGTGCCATCCTGATGTCTGCAGCACTTTCTAATGCATCAAGTAAAGTGTTACTCCATTGAATTACATCTTACTCTGTAATAGTGAGATGATCAAACTCTTGCGCGCAGAATCTTGCTTGAATGAGCACTCGCTGTTCACTTAAGAGTCTCAAATCCCTTAAGCCTGATCCTAAATCAGATCCACCATCAGTTAAAGCAGTGTAGAGGTAGCTCATCTGATCCCAGATCAGCATCAACCTTTGATAACCGCTTCCAACCTGCTCGACTAAATGCCTGACCCCAGATAAAACAGGTTGGACTGAGCCCGGATCAGCTAGAATCAGGTATTCACGGCTTATGTTCCCGTCTGCACGCCAGACAGCGAGATCTTGTCACCGCAAGAAGCAGATGCATTACATTAATCAATGTTAATGAAAGCTCACTCTAATTGTAAGTGTGCATGTATGCATGAGGGAAAGCGAGAAAAGTGCCTGGGTGAACATGTGACTGCTTGTGTATGCTTGAGCGTGCGCGTGTGTCCGTGTGCAGCTGTTGTCTCATTGCTATGCAGTTGGCATCGACCTCACTAAAATAGGAAGCAATTACACTGTGAACCTGCAGTTAAAGTTTGAGTGGCAGCTGATGTTTAATGCATGTGAGACAGAGCTGCGGGGTTAGAATTGTGCTCTCGGGATCCTGCGGTTCTCCTGCAGGACAAAACCCCAGCTGCCCTGCTCGGCCACACGCTTCAAGTCGGATCAAAACAATTCAACTTATGCCGAGTTCACACTGCCCAATTTTAGCCCTGATTTTGACTCGCCGACAGGTTTTGCGAAATCGCAGACAAATGCCCAAAATCATAGGCAAATCGGTGCTCGTGCACGTGAGTGAAAATCACGCAGTGTGAATGATCAAAGACGCGATCTGAGAGAATCGCAGACGAGTTGCCGACCCCTGTAAGATATTTGGCATGCTAAATATCTGGACCTGACGGTGATTCAAAATCTTGCTGTGTGAAATTAGTTCTGACTGAAAATTACATTGCCGATGACCTACAGCCAATGAGAGAGGGCAGCGGGTGGTTCGGGAGGAGTTATAGACCAGAATATCAGTATTTTAATATATATATATATATTTATAATTATATCAAACAGAAACAAAGCACACACAATTTGCTTTTATTTACCTCCAACTCTCTTTGCAGAACACACAATTCTTGCTCCCCGTCTCTCCAATAATTTCCTTCGCCATAATCTTTTTTTCTTTTTCTCCTTTTCGCTGCAAATCAATGCGCAGACAATTTGGATCACAGACTTTATGCAGTCTATCATTTTTAATAAGAATTTCAGTCTTGCGTGAGAACTCCGCTCTGACGCACTTGTGATCTCACGCTTGTCACTTCTCTCGTGTGTTTTCTTGTGAAACGTAGTTTGCGCACCAGACTGAGTTGTTGGCGATTCTTCCTATTGTAAAGTCATGCAGTGTGAAACCTCCTGTCGCCGATCCACTGTGCAGTGTGAACACAGCAATAACTGAATACTACTCCAGATACCCCAGTCATGCAGTGAAAAGAGCAGTGATCCGACAAGTTTGAAAATCGTGCTGTCTGAACTCGGCATTAGGTGATCCCCGGTGGCAAGTTTCCTGCAACATCGTCGCGGAAGAGCGGCAAAGAGCTCTATCGTTATGAAGCCATCTACTCTTTTGAATAATATCAGTTTGACTGATGTAGCCTGGAATTACAAATCAGTCCTGTATTTGAGTCCATAATACGTTACGTTCACACAGTTCAATTATTTACGTTATAAAGTCCTAACTGTGAGATAAAAAGTCACAATCCTAAATTGTAATTCTGACTGAGAAATTGAGTTTAATTCTGACTTTGTTTTTTTCTTGGAATTGCACATTTATATCACAATTTTTTTTCTCAGAATAGATATAGACCAATAAATACGAGCTGTAAAATCTGAATTGAGAGATATGAACTTGCAATTCTGAGAAATAAAGTTGCCTGAGATTAAACTTTTTTTTCACAAAAATACAAAAAAAAAGTTTATATCTCACAATTCTGACTTTTTCTCACAAATACAAGTTTATATCTCACAATTCTGACTTTTTTCTTACAAATACAAGTTTATACCTCACAATTCTGACTTTTTTATGCAATTGTAAGTATATCTTGGAATACTGACAGGTTTTTCTTGTAATTGCACATTTATATCACGTAATTCTGACTTTTTTTCTCAGAATAAATATAAACCCACAATTGCGAGTTTTAAAATCAGAATTGCGAGATATATTTGCAAATCTGACTTTTTTTCTGCAATTGCAAGTTTAGATCTCACAATTCTGACTTTTTCTCGCAGTTGCAAGTTTATATCTTGCAATTCAGACTTTATAACTTGTTTTATAAATTTGCAATTGCGAGAAAAAAAAGTCAAAATTATGAGATAAAAGTCAGAATTGAGAGATATAAACTTGAAATTGACTTTTGTCTTTTACTTTTATCTGACTTTTATCTCATATCTCATCTTTAGATCATATCTTTATCTCATCTTTTACTTTTATCTGTCTTTCTGACTTTTATCTCATAATTTTGACTTTTTTTTTTCTTGTGAGATAAATTACTTTTTTTTTTTCATGGCAGAATCTAGCTTCCTACCTGATGGAGTTTTGGTTTGAGCTGGATAATGACAATTGTCTTCTATAGAGCTGCTCTGAAGCGGAATCAAATTTGTTTCATAATTGATGAACTTTGCAGTATCTACGCTATAATTGAATAGTGTCGATCTTTTGAGCTGCTTTATAGTTGAACTTATTTTAACCAAAGGACTGCAACATTCACAGTTATTGAGATAAACTGAATGAACATTGAACTACATTGAGCTCAATAATGACACTATTGACTAGCTGCTTTACAGCTAATATTGTATTAGTTTCATAATTGAACGTTGCAACATTAATCTTACAAAATTGTTTATTACAGCTGCTTTGAAACAATCTGTATTTTATAAAGTGTTATAAAAATAAATGTCAGATGGCCATGCAATGCAGCGACAGAGAGATGCTGCAGCCTAGAGAAATATTAAATAATGAACTGTTATGGAGAATAGAAAACCATGTAGCCATTTGCTTGCTTCCCTTGCGCATGAGTGAGCTGCTGTTTCTCATCAACCATTTAAGTGTGGGTTTCTATTTGCTAGTATTCTGTGAAGATCTGTGTAGCTCTCTTTAACTGTTATAAAGATAAGGGCAGAGGGAGGACAGGTTAAAAGCTTTGGAAGACCTTTCAGAAGGAGGTTCATCAGAGGATGCATGCATGCAAAAAATATAAAATGTACAGTTCAGGCTCTAAAATCTGAGGAAGTCACACACCTGTGACCTCAAATCAATTGAATGCTACAGTATATTAATGTGCCAAGTTAGGCTAATGAACTCTATTAGAGTTGGGCGATATGATGGTAAACAGTGCCTGCACAGAGGTAAAATGTGTCACCTGGATTTTGCTGCACCATTTATATATTCACTCCAAGAGCAATGGAAGCAGTAATGCAAAATTACAGAGCAGAATGTGCCTCAAAATGATCATGCCATTTGTTGAGCTCAACGCTATGTTTGGACGTTTGCAGTTAAGAAGCTTTATATAATATATTTATATATGATCTATCCCCATTCACATTCAAGTCATAGCTATCAGGTTTCTAATTTACATATAAAATACACTAGCATTCAAAAGTTTGGGGTATAATATTTTAAAATAAATCAATACCTTTATCAGCAACCCTTATGAAAATTAAGTTTATTGAAGTGTGCTAGTATACTTCTTTTAAACTAAAACCTAAGAAAGTATACTTTCAGTCTACTTTTTTATGTACTTCTCAGAAATATACTTAAGATTGCACTTAAGTATAATTGACTTATACGGAAAGTATTTGAACTATACTTACTTAATCTTTTGATCAAGATATACTTAAATGTATAATTAAGTATTCTAAGTAATCTTTTGATTGAGTAGCCTTTTAAAGTCCCTGTAAAGTCAAAATTAAATATGAGTTCTGAGTTTGTCACACCACAGACAAATGTGTTATTAACCACCCAGCCAAATTTGAATATTAAAAAAGTTCACCAAGTAAATACATTAGCTTATCAAAATATAAATTAATCAAAAATATAAGCAGAATTCTCTGCTCTCAAACACTGAAACCACGCCCCCTCGCGGGAAAGCTGCCATAAGCAGAGTAGCACACAAGAAGACAACACTCACGTACAGTTCACGACGGCACCAGATGTCGGCGGGACGGGAGGATAAAGGCCGGCGCAGGAGATAATCGGTTCGGCCCCATTCTGCATCGGATAAACAGTGAATCCCAGTTGTCTCCGATGAAAGTTTGTAAAACTATCCGGTGTAAAGTCACTGACAAAATTCTTTTTCCAGTATTTTCTGGAATCTAGTGGAAACAGCCAAAACGGTCTGCAGGGTGCTAGAGCACACAAGGCCTGAGTTACACACTTTAAAAAAATGAATTTATAACCAAAAAATCAAAAAGCACCTCTTTTTTTTTGGGGGGGGGACAACATATACTTACATGTTTATCACTTTTAGCAGTGGTTTATGTAACTTCAAAGGGTTTCCTGTAAAATTACACCAAAAATGTTGTATTTAGACCACTGTATGTGTGTAACGTACTGCTCCGAGACAGAGGTTGAGAATCCAAATGCAGCTTTATTTGTAAAGGGTATTCCACAATCGTAGTCAAAGACAGGCAACAGGTCATAACATGTAAGCAGTCCAAACAGGCAAACAAGACAGGAGAGACAGGCAAACGGGTTATCCACGGAACGGGCAAGTAATCAAAGACCAAGATACATGAAACCAGGGAAACGCTCAGAATTGCAGTAGTAACACTAAACAAGACTTGGCAATGATTGACAGAATGAACAGGCTTATATAGGGTGAGCTAACTAGATAATGGGGTGCAGGTGGATGTAATCAATGGGTGTTGAAGAGTCCGGGCAAAGGATTATGGGAGATGTAGTCCTTGATGGAGTGACAATCTGGAGTGGAGTGCCATCAGGTGGTTCTCATGGGCACTCACACTGGTGAATTGTGACAATGTGGGTATGGGAAGCTTTTCAATTTGGGTAGGCCAAATCCAGGTGGAAATCCCCAAAAATGGTCCCAGAACTTAAGTGGTTAAAGTATACTTAAAAGTATACCTTTACACACTAAAAAGTGGGCCAATTTAGTCCCAAGTAGTATTGAAACATTACACTTACAAGTATAATAGTATTGACATTAGTATACTTACTACATAAAGAATACTGCTCGGGTTATGTATATAACCCTTGTTCCCTGAGAAGGGGAACGAGCACTGCATCGGGACGACGCTTTGGGGATGCTCCCTTAGCATCAGCGAATCTGAAACCAGAATGCCAACTAGGCCAATCCGATTGGCGTGCGTGATGACGTCATCGTGACGGCATACCCGGAAGTATAAAAGGGTTGCTGGAGCGTAATGGCGGTAGTAATTGCTCTGAAGCATGCGCTCCAGGCGCGCCAAGGTGTGGCGTCGGGATGCAGTGCTCGTTCCCCTTCTCAGGGAACAAGGGTTATATACATAACCCGAGCAGTTCCCTTTTGAGGGAACTCGCACTGCATCGGGACGACGCTTTGGGGAACGAGTACCCACTAGGCCACACCGAAGGGTAGCGCCTGCCCTAGTGTGAAGCCGGAAACCGGGCACAGCTAGGACTGGAGCACCCTCGCACCAGGCGTCGTAGGGAGATCCAGGCTATAAAACCTGATAAAAGTGTGTGGGGTAGCCCACCCGGCCGCCTCGCAGATATCCTGCAAGGGGACCCCAGAAAGAAGGGCCACCGAAGAGGCCATGCCTCTGGTGGAATGAGCCCTCACAGCCACAGGTGAAGGCAAACTGCGCACCTGATAGGCCATGGTAATCGCCTGGACAATCCAATTACTGATTGTCTGAGTAGACGCAGGCAATCCCTTCTTAGGTGAGCCAAAACACACCAACAGTTGTTGTGATCTCCTCCACTGTGCAGACTTCGCCAAATAAACTCTGAGCGCCCTAACCGGGCAGAGTAGGTGAAGTCTCCCCTCTTCCGCCGTCACATGAGGCGGAGGATGAAATGCCTGCAGGACCAATGACCTGACCACCCTTGATGGCACCTTAGGCACGTAGCCCGGCCTAGGGTGTAAGATGGCCTTTACTCCTCCCGGGGCAAACTCCAGGCAGGTCGGCGTTACCGCCAAGGCCTGGAGATCTCCCACTCTCCTGAGAGAGGTAATGGTAAGGAGAAAAGCCACCTTAAGAGTCCGATCCTTTGGTCCAGCCGACTCCAATGGTTCGAAGGGGGCCTCAGCCAATCCCTCGAGAACCACTGCCAGGTCCCAGGTTGGAACTCTGGACCGAGCCGCAGGCCTCATCCTCCGAGCCCCACGGAGGAATTGTACAACCAGCTGGTGCCTACCCAGAGGCCCATCACCCAAAGGAGTGTGGAAAGCCGCAATGGCAGCCACGTACACCTTGAGTGTGGACGGGGTAAGCCCTGCAGAGAAACGATCTTGGAGGAACTCCAGCACTGAAGCCACTGGGCAGTTAACTGGGTCCACCTCACGTTCTCTGCACCAAGTGGAAAATACATTCCACTTGAGGCTGTACAGTCTCCTCGTAGACGGAGCCCTGGAGCTGAGTAAGGTCTCTATCACGTCTGCCGATAGGCCAGCCTCTATGAACCTGGTCCCCTCAGGGGCCAGACCCACAGGTTCCAAATCTCCGGGCGGGGGTAAAATATCGTACCCGCCGCCTGAGATAGGAGATCCCTCCTCAGAGGAATCTCCCACGGCTGACCTGCTAGCAGAGCTATGATATCCGAGAACCAAACTCGAGTCGGCCAACGGGGTGCTACCAGAAGTAGACTGACCCCCTGTCGACGGACCCTTTCCAGGACTCCCGGGAGCAGAGCAATCGGGGGAAATGCGTACAGACGCAGCCTCGGCCACGTCTGCACCATGGCATCCAGCCCCAGCGGAGCTGGATGCGTGAGGGAAAACCACAGTGGACAGTGGGACGTCTCTCGAGACGCAAACAGATCCACTTCCACTGGGCCGAACCTCTTGCATATGGCCTCCACCACCTCTGGGTGGAGTCGCCACTCCCCGGGCCTCAGCCCCTGCCTCGACAGGATGTCTGCTCCCTGATTTTGGACCCCCGGGACATACATTGCCCTGATGGACAACAGTTTCCCTTGGGTCCACAGGAGGACTCGGCGTGCTATCCTGTACAGAAAGCACGACCTCAGTCCCCCCTGGCGGTTGATGTACGCTACGACAGACGTATTGTCTGTCCGTACCAGGACATGCTGGCCGCGGAGGTGCGGGAGAAAGCTCCTGAGAGCTTTGTAGACCGCCATCATCTCCAGGCAATTTATGTGCCAGGAGGAATGACGGCCCTCCCATGGGCCCCTCGCAAAGCGGCCGTCCATGACCGCGCCCCAGCCAGTGAGGGAGGCGTCTGTTGAAACGGATTCCCGGCAACAGAACGCTCCCAACACTGGCCCTTGGGACAGAAACCAAGGTTTCTTCCATATGACTAGGGAACGAAGGCCACTGCGCGTTACCCTGATCATACAGAATGGATTTCCCCTCAAGGAAAGCCACCTGGTTTACTTCCCATAACCACGTCCCAGCCAGTGAGGGAGGCGTCTGTTGAAACGGATTCCCGGCAACAGAACGCTCCCAACACTGGCCCCTGGGACAGAAACCAAGGTTTCTTCCATATGACTAGGGAACGAAGGCATCTGCGCGTTACCCTGATCATACAGAATGGTTTTCCCCCAGAGGAAAACCCCTTGATTCCCAGCTACCACTGTAAGGGTCTCATGCAGCAGGCCAAGAGATATTCTGTTGGACGCAGCCGCAATGAGCCCCAGCAGACCTTAAACTGCTTCACAGTGATGCTGTGGCCTAGCTTCATTTTAGAGACCAGGCCGCCTGGAAGAACCCGATATTGGTACGCTTTGCCCCAAAAAGCGAACCTCAGGAACTTCCTGTGACACAGAAGGATGGATACAGGGAAGTATGCGTCCTCTTCAGACCCATCGTGACAGACCAGTCCTCAGACTGGATCTGAATCACAATGGAGGAAATGCTAAGCATCTTGAATCTGAATCTCCTCAGAGAACGATTCAAGTACCTCCGGTCTAAAGTTGGATGCAACTCGCCATCCCTCTTAGGAACTATGAAGTACTGGCTGTAGAACCCGGACTCCCTGTCTGGCGGAGGAGCACATTCTGTGGCCTCCTTACCAACAGGGAGTGAACTTCCTGTTCCATTACCCGAACCTGCCCAGGGACCACTGCCGTCCAGACCACCCCACTGAACTTCAGGGGAAGGTAACCGGACTGCAGTCTGTATGCCCCTTCCTACAGTCGCAGGCCCCAAGCTGATATATTCGGAGGCATAACCATGCGCCGAGATAATCTGCTAAGGGAACCAGCCTCTCGAGGCCGGTCTTGGGTGTCAACCGAGCCTCCTCCCCGACCCCCTGAAGCGGCTTACCGGCAGGGCGAAATCGAGGAAGATTTTCGGTGTGCGTACGCGTTTGCTGGACCACCGCAAGTCTTGCTAGAGGCGGCTGGTGCAGCACGCGTGCACGGGGAAACGATGTGGCCCGAAGCGTACTAGACGGCGGGAACACAGCGTCGATTCCCGAAAACTCCACAGGGGAGGCGACCTCGATCGCTCCTACCCGGGAGAGGGGGCTGGCCAGCAGGGGGCCTCATCTAAGGGAGCAGCTCAACAGGGCCACAACCCTAGAGCGGACACTGCGATTAGCAATTGCCTGAAACTGATGTGTCCCGCAGGCCACAAGGCGGCGAGAACGACATCAACTTCAGGAGGGCTCCATCTTAGATGAATATCCAGTTCACAAGTAAAACACGCTTGGGTGACAGAATTTAAAGTATCCAACTTATCAAAGTAGGATAACATGACACTCAATTCCTCGGAATTAAATGCCATCATAATCACCAAACCCGTGCAACCTGATCTGAATAACAGGCTGAATAAAAAATATATCTAACTCCTCAAAGTCAGATAATATTTTAATTTAATTCCTCAGAATTAAATGCAGCCACAATAAGGTGAAACATAGTCTGAATGATAGGCTGAATATCTAACTCCTCAAAGTTAGATTATATTTAATTTTAATTCCTTAAAATGTAGCCGTAATTAATCAGACGACACTGTTTTATTTGTATTTATACGGACTCATAGACCCCGCGTTGCCTCAGCAACGTGGTTCAAGCCGTCATAATACAATTGGCTTTCATCCCTCGAGAAAAAAAGCCAAACAGTGTCACACAATACAGTGAAACATGGTCTGAAATGACTGAATATCTAACTCCTCAGAGTCAGATAATATCTCATTTAAATCCTCAGACTTAAATGCAGCCATATCAGACAAATACTGATTTATTTTACTATACGGACTCGTCCGTTAAGCCAACCAGTATCTCATGCACACCGATCGCGTGTGTTCACATTAATTGCAGACTCATAACCTGCGCGCTGCCTTTTTTTTCTTTTTTTCCAGCAATCGCGTTTTGGATGGAATCTTGTATATTTAAGAAGTGCTTATGACTTTGACTGCCTCGATGCTGAGTACGTCTAATTCCTCAGAATCAGACCTCTCACACATCGCGTCCTCCGCCCCGGGGGAAGAAGCCGCAGCGCGGGCTTCCACACGGGGAAGGAGAACATCTGAACTGTCAGATAAAGACTGGGAAAATGCCTCAGCAGTCCCAGTCCCGCTGACAGTCCATCCGTGAGCCCCATGACCAGCCTCGCCGCACCGCCTCGGCGGATGCGGGACCGATCCACGGGGCTCACGCCGAGAGCGGAGCACTCTGAGCGTCAGCTTTCATAATGCTCACAAGCGGCTCCCTCGAGAGCCGCTCGAGCATGCTGAACGCCCAGGCAGTGCACACACAGCAGGTGTGTATCCGAGCCCGACATGTAGCGAGGGCAAGGATGCACACACTGCTTGAACTCTCTCACTTTTTCACACTTCATTTCAATCACACACTTTCACTGACAAACAACAGTAAATAGACAGACAGTAACAGATAGCGCTATGCTGAAGAGCAATAACTACCGCCATTACGCTCCAGCAACCCTTTTATACTTCCGGGTATGCCGTCACGATGACGTCATCACGCACGCCAATCGGATTGGCCTAGTTGGCATTCTGGTTTCAGATTCGCTGATGCTAAGGGAGCATCCCCAAAGCGTCGTCCCGATGCAGTGCGAGTTCCCTCGAAAGGGAACTTAAAAATATAATTGAACTTTACTCAAGTATTCTTAATCAAATTAACTTGAAGTATATTTATTTTTTTGTAAGGGAAGGAAGCATTACATGTACCAAAAGTAACATTAAAGGGGTCATGAATTGAGAAATCAACGTTCCCTTGAGCTTTTGATATATAAAAGATCATGGTAATATAAGAATATCCTGTAAGTTTCAGAGCTGAAAAGTTTCCTTGTTAGTCAAAGAAAAGGTTTTATTGGCAGCTGGCTCAGCAAACTGGGAGATCTGGGAATGTGTCTCCCTGTGACGTCAGAGTGTGGTGAAACACTGCCTTAACCGAAGAAGACGAATGCCTGATTCTGTAGTCCCGCCCACTGACTCGTGCCTGACATGTTATAGATAAATAACATATAGGTCTACGCTACGTGGAGCTAAACCAGATCGAACTTCCAAGCAATAAACAAGCTGCATAAGCTTCATTCAGATTCCAATATTATGAATGCATGGATGAACTTCATTTTTAATGAATATCCAGCTCACGTGGGTAAGACATTGCACTTTTGTTCCTTCATTTCAACACGGATTCAATTGTAAACAAGAGCCTGGATTTGCAGACAGGATGAGATTACATGAATGAACGAAGCAACACACTTATGTGAGTAAAAAATGTTTTTTTTTTTTATATGTGCATTGTTACAGATCGTTTGATATCTATTGATTATGTGTACGTGTCTAACTGAACATGACTTAGCACGCTGTCACAGGCTGGAGAATCCTTTATTTCAGGTGTTGTTGGTTCATTGTGCTGTGATTCGTGATCAGTTCTCCAGACGGGCTACCAAAATGTATCATCGGCCTGCCGGTGGGCTATCTTGAAAAGTGAAATAACATTCCTTTCTTGATGTGCGTTGTTCAATCTCTTGACTTGATTTTTGAAGGAAAAATACAATCGTGGAAGTTTTGTTAATGCTGATTTGTCTGACTCTGCAGTGAGGCTTGTGTGTGCGTGTGTGTGTGCGTGTGTGTTAGTAATTCGTGGTTATATCCACCGTTCGGTCGGGCAGAGTAATAAAAAATAACATTCCAATTAATTGCCGAAGCATATTATAATATGCAAAGCTTATCCAATCATAGCAGTGGGTGTTTACTTCCAAGTCTTCAGTGCGGCACGCCCATAAACACAGAGTGTTCCATGAGAGAGGCTCAAAACCAGGGTAGAAAATAGCCTATTACTGATTCATTATGATGTTTTTGAATGTAAAAACCATGCAAACGTCATAAATTGACCTCAGACAACAGTATTAAAAAAATTAAAAAGCCAGTCCATGACCCCTTTAAAGACATGTATAATGTTAAAAAAGATTTGTATTCCAAATAAATGCTTTTTATCTTTCTATTCATCACAGAATCCTGAAAACAGCATCACAATTTCCACAAAATATTAAGCAGCCATGTTGAGTTCAAACAAGTCAGTGTGGCATTCTGAAACCCAGGAAGTGCCAAGGCTCATCAGGAAGCTTATGATGATAGACAAGCATTATTATTATTTCAATCTGAGATATACTCTTCCATATTCTTCGCGTGACAGCCCATCATAACGCTGACGGACTATCTCTGGCCTCAAACAGGGGATGATCTTCTGAAACCATGGTAACCAGATGAGTGAGCGATTTGACGAGTGAAATAAATAGGCCTCTCCCGAAGCGTGAAGCGTGGAGCAAAAAAATAAGGAGCGTTTCGGGGCAAAGACTGTGTGTAAACGTACTTTTAACCTCTTTTAAAGAAAGCTTTTGAAAAGCGGAGCATACCTTAGCTTCATTGTCACTCCGAGTAGGAATTCATTGTCATTTTGTGAGGGATTTCAGAAAGTCTGCATTTTCTCCAGGACTAATCTGTATTTGTGAGGATTTGTGGCACTTAAGTCATTTTTCTGTCAGAAAAGCTCATTTTTGAGGGTTTATGTGAGGGGGTGTGCTCAGGATATGCACTCTATAGTGTAGGTAATGGGCTAATAATTAATGTTTGATATAATAATTGAATGTGATCCGTTCCCAGCTGTGCTGCCTTATACAGAATGGTATAATTACCATCCAGAGAGCCTTGGGGCAGCTTGTGCTTATTTAGAGTGAAAGCAGTTTTGTTTGCATGTAAAAGTGAAGATTAGGCCGCGCTTCTATTGAGTTTTCTCCCAGCACTGTTGGCGAGAACATGTTTATTTTGTTAAGATTAGTCATAAGTCGAGAATATTCATGGTAAAATGAAGGGACTGCAAAGCGAGGGCCCTTTCTTTGGGTGAACTAGATTTCTGAACCCACATTCCCATCTTTGGTTTTATTCCAGATGTGGAGGATTTGTTCAGATCACGGGAATGACATGACCAGAGGGTGATTCTAGACTGTTTCAAGCTCTCCGCTGCAGATTTTAAAGATGAACGATGGAAAAACAGGGCTTCATAATTTATTCAGTGCCTCCTTGGATAGGACATATGTTCTTACGTGCCAAAAGCAATTACATGCTCAGAGTAAATTCGAATGAAAAGCACATTTAAGAGAAGCAAACAGCATGTTTGTCCAAAAAAGGTCCAACCTTAGAGTTAAAAAACTCACTTTTCTTCTTCTTCATTCTTGTTTACTTTTTATCTTCTTACATTCACTCTTTTTTTCGACCTCATTTGATGACCCCGTGCCAAAAATGTCTCACCACATCATATGTAAAAGCAATTAATGTTTCCTATCCTATGGCATGAGCTACAGTATGGATCAACCAAAAAAAAATGCATTTTCTTGATCTTATGCACTTTGCTCAAACACTTCCATCTGGAAAGTCGAATGAAAAGGTGAAATGGGTCTATTCGGGCTGTAGTGCGGGAGAAGAGTGTGTTTAGAGAGTGTCTGACTGTGTGACTTTCAGCTGTCCACTCAGACACAGTTTCAAGAGAGGCAGGAATGTAAACATAGCCAAACACCTCTAAATCACTAGCTCTTAATGGACTCTCTAAGCTCAAATGGTTTAGTGTGTGTGGAACTATGTGAGTTAAAACACAATCATATGTGACACACAGACACACTCAAAGGTAGGCGGTGGCTGGGAGGACTAACTGGCAGTGTTGTGCAATATAAAAATGTAGCTAGCCAAGCTACAGATTAAAAAGGTTAGGGGAACATTAGGAGAACATTAGTGGAAGGCTAATGCAAACATGAAAAGAATGTTCTGTTTCCGTAAATAAAACTTTCCTGGCTGAGCAATAATAATCCGTAAAATGTATGTTTTGAGAATGTTCGGAACATTATGGCATCCAAAAATGTTTGCAAAGTTCCCAGAATGTCCATTTTCAAATGTACATCGACTGAAACACAACATGTCACAATCTGTGACGAAACAGGCGAGAGCCAAAGAGCGTTTGATACAGCAAACAAGTAAAATTTATGTCTTTTGTGAATTTATGTTGTGTTTGGTGTATTTTATGGTTCTATTGTCAGTCGCTGTATAGGAGAAAACACCTTTTGTCTCACAGCAAACAAACTAAATATTACAAAATGGTTAATCAATTAAAGAAATGTTATTAATTTTTAAGTTTTAAAGTGTAGTCTTGTTTAACATTATGTAATCCTCCGAAATGAGTTTGCAGCAGAAGTCACAAACAGAGCGAAATGTTATTATTTCTTATTAGGTAGATGAGTAAACTGTTTAACAAATGTGACCGAAAACATGTCATTGATATTACAATTGAACACAATAGAGTCAAAACATTAACTATTTTAATATTAATAAATAGGAAGTCGTTCATTTTAGTGCTGTTAATATGTAAATATTTTACATTTTAGTGCTGTCAATACATCAATACAATACGTTTCAGTGTATATGAAAACATAAATAAATGTACGTGTGGTAGAACTATGCTTCATGTCAAAATACACACAGATTCTCATGAGATCACGTTGCGATTGTCCACTTTAGACAGTCCTCTCTAACTATAAAAGACCTGTTCACACAAGAACGATAACTATAAAGATGACTATATTAACACCCACACCAATGAGCGATAACGCTCTGTTTATTCTCAGTGCACACTGCAGTTTTGTTGTCTGCTGCTTTAAATGCTCAAACTATTTAAAGCTGGATGGATTCTGATTGGCTGTCATTGTTTCAGTTCTGCAGTAACTTGATTATGTAGGTTTCAGGGACCTGTGCTGAAGTGGTTTGCCTGTTACCTTGAGAGAACTTTTCTGTTATTGTAGTGAAATGTTTTTCATCTTGTGCTGACATCTCTTACGGTGTTCCTCAGGGTTCCATTTTGGGTCCTCTTCTTTTTGCTTTATATACACTATATTGCCAAAAGTATTGGGACACCCCTCCAAATCATTGAATCATTGATTGTGTTCCAATCACTTCCACGGCCAAAGGTGTATAAAATCAAGGTTATGGTGTGGTTTGTTTTTCAAGGGTTGGGCTTGGCCCCTACAGATTAAGAATAGGTTGTCCAATCCGATCTCACAGCAATTTGTACGTATTTTACGAGGTGGCTTAAGGCCCCTTCACACCGGACGCGTAACGAAGCAAAGCGGAAAAGCAAATATTTTGTGTGCGAATAGTTCGCGTCAAAACAATTCACATCAGCCGTGATGCGAATTTGCGATGTCTGTTAAGTTTCAGAGCTCCAACATTCCAAAACATTTGCGGCTACAGCTGAGAAAACAAAGACACTTCATCATCCAGTGAAGACAAGCTTTTCATTTTATTTAAAAGACTGAAAAGAAGGTTTTGGGTGCACCCAGTCTTAGAGAACAGAGAGTCTGAAGGGGAGTATGCTAATCTTGTACAGGAGCTAAAACTTTATCATGGCCGGTTCCGCACTTACTTTCAGATGTCCGTGGGACAATTTGAGGAGCTCCTCCAGAGACAGTAGCACCTCATCTGACAAGACAAACCACAAACTTCAGAAACCAATTGATCCGGAGCAGCTATGTTTCCAGTTGAGTCACAATGTAATCATTTAAATGCCACAGAAGTAGCCTACTGATGGAAACACAGTACAAGTCGCGGACACAAGGTCTAGAAAAAAAATCTACGAGTTTTAACTCAAAAGTTTATGTTATCGTTGTCTGTAGCCTACAGTGGGCAAACACAGCTGCATCTGTACAGCTGTAACTACAACTATAGCTGTAATCTCGTGAGAAATGCGATACCTGGCAAAGGTTAAAGATGATTGAATAGCTAATGACATCAACTGGACATTTCGTCACCTTTGCTTCCTTGTATGTGATTGGTTTAAACCTTTTCTGTCCCTGCGAGAGTTAAAAAAAAATCGACATCGAAACAAAAAAATAAACATAGTTTTTTCGCCACAGCACATTCACGTTCGGTGTGGAAGCACTCATTACACAAACAGCTGATCCAAAAATAAAACCATTGCGCAAATTATCGCATCCAATGTGAAAGGACCTTAATTCGTACAAATTTGTACGAGCTCACTCTTATGAAAATTGGTAAAATTTTTGCTAAATCATACATATTAGATGAGTTTCCCAATTCGTGTGATTTTGTACGAATGACCTAACCTCAAACCCCGCCCCTAAACCTACCCGTCACTGGAGTTTAGACAAAGCATACAAATTCAAGTGAGGTCGCACAAATTTGTTGAATTAGCCACCTCGTACAAAGACATACAAATTGGTCATGAGATAGCGTTGGGATGTCATTAAAATGCATGAGCATGCAAACTTTTGGCAATATAGTGTATATTTGACTGCCCTAGGTTATATTATTCAGAAACAAAACTTATCATATAATTTCTATGCCGATGACACTCCCCTTATCTTCCAGTTCAAAATAACAGCTGTTCTGGATCTAATGTGTTTGAATGTCTTTATGACATAAAATGCTCGATGAACAGATAAATAGAGATTAAAACTGAAATAATCATCTTTGGCCCATCAGTTCTGACCTCTGGCATTGTCAATCAGCTTGGTCCCCTCTCTTCTAATGTATGCGACTTTGTCAAAAACCTTCAGTAATCAGTAATCAGATCAGTGTAGTGAAAAACAGTTTTGTTTAACAAAGATCTTTTTCTAGAATCAAGATAATGCTTTCGAAGGAGGATCTTGAAACTGTTATTTATGCATTTATAACTTCAAGGTTTACTGTAAATCTGGGTTTACCTAAATCAGCTTTAGATTGCCTGCAATTCATTCAAAATGTTGCAGCCAGATTACTGACTGGCACCAGAAAACGTGAGCACATTACACACTGTACTCTACAGTACTGGTCATGTTCCATTTTGATTTTAAAATTCTGCTCTTTGTTTTTAAAGCTTTACATGTACTTGCTCCCCAGTATATTGGTGATCCCTTCACCCCATATACTGCTTCAAGATCTCTTTAGTCATCTAGTCAATTACTCCTCCCAGTCCCTTATTCGCGTTTTAAAGCTAAATGCTTTGGACCACTCTTCCCCTCCATATTAGATCTTTCCCTTCTATTTCTGTTTAAATCCTCTTTGAAGACCCATTTTCTTTATGTTTTAATTATTTTTGAGAGTGTAACTTTTTCATTAGTTCATTTGGTTTCTGTATAATTACATGTCTAGTCTTTAAATCTGTTTTAACGCTTTTTTTTCCCTTCATTTTTGTACAGCATTTTGGTTTCAACATCTGTTGTTTTTAAATGTGTTTTATAGATATCTAAACTAAATGACTATTGCATTTAAGCCATATATATTATATATTATTCGATGTAATTTGATGTAATGTTTATTTGAAAAGCTTCTTCAATATAAGTACAATAACAGAAACTATATTGCCAGTTGCTGTGTTTGTGTGTGTGTGTGTGTTTATGAGGAAAGAGAGTCTTTACCTGCAGAGCCGTTCATAAACATTCAGGTGTTGCACTTAATAAAGAGCTTCTTCACCACAGGCAATTAATGAATGCATTTGCAGGTTTGTTTCAATTAATTGTCAGCAAATATTCACTTCATCCAGTGCTTTTTTGTTTTCCCTGTTGCAAAGTATTGTTTTACAGTTTTATTTTATGAGCAATCACAAATCGATTAAAGGGGTGATGAATTGAGAAATCAACTGTCCTTTGAGCCTTTGGTATTTAAAAGTTCATTGTGATATAAGAATATCCTTTAAGTTTCAGTGCTGAAAACGTCTTTGTTAGTCAAAGAAAAGCTTTTATAGACACCAGGCCCAGAAAACGAAAGCTCTCACAATATGTTGACCACTGACGTAGTAGGACGCAGAAGCACTGCCTCAAGCCCGCCCACCGACTCGTGAAGCTAAACGATGCGGAATCAATTGTAAACAAGATAGAGGTCGAGACTGGATTTGCAGACATATTGACATTAAAACAGAATGCTGTGCCTTCTATATTGGATCCGACAGGAACGGTGCAGCACACTTCTGTGAGTAAAACATGTCTTTTTATATGTGTTAGTATTGCATTGTTACAGATCGTTTGATATCTATTGATTACATACCATAGCATGCTGTCACAGGCTGGAGAAGGTGCTATTGCTTCATTCGTGATCAGACTCGGACTTGTAACGCCAGCACGCAAAGCCCAAAGTCCCGGGGCTATGTGTTTTTTCAGAAATCACATCTGCCACGTCTATTTGGACGCTTGAACATTTTTAATCCATTCGCGTGTCCACAGCTAATTGGACGTACGTATAAATCGAGCGTTTGAAGCGAAATAGATGCACGTTCAAGGTGCTCCAGGAGAAATATGTCATAAAACACCACTCTGCCTCTTTTCTTTTTTATAAAAATTTTTTTTAAACATTAATAGCCACACAAATGTGGTCCAGGCAAAGCACTAACTTACCTACATTATCTTCACTGCATGTATATTTAAATATCCTAAAAAAAAAAGTTATGAAACTTCTCTTTGCCCTCAGTCAAAACGATATGACAGACAACAAATTATAGATTCATGACACCAAAGATTGGCCGTTAGATCTACACAAGAGGAATTATATCTCATGTTTACCCACTACAGAGGCATCCGAGCCAGCGGCAGACACCAGAAGGACTGGCCAAGGAAAGGCTGCTCTCGCCGGGGTTAATTAGCGCTGAGTGCCCGGTGATCGCCTGCATCTCACAACTCCAAAAATGCAAGATTATTTTTTTAAATAGGCGCTGTCTTATAAATAAACCATAGATTCGAGCTTTGAACAACTCGTCACTCTCGCCTGAAAATGTTTTAAAACTACATTTTGTGACACAATAGTAGTATTTTTAAATTATGCAGGGTGTCTCATCACGTCACTTTACCACGTGACAGCAGCAAGCAGGCTCCTGATTGGTTTACGCGGCGCAAATTGATGGCAAAGTTCAAATTTTTCAACTCGGGCGTCAGACGCGAGTTCGCTTCAAACGCGTGAATGCACAAAAGGCACCACTCGCGCGTATTGCGCAAGATGCTCAATTTGCGTCATTCCCGCAACCTGGACACGTGAAATATCCAGACGCGCGCCAATGCGCCTTACCATTGACTTAACATTGAAATCACTCACTCCTGACACTCTATTCACGTTTGGTGTGAACGCAGCATAAGACTGTTGCATCTCATTGTTTACAACCTTGTTTTAGTCCCTTTTACTATAAAAGTCTTTGCTGCTGACTCACTCATAAAGACAGTCTTTGCTGCCATCTAATAGTGTTATAATGTAGCTAACTTTCAGTGAAGTCGAAATCACAATCACTAACGGACCCTTTCTCAATACCTAATATGGCATGTTAATATTATAAACTTCCTTGTTAGTCCAAAAACAGCTTTTATTGTAACAAGGTCCAGCAAACGACTCGTTATGTGGAACGTGCCTGTAATAGATAGGTGAAAGACCGCCTCTGCAGAAGAAAATCGATGCCTACTTCATAACTGCAACTTTGGCCGCGGGTTTTGCAACTGCCGTGTTAGTGAGATGACAAGGAGAGAAGAGCGATCATTGGATCACTAGACTAAAATAACATTACCTTTCAAAGGATCCTAATGCTAGGAATGTCATTATTTATTTTCAACAATGTGAATGTCTCAGTTTAGCATTATTTATTTGTATTCGGTACATTTCACTGGATTCTTTGGTAAATCAGTCACAATTTCGGCGCAGGCTCTGCAAACAGACTTTTACTATATGGACTCGACAGTAATACGACAACATGTAAGTAATTCTAATCCCTGATCTGTGACCAGGGATTTCTGATTTGTAAGGATTCATGTACAGTCTGATATGACTAAACCAGTGAATAAACGGTCAACTTCACATTGTTTCTCTTGGTAGGGTGAAAATAATGATTAAATTATATATAGAAAGCGGTCAAAGAACTCACCCTTTACAATTGCTGGAGCTGTCAATTAAACAGTGCATGTTTATAAGTGACTTTGTGGGAACCAAATCTCCCGGTATAATCAACAAATTTCTTTTTTACATTGTTTGCTCTTTTAGTTATAATAAAAGCATTCGCTAGTGTGCAGAAATCGAGTTGAAATGACGAGATCACTGCCTACCACATGTCTGTGATCAGCTACAATGCTCATCACTGCAACCTTTCATTTGTCACAATCTAAACATAATGCTATAATCAACACTTTTCACGATTAGTTAACTTTGAGAGCTGTAATAGTACAAAGTTGCTGAAAGTTTTCAAGAGAGAGTCCCATGTAATACTTAACTAACAAAGATGTTAGCCAATCACAGCAGTGGGCGTTTACACTGAAGTCTCACAGCAGACATGCCTCTTCAAACAGAATAACAGATATATAATTGATATATACATTTTTTATACAATATAATAAATAATATATTACTTTATTAATATCTCAATTTGCACAAAATATATTGTGGTTTGCACACACCACGTTTATCCTTGATGCAAGTGAAAAACATATTTAATGTAGTCTGGCTTGAATTTTCTTTCACCCTTCCACAGTTTTCATTTTATTCTTTTCAATGATGCCACGCAACCTGTCCATGTTGTCATCTGGCTAATTTGGCTATATCTTCTACCGAGTGACAGATGAATTTCTGCCAAAATACAGTTTAATTGGACGTCAGCAACTAAAATTATGGGCACCATTTTCTCTCTAAATGTCCAAAGGAGATCAATTTCCATATGAGCTCACACACTCACAGTGGGCAGCCGACCTGCTGTTACATTGAAATCTATGTGACTTCACATGCTTAGGTGCAGACTCAGGCATTAATCCTCTTTTTTCCCTTTTTCTGAAATCTCTTTGTTTTATACATGATTTTTCTTTTTTATGTCGGCTCGAATACTCTCCAGCTGAGCGAATGGAGCACAATGCTCTATTTCTCTCTCTCATTCACTCACACAGACACAGGGTCTACCTCATCTCGATAACAAGTGTTCCTCTTGCTCACTTTATAGTGCAAATGGGTGTTATACTCAAAGGGGAGGCTGTGTCAGGGGAAATATGACTCTTCTGTCTCTGTATTATTCATAATCCACAACTTCTCAACCTCAGACCGATTGTTGCCACTCACGGGTGAAGATATTCACACGCTGAAATTAAGCTCCACAGGGGCCACGGCTGAAACAAAGGCATGGGCTGATGAGAACACTGATGCACTGGTTGGATCTGATGAATGAGTATTATTGAGTCAGGAGTTATTTCATGAAGTAGGCTTTATAAATTATGCTCAATACTAAGTAAAGGGCAATGAAAGGTGGCTTGTCTAGTGGGTCAGTTCTGCATAGAGAGCTAAATCATGAAAGGGTTCATTTTTCAGCTGGCTTTGCCGAATTTATCACTCTGCAAATAGGCTTTCACAATTTTCAGGTCAAATTTTTTTCTCCTTCATTTCTTTCTCCATTTTTGCCATTGAAATGGTTAAGGAAAACCAAATCTATAGGATTGAGTGGACGACCCAAATTTGTATTACAAGCTCTCTTTGCACTAGAGCCAGGTATTGATAGATTCTCAATATGAATCGGATGCTGTCTCACAAGCTCTTGCAATTTGCAATTCTTACATTTTAATTTTATTTAATTTGATCCTGATTCATTTAGGTTTAGGTTTTAGTTATAATATCCATATTTGCTTACATTGGAAGATATGCTCTCTCTGTTAATTCTGTAAATTACATATCACATTGTTTAAGACTGATCCAAAATTGGCTCTTAAGAGTCATTTGTTTGTGAATCACACTGGTCACACTGCATGTTGTTTAGTGACTAAAAAGAAATGGCTCTTAAAGGGATAGTTCACCAAAAATGAAAATTACCCCATGATTTACTCACCATCAAGCCATCCTAGGTGTATATGACATTCTTCTTTCAGACGAATACAGTCAGAGTTGAAAAAAAAATGTCCTGGCTAATCCAAGCATTATAATGGCAGTGAATGGCAGCCCAAAATTTGAAGCCCAAAAAAGTGTATCCATCCATTATAAAAGTACTCCACATGGCTCAGGGGGGTTAATAAAGATCCTGAATCCAATTGATGGGTTTGTGTAAAAATAAATAAATAAAAAATCCATATTTAAACCGTTAAAAAGTAAAATATCTAGCTTCCGCCAGACCTCCTTCCGTATTCAACTTATGGAGAAAATGTAATGCATCTCGCAGTTCCAAACGCTTACACTACGTATGATGTCATAGTCACGTGTTTTTTTTTTTTTTTTTTACTCTGATTGTATTTGTCTGAAAGAAGGATATGATATAATATATATTAAAGGTGTATAATAATATACACCTAGGATTGTGTGTGAGTAAATCATGGGGTCATTTTCATTTTTGGGTGAACTATCCCTTTAAGAGTAATTTGTTTTGGGAATCAGGCTACATTGGTTGTGCTGAATGTTCCTGATTTACTAAAAAGAACCAGTTCTTAAGAGTCATTTGTTAGGGAATCAAACTACACACACCAAATGGTCATGATTCACTAAAAACAACCAGGGGGGAATTCCAAAAAGCAGGTTATGTGGCATACCCGGGTATGTTTAAGAGTAAGTAAGCGGATAACCTCAACTTTCGGTTCCAAAAACGGAAGTAACTTTCAGGGTATGTAAGTAGCCATAGCAACTCACTCTCACAACATAACCTGCTCCGGAGTTTGCTTAAGAGGTATTCAGATGTGTGTAATATAATTAATATAGTTAAATTAATATAACTAAATGTGTTATATAGTTACAGTTATAATATACACTATTATATATTAATTCTAAAGCATTATTATAACAAGGTCATGTTTAAATGTTAATTCAATTCAAATGTATTTATTATTTATTTTATTGTGATCTCACACATGGATCTGCATTAAATGAATTAGCATCACACAATATTATCCTTATTCTCTGTGATTAAAGATTAAACGAAGATATTGAAAAAAATATTGCACAACCACCAAATAAGTGGTGATGTGCACTAAGTAGGTTATGTAAATCGCCATTAAACAAAAGAAGAAGAGGAAGTAGAATGGCGCGCTTTTTCTTAGGGTCTGTTTCCATGGTGAATCATCGATTTGTCGCTCTGTTGAGGATGTCTTGTCTGTTCACGGTTAAAGGGGTGGTAAAACACATTCTTTTGAAGGCTTGACTGTGTTTGTGGGGTGCACTGTAACATGTGTTCATGCTTCGTTTAAAAAAAAATTGCCTTATTTTTCATATATTTGACCTTTATTCTACACTGCTCTGTCCCTCCTTGTAAAACGGTCTGATGCTTTCCGGGTTGTATGAAGCCAGTCCCTCAAAAATACGCAGTGGGTTCTGATTGGTTAGCTGGCCTAGTGTGTTCTGATTCGCTAACCGCAGTGCACGGTTGTCGGAAACGTCACGCCCCTTACCTGGAGGCTGTGCTTTGGTCGGCGTCAATAAAACCATATGAGCCCGAATCAGACCCAGAACATTTGAGTGAAGATGATCGAGCAGAACATGTTCAGTCCTCAAGAGTAAAGACTGCGGGTCTATAGTGATCGCTACTGAATGGCACTTTAACTTTTGTATTTTTAGAACGATTATAGCCAAATATCTGTCGCAAGAACTAACCCAAAACGAACACTAAGCACTGGCTTTAACTAGTAAGTTAACCAAATCACACACAGAACCATGTTTAGCAAGCCTGAAGATAAACAATACATAAAAGCTCTAATCAAAGAATCATTTACACTAATGTCAGGTTCGCTGTTGAGATTTTAACGTTAGTGTTTGTAATGTTAGGTGTTCGTCGGATAACGTTAAGTATGATTGAGCATTTAACAGACTGGTTTGCAGAACAGCGCTGTCATCTGTTTACTTCCTTGCTACAACCTATTACAGGAAAACACATCGATGAAATATAAATCAGACTTACAGGTTGTGGCCTGTAAACAGCTTCTGTTTGTAAATCCAGCTTTCAGGACAAGCCGTTGTGCATATCCTGTATTGAACTCGCGAAGTTTGTGGAAGTTTGTGTTGTCCTCCGTGAAATGTGCAGCGCGCGCGTCGTGCATCCACGCACTGGCAGTGTTTTTTTCATGCAGCTGACGTTGTGCAAATCCGGCATTGAAATCGCGAAGACGGTGGATGTTTTCCTCTGTTAGATGTGCTGCAGGGAGCCCTGCGCGCGCCTGATTCCCCGCTGACTCAAACACACGTGCATATAACATGCTGTATGTTAAACGCTCTGCAACGCACCCCCGTCCCAAGGAAGGCTGAACAGAGCAAGTACCCCAGACCTGCAATCCGGATGGAAATAACAGCGTTTCCTCGGCATCGCGGCAACAACACTCCAGCCTAACTAACTTATACCACAACAGCGCCGCGATACAAAATGGCCTCACCCTCCCTTATTTAATCTTCTCGGAGGAGGGGTTTATGTAAATATTGAGCCTGTTGATGTCACCAACCCTGGAGGAATGTGTGTAGTCGCCTACTGGCCGTTTGCTGTAGTTCTTAGAAACTGATTTCTTTAAAAGCAAATATCTCCCTTTGCTTTAAACTTTGAACGTTGTAACTTTGCAGATGTTGTTTATGCTCAAGCAGCAACATTACACGCTAGCTAAAGTTAGAATAGTGAAATCGTGGTTTACCACCCCTTTAACATACTCTGAGTTGTCTGAACTTACTCACGGATGCGTTTTTGGAACCAGCATACCTCGAGTTAGCAAGGTTTGGGTTAATCAACCGAGAGGTTGGTATATGTGGTTAACCTTGCTTTCTGGAATACCCCCCAGCTCTAAAGAATCATTTGTTTGTAACTTGTACTAGTCAGGCTGTATTGATTTGATTTACGAAAAAGAACTGTTCCATTGAACAAATGTAATGACATTTTCACATAGACGCTAAAAATAGCATAAAGTACAATATATATCAAGGTATTTTAATAAATGAAGTCAGGGTTGTTCAAATGAAGATGGCAAATCTATATTTTTCCAAGCCAATTTAAGATTTAAATAGCCCCCATTTAAAGTTTTCATTGGTTTCATCCTGGAATGTTTGTTCAATTTCTCTATTTAAGGACACTTTCTCCTTTCATATGAAATGTGATTCAGTGCAGCTTGCTAGAGAATCACAGGTGCTTTACTGAGAGTGGAACTCATCCTTGAACAGGTGCGCTATAAAACTGATTTTAATGGACAGCAAAACCTGACCAGGCAAAGAGCTTCCTGGGATTTGGCAAACGTCATTGTGTAAAGCGCTGAATGTCAAGCTTTTTCACAGGGAACATGCACAGGTTTGTTCATGTGGAATACAGATGTCCTCATATCTCTGTCCCATGTGTCCATCCGCCTTGTTTTGGCCGCCCCCCTCTGTCACCAATCACAGAGCTCCCTTCAATCCCTCCTTCTACACTAATTAGTCTTATGGAGTCTCTGGAACAGGCACTGTGCAATTTGCTAATTACTCTTTTATTTGTTTATTTTGCCTTTCACTCTTGCTTTTCTGTTGAACTGATTTGTCCTAATTAAAAGTTTGAAGCTTTTGGGAGTGAATAGACAGTTGTTTACTTTGGTTTACCCTCCTGTCTTGTTAAGCCACGGTAAATGGTTGAGACGGCAGGGAGATGTCCTTTCCAAGCTATCAAGGAATATTGGATGCTTCTTGCAAAAGACACGGTAATGTTCGCTAGAATATCTTCAGTCAAAGCGGCCTGCTTTTATACCACCATTGAAATCAAACAGATGGACTGGCATCACAAGAGAGGATTTTAGTCATATTGCTTAACTCTTTGAATCGGCTCTTTGCAAGAACTCATTCTGCTGGTTGTAGTACTGTTTGCTTCTTTTGGGGAAGATTAGGTTGTCAGGCACTTGATGTGTGTTCGGCGGGAACATAACGTAATGCCATGGAATGGAGTGGAGGAGAGACTGGAGACCTAACCTGACAGGTAATCTGAGGAAACAAACCCAATATTTTCTCCCTCGCACTGCATCCGAGTCCCCGGCCCTCCCCGCTGCTCAACACCGCTCAATATTTCTCATTTAGGGAGGCGCTGACTCGGTCGGAATCAGAGCTGTGCTTCACTCGCGCCTCTGGGCAGGTCTGTGGGCTAAAGGGGCTGCCGGTGGAAGGTCAGATATTAGTCACCCTGGGGACAGATCCACTCCATCACCGGCTAGCAGCACAACAGGCTAACAGCTCAGCCTACTGGCAGTGCGACTAGCGAACAGACGAGGGGCTTACGGGAAAGTAAATCCCATAAACAAGGAATTGATCTGCTACGGAAAAAGGGGCAAAAGCAAAATCACATCGTTGATCTGTGCCCTAAATATTCATAAAGAGAGGTTTAGTAGACATCTGTACCTACTGTGAATGCGTAAGGCTGCGCAATGCTGAGAACAGATGTGGTCCAGATACTCTGATGATGAAAGCACCACTACCACACCATCTGAAATTATTCTGATTAAAGGAATAGCTAATATAAGTTGACTGACCTTTTCAGAAGCAAAATATCTTGTATGAACCACTTTGTAAACGACAGACGGATAAATTAGATGGGAATAAAAACATTAGCAAGTGCACACATAGGCTTGGAACTTGGTTATTCTTGGTTATAAGCAGAAACTATTGTTAAGTGTTGTAAATGCAACAGTGTTGGGTGGGTGAAACTACTTTGAAACTACAAGCTATATGTTAAAGTAGTTGAGCTACTGTAAAGCTAGCTGAATTAATGCCATTTATTCATAGTGTTTGATTACAGATCACAGATACATGTAGCCTATTGCTAAAAAAATCTATTAATGTGATCTGTCTCTTTTGCTTCCTAACAAACAGAAAAAATTACATTAAAAAAAGAGACATTTATGCTAATATAGAGTTGGCATAATAAGGTGTGCTGTTGTGTGTGTTTTTAATTAACTTACAGAGACTCGTTTGTTTTACTTGGCATGTCTTTTGTTATTATTATATAATTTTTTGGGGGGGTTCAGTTATGTTACTTGGTATGGTTGATATGGTAATTTTATGTTAAGAAAACTTCCACCACATGTGAAACCACTGTCCATAATTAAATTACCTGCAGTCAAATAACGAAGATAAGAAACCAATAAGGATTGTAATTATGGTGATTGCATTATACATAGCACATACATTTACATAAATATAAAATACTTCATAGATACACACACACACTTGTATTTTTATATTGTAATAATTATATTTTCTAAATTAATGTAAGAAATAACTTAAAGGCAGTATGTTTTAAATATTTGTTGTAATGGCATCTTTTTATGAATGAAGGCCAGTATCACTCATACTAATACCGCTACTGAAATCGCTATGAAATAGTGATAGACATTCAACATTACAGTATAATTGAAAGCTATGAATTTCAACATTCACAAGGCTTTAAAAAAAACTTCTTTTAATTTAAGTGAACTTAAAACAATCTTCACATAAACCCATTATAATAAATGTCATATTTACCTGTGGCCTTCATATATAATCAATATAGCCTACATCATTTTAATAAAGTTATCGAACACTTTACGGTGTTCGCTGCATAAATTATAAATTAAATATAGATTAATCCTTATTAAAGCTACAGTTTTTGCTGTTACCTTTGTTCTTTGATTAACTTTACATTTTTTAAATAAATAAATGCTATGCAAAATGACAAAAAACAATTAATAAGAATACTTACCAAAAGTTGCTCCTGATCACGCTCTCCGTTTCTGCAAGATTCTGTGATTCAGATTTCACTTTGCACAACTACTAGAAGGCTTACAACCGTCAGACAGGTTGCTCACATCGTCAAGTTCAGTCTGCGGCTGCGCAGTACGCTCAGCCATCAGGAAGTGAGTGCTTCTAATTGGCTTCACTTTTCTGCGTTGAAGTCTATGGGGTCGCTGTGTCCATTTCTTTAACTGTCTATGGTCAAAACTAGCGCGTTAACACATGCAATTATTTTTAAATTTTATATATATATATATATATATATATATATATATATATATATTAGGGGTGTAACGATTCGTTTTAACAACGATTCGATTCGTATCACGATTTGAGGTTGTCGATACGATTCAAGGACGATATTGGTTCATTTAGAACGATATGATCCGAAACGATTCAGTGACTTGAAATTGATTCAGTAACTTTTTAGCCAAAAATTGTGTGACTGAAATAAATATCTGGATACTGCTCAATGCAGGTGAAGTTTCCTAGATTCCTGTTGTTTCTTGTAAGGGAATCAGGTATCAATTAATTATGGATATAAACAAACAAGTAAACAACAATTAATGGCAAATGCATTCAAATTTTATTTGAATAAAGTGCAACAGTTTAGGTTGAATTAAAAGGAAGTTAACCTTTTCTGCTCTCATTTTCAATTTTCAATACATTTTCAATAAAAGCACAGTAAGTGCAACCAACATTTCAACAGTAGGTTAACCTGCTACTTCTGCTTTTGTTTTCCAACATACAAATATTACAATATTAGTATAAAAAATAAAGTGCAACTAACTACTCTTCAGGTTTAATTAATAGTAGGTTTACCTGCTATTTTTGCTGTTGTTTTACAACATTAAAATAATACAAATACAATATTAATATCAAAAATAAAGTGCAACCAACATTTCTTCAGGTTGAATAAACTGGCTGAACCTGCTACTACTCTCAGTTTAATAAACAAACAATATTTAACAAAGATAAAATGTAACCAACTACTCTTCAATGACTCTACAGATTTCTTTTTCAAAAATATCAACATGATCTGACCGCAGAACACTTCTCTGTGCGTTCACTATGTCGCCAGCTGTACTAAAACTCGCTCTGCAGGCGCACTGGTGTCAGGAATTCACAGGTAACATTTAGCAAGGGTTGAAAGTACAGGTAAAACGTTACTAACTTAGCTCTTTCTCCTGGTGGCTTGATAATTTCTCGCTCGTTGGCTTCTCCTCTGCCATCCGCCATGCTATGTTTTGTTTTCTTAGCGCTGCTGCTGGTGCGTGCGTTGCGATGATGTCACAGATAGGCAGACTTAATCGAGTAACGTTTAACGGCTTTATCATTAAAAGTGCTAAGAAAAAATATCCATATAAAGTCTGACGTGCTTAAATCCAATGCGTTATTTCCCATGATCGATACAATCGATTGATTACCTTTTAAAACAATGTTAGATCGATATATGTCGTCCGGAAGGCCATCTTGCCGAGCACAGATCGATGTAGTTAGATCATAGGAAAATAAATCGATACATCGATGTAGTAGATGAATCGTTACACCCCTAATATATATATATATTTTCAAGGGAAGGGCATATATATGCCTTCTCAAAAAAATTGGATGAGAAATAATCCATATTACAAAAACAAAACAGCATAAATATTACAAAATGTGACATTAAAACATCTATAAATCACAATTTTTCTAAATTAACATTGTCGTGACACCAGCAGGTAAAGTTACAGCAGGACGCCACTCCTCACTTATTGAGTTTTAACAGACCCCCTAAAGCGTGCGGTGGGTTTGGTGGGGGTAATTGAAAATGAATGGTGGAAAGTCACGTGAGAAGGGGCAATACTTCCATCACTCTATGACTGGATATGATTGGTTATGAATAGAAATCCTGCTGCTTGTTTTCATGCGCGTTCACAAATCTGAATGAACAACATTATGGTGTTAATGGGAAGAAGTAAATAAACAACCCACCTATCAAAAAATGGCCTAAAAACATGATGACTGTGAGCAGAGCCAGATTAACATAAGGGAAAGGTGCATGGAGGGGCTTGTGATTGGACGAGGGAATCATTTTTTGAACCTGAACTTTTTCTGGTGGGGCGCTCACCAAAACCCCACTATGCCCCCACATATTAGTTGCTGTTATTTACTGGAGTGCTGTGAGTGCATGGGAAACAAACACCAAAAGCCAAGTGATGAAACAATGCTAGCTGATTAAATAACATGCGCATCCGGCAGTCACAGCTTTCACCTCTCTATTATTCTCACCTCTCCTTATTCAGAGCAGCACCATGACAGGTATGAAAGTGTGGCAGCGAGGGATAGACTTACCATGTTTTCAATGGCATCCGTTGTGAAAAGCTCCCTGATTACAAATTTATCACAGATCATGTTGTCTGGATTTATTTGTCTATTGAAACTTCTTGGAAAGATGGCACTGATGTGAATAAGGTCAATTGAAGTGATAACCAGCACCAGTCACTTTTATTCATTTGAATTTGATAGAAGCACAACAAGATATGTGAACATTAAAGGCTGTGTGGCAAAACTAGCCGAAACCAGACTGAATAGCTCCAACCATGTAAACTGAAGTTTTGAGGTAAACTGTATAGCTAGACTACAAAATTGTATTTACAGGCTTTTCAATCCACACAGCACCACCCTATAAAAATTGTAACACTTACTAACACTGTAGAAATGTTGCATTATGGTATTATTAATCTTACTACTATTAGCTTTAAATTAAATAGAAATATAAGGATATAAGTCGATGTTAGAGGTTTTTCATTAAATACCATAGTTTATTCTTAGTAATAATAGTATTATTATTATTATTATTATGATTTAGTTTGTTGTTATTTTAGTAACCATAAATGGTACCATGGTAATGGGGAGAATGGTGTTTGCCTGTGTCATGATCTTACAGTGAAACTCTGGATTCTGTCCAATAACGTCTCGGTTACGGATGTAACCCTCGTTCCCTGAGGAGGGAACGGAGACGTAACGTTAGTGACTAACGAATGGGGGTTTCGCTTAGAAGCCTATTAACTTCGAGCTTAGAGAAAACGCCCAATGGCGTGCCAATGCCATGGGACATGCGGAATTTGCATACGTAACTCCGCCTCACCGCGTGAGTATATAAGGAAGTACGTGGCAATATCGCATTATGTTACCTGCTTGAGGAGCCAAGACTGAACTCCTGCGTTCCAGGTAGCACAGCTGATGTGGCAACGGGACGTTACGTCTCCGTTCCCTCCTCAGGGAACGAGGGTTACATCCGTAACCGAGATGTTCCCTTTCGTTCAGTCACTACGACGTAACGTTAGTGACTAACGAATGGGGGTCCCAATATAATCCCGCCACTCAGCTGTCTTCCAGTGCCCTGCATAAGTGTGAGTACCCTGTTGTAAGACTAGTACGGACGAAGGACTCCCACTTATCACAGGATTACCAAGGTGCACTGGGAAGCATATCCCAGTGAGGGAATGCCAAGGATGCCTACCCGTGGGGAGGACTTAAGAGACACATATGACCCGGCTAGGGGCTGCATATGGAGATCTCTAGGGTACCAGCCGAAGGTGGATTTTTAACCCTAGGGTTGGCGGGGGACACGCCAAGGGAAGAAACCCGATCACTGCGGAGACTTATGGTGAAATACTCGTGTGGGGGTCGCCGGAGGGGAACCATGCACACGGGGCACCTGGCCGGAGACGAGGGTCTGGGCTCGCTAGAGGGCAGACACACAGGTATCGGCGTAAGCAGTGCTGGAGGAGCTCAGGGCTCTCGGGGAGCTCACCTGAGGAAATATCACACGTATCCAGTCCGTGGAGTGGAATGGCGAGCAAGCGAAGACACCAAAGCCTGGTCCATTACCGGCCCCTCGGGGGGGCGAGTACATAGTCGGACACTGGCTCCACTCGGAGATAGTAGAATCTGGCGAATGTGTTGGGTGTCGCCCAGCCTGCAGCTCTGCAGATGTCTGCTAGCGAGGCGCCATGCGCTAGAGCCCAAGAGGAGGCCACACTCCGAGTGGAGTGTGCCCTCACACCAAGGGGACATGGTCGACCTTGCTGCTGGTAAGCCAAAACAATGGTGTCCACTATCCAGTGAGACAACCTTTGCTTTGAGAGAGCACTTCCCTTCCGCTCTCCACCATAACAGACAAAGAGCTGGTCTGAGGTCCTGAACACTGCGTCATGTCTACGTAGGCGCGGAGGGCGCGTACTGGACAGAGCAATGCCAAGGCTGGGTCTGCCTCCTCCAAAGGCAGCGCTTGCAGGTTCACTACCTGATCTCTGAAGGGAGTGGTAGGAACCTTGGGCACATATCCAGGCCGGGGTCTCAGGATCACGTGAGAGTTAGCCGGCCCGAATTCCAGGCACCTCCTTCGTCAACCGAAAAAGCCTGCAGGTCCCCGACCCTCTTAAGAGAGGCCAATGCGGTCAGCAGAGCCGTCTTCATCGACAGGAACTTTATATCAACCGACCACAAAGGCTCAAAGGGAGGCCTCTGCAGAGCACTTAGAACTACTGAGAGGTCCCAAGAGGGTACGAGAGGAGAGCGAGGAGGATTCAGTCTCCTCGCCCCCCTCAGGAACCTGATGATCAGGTCGTGCTGACTTACCTTTTTGTTCTCCAAGAGATCGAGGTGGGCAGATATAGCGGCCACATAAACTTTGAGGGTGGAAGGAGACAGCCTTCGCTCCAGCCCCTCTTGGAGAAACTCAAGCACGGACCCGATCGGCATTTCCAGGGGTCTTCTTGGCGGGAAGTGTACCCAGTGTACCCTAGGCCGCGGCCCCATCAAGGGCAGAGAAGGCGGAGGAGGCCACCAAACGGTCGCGGGAAGCACGGGGACTTACGGGACCGCGTGATCTCCTCATGCACCCCGGGAGCGAAAGGCATTGGGGGCGGGGCCCAACAGCTGTCGGGTGCCGCCCCCAAAAACCAATCGCGCAACCACGAGCACCCGCGACTGGGCGGAGTTCCACACCAGCGCGAGACTCGCGGCTGCCCGAGATAACATGGCTGTCAACTTTAGGTCGGATCAGGCAGTGCTGACACACCCGGAGGCGGAGCACAACCTAATCGTCATCCCCAAAGGACTCCAGCCCACCTTGGGATGTGGCGATCGACATCTCACTGCTATCCGGAGCGTGAACTGAACGAACGGGGCGTCAGAGACGGGCCGTTGATTCAGTCCAACACTCGCGGGAAGCGATGTGTAAGAGGGGGGCGTGGCCCGAGGAATGAACGTCGGGGTTCTTAATACCACAGCACCGCCCTCAGGTCACCCTGGCCACCAGCCAAAGTACCATCTCACTCGGGGACGGTAGATTGGGGTGTGGCAGAGGGGACTCTCTCTCCTCACGGAGATCATTGAGTCTCGACCGCGACATCGCGATGGTCACGTTCCCGCAATGGAAACGTGACACATCCGCAAACACTGCCCGAACGTGCTGAAACCCAAACACGCTCCAGCAGGGAATGCGCCCATAGACAGCAGCGGAAATCGATCGCACCCGGAAGTGCACGGGCGAGCCGTCTTGAAAAAGACGTGCCACGCGCAAGCTCTTTTTGTGAGAGGAAAGCCTCGCAGTCGATGCCGAAGCGCCCAGGGAAACACACACCAGCTGTCAAACGGACCACTGCGCAGATCAGCAGGCAGGAAGTATGCGATCACTGGAATGCGCCGTTACACCAACACCGACTGGAAAGCTGCTCGTCTCGAAGAAGCTGACAGAGTCTCAGAAGGCTGTAGGAGTGAAGAGGTAGGTTCTCTTGGCTCCGAAAGCAGAAACATAATGCGATATTGCCACGTACTCTGCAGTATATTAAAAAATATATTATTATTTGTTTCTGTGCTTTGTAGCTATTCATAATTTTTTTTATTCCAATTTAAAGGCCGTACAACATTAATAGGGAAACTTGTGGGCCGGATGGCCTGAATATCTCTGTACTTAATTTGTTTTTTAAATATTAGATATTTTTGTGATAGAAACCGTTGTGGCAACAGATAGCCTACTATGAAGAGGGCCCTTGGGTTTGCCATAGCCCCAGGGCCCTACGTGTTCTTAATCCAGGCCTGAAGTGAGGGTTTTTTAGTGAGCAATCTACTTTGCAAAATGAAATGCCCCCTGAAATCAAAATAGAAGTTTTTTTTTGCTTTTAGTATGACTATGTTAGCCTTAAGGTTATACTTAATCTGGTGTGTTCCAAAACAATGACAAAATTCACATTTAGGAGATATAAGCATTCAAAACTTGCAGTCTCTCACTTCCGTTAAATTTAATCTTAATTTTAATGAATTTTAATGACATCATCGCAGACTTCATCTTCTCATCACATCTTCTGTCCAATCCAATGCTCTCTAGAATCTGAAGCGTCCCGCCCCCTACATTATAAATAGACGCTAAAGCTGCGTCTGAAATCGGTCAGTTGTTCACACATTTACTAATTTCTACATGGTGAATAGCACAAAGCGCACTATACATGCGATTAGAAACGATTCAGACATGGTTGAGGCGAATTAAGTCTGTTTTCACATTAGTTTCACGCGCACCGCACACACATACAAGTTACACACACACCAACGGCTCTGGTGGTCTAAAGTTAGACTAACATTAGATACTCGAGAGCGTAGCGTGGATCAAAATGCACGCGTCGGCGCAAACAACAAAACATATCGGACCCATTTAAATTCTGCACAGAATGCTGTATTTCAAAGCGATATGGAGGAGAATATGATGATAAACGGTTAGAGATTAGGAGGAAACTCTGGCTTTAGCAAACAGAAAGGGTCTAGTCAAACTGTGGTATTAACGAAATGCTATTGGCTGTTTCAAAAAAGGAGAGGAGCTGCTAAAAGCTGGAGCCTTTTCGGGGAAATTATGTCAACACAATGCATTCAAAGCACTTCAGTGGGCCTTTAAAGGAACAGCTCCGTGTCGGTGACCAGTGTTTACCGAGCTTGTTGACTGATGATACGAAAAAATATTGACTATTAAAAAGAACAACTGAACATCAGTTCACAAATAATAAAACGCGGAATGCTCTGATTGGCCAGCGATCGAGTGCATTGTGATTGGCCCGAATACCTTAAGTGTGTGACGGAAATGTCACGCCCCTTACCATATTGGAACATCAGCGCCCAACGCAATACTGACAGGTGATAATGTCGGTACTGACTTATCAATTCGAGACCGAATCTGACTGTACTTGCAAAGATGGAATTGTCCCACTTTTTAGAATCAACCTTTGTGCACTGCCGGCCTTGTACTCTTCCAGGTTCTGGAGACAGTCCTCCTAAAAATGCGCAGCACACAGTCGAATATTTGGGTTGTACTGTTCTGGATCAGTGTTGTAAATAAAGCTAAACCACTGTTTTCTAATTGTGTCCTCTTTTGGAAGGTCAAACAAAGGGGTTTGACTTTCGCAACGAAAAACAGTCTCAAATGCGGCAACAATACTACAGCGACAATAAAAGTTAGGCATTCTTTCTTTGCATATACATTTGGGCAGTATTATGAAACTCTGCCCCCACAGACTGACGTAGATTTGTGGGGGCGTGTTTGAATGAAGCATTTTAGGAAGGCGTGGCTAAGCCTTAACCTTTACAAAGAATATCTCTTTGGGTTTGAGACTTTTAGCTTTGTAACTCTGCAGATCTTATACATGCTCAAACAGCTACATAACACACTAAAGAAAAAGGAAATAAGAAGTCGCATCATATGACCCCATTAACCAGGAAAATGTGACAACAGTGTAAGTGGGACATCAATTATGACCACCTTCCTAATATTATGTTGGTCCCCTTTTTGCTGCCAAAACAACCTTGACCCGTCGAGGCATGGATTCCACTACACAAAAAATGGAGCTATATGGTGGTTAAAAGTGGTTATTTGGCTCGTAATCATAGGGGGACCACTTTAAGTGCTGTATAGCACCAAATCTTGATTTTTCAGTGATTCTTCAGCGGTTCTTCACCAGTTCTTTGGGATGACTGAGGTGCTATATAGCATCGCTACCATATACAGAACCTGTTAAGATATGGTGCTATATAGCACCAAAAGTGGTTCCCCTATGATTACGAGCCAAGAACCACATTAAGGGCCCTATTTTAACGATCTGAAATGCAAGTGTCAAAGCGAGAAGCGCAAGTAACTTTGTGGGCGGGTCTCTGCGCTGTTGCTATTTTCCCGGCGGGATAAATGGCTCTTGCGCCCGGCGCAAATCTAAAATGGGTTGGTCTGAAGTAGCTTCATTATTCATAGGTGTGGTTTGGGCGTAACGTGAATAAACCAATCAGAGCGTCATCCAACATTCCCTTTAAAAGCAGGTGCGCAAGTTCCATTATGGATTGCTATTATTATGGCGTATTTACCAGGCGCACGCCAGGAGCGGTTCACAGCCGAGGAGACTGATGTTCTTGTAAGAGCAGTGAAAGACAGAGAAGTTGTGTTGTATGGGGATGGGAGAAACCCACCCAAAATAGCGTCGGTTAAACAGGCGTGGGAGGAAATAGCCACAATTGTTTCATCAGCTGGCAATGGCATCCCCAGGACGTCGCACCAGTGCCGCAAGCGCTACAATGACATCAGAAGACGGGGAAAGTCCAAGCTTGCCAGCATCAATCGGGCACGCCGTGTAACGGTAGGTGGATCTGCCTCTACTCAGGACCTGACGCCAGCAGAGGACATCGCTGCGTCCACCCTCACCGATTTTTTTCCTGGTTCTTGACGGACAAACCAATTTGTCAGATGTCCTTATATACATATATGTCTTGCCAGAAGTTGCCACTATTGGGCAAACAGGTCTCCTTAATTATTAGACTTCAATTAGCCTGAATAATTTGTAAGCTAGATTTATGCCTATTTTTTCACATCTTCGTGGCACACCACAATGATTTCCGTCATCTCATGTGTTAATATTTTTTTGTGTAACAATTTATGATTTGCAAAAATAACTGTTGCATCTGTGTAGATTACATGAGCAAAGTGTATGCGCGTTGTGCACGCTATACATTATTGTCAAGCATGCGCCCTTAAAATAGCATAATGAACAACGTGCAACGCGCCACTGACTTTAGACTAGGTTTTTTCTGGTCAGTGGCGCAATTGTTTAATGGAACAGCAAAATAGCACCAGGGATTGTTTGCGCCGGAACACGCCTCCTTTTTTGCGCTGAACCGCCCAGGTAGCGCAAGTTCATTCACTAGTTTAGCGACGTGCTTCTGTGGAGGGAAAAGCGCGCTTTGCGCGGGTGCAAAATAGGAATGACCCATGCGTCGGTGTACAAAGTCAATTGCGCTGGGTGCAAGATAGGGCCCTAAGTGCCATATAGCACCATTTTTTTAGACCCCTGAAGGTGTGCTGTGGTATCTGCACCAAGATATTAGCAGCAGATCATTTTAAGTCCTGTAAGTTGCGAGGTGGGGCCTTCATGGAATAGACTTTGTTGTTCAGCACATTCCACAGATGCTCGATTTGATTGAGATCTGGGAATTTGGATGCAAAGTCAACACCTCACACTCGTTGTTGTGCTCCTCAAACTATTCCTGAACCATTTTTTGCTTTGTGGCAGGACACTTTGTCCTGCTGAAAGAGGCCACAGTCACCAGGGAATACCACTTCCATGAAAGGGTGTACATGGTTTGCAACAATACTTAGGTAGGTGGTACGTGTCAAAGTAACATCCACATGGATGGCAGGACCCAAGGTTTCCCAGCAGAACTTTGCCTAAAGCATCACCCTACCTCCAATGGCTTGCCTTCTTCCCATAGTGCATCCTGGTGCCATGTGTTCCACAGGTAAGTGACGCACACGCACCCGGCCATCCACGTGATGTAAAAGAAAACAAGGCCACCTTCTTCTATTGCTCCGTGGTCCAGAACTGATGCTAACGTGCCCACTGTTGGTGCTTTCGCCGGTGGACAGGGGTCAGCATGGGCACCCTGACTGGTCTGCGGCTCTGCAGCTCCATATGCAAAACACCTTCCTATCAGAAACAGCATTAACTTATTGAGCCATTTGAGCTACAGTAGCTCGTCTGTTTGATCGGACCACACGGGCCAGCCTTCGCTCCCCACGTGCATCAATGAGCCTTGGCCACCCATGACCCTGTCGCCGGTTCACCACTGTTCCTTCCTTGGACCACTTTTGATAGATACTGACCACTGCAGACCGGGAACACCCCACATGGTGAAATTCGTTAATCAGGTCAGCTGAATTAAAGCTACAGTGCATTGTTCTGATCAAAATTGACATGATTAACATGAAAAATGTTACGCCAATGTGTCGGACTCGGTAGACAGCCAGTTAGGAAACAACATCTACATGATATAGCAATTGTGGATGATTAAGCTATATATCATATGCTGAAGTAAATTTCTGGAGTGTTAACGATTAAAAAAAACAACTACAAGAACCATACAGAACCGAAAACCGTGACCCTAAAACCATGATACGAACCGAACTGTGGGTTTTGTGAACCGTGCGTAATGCATAAAATGGCCTTAGCAGCATACACACACAATCTTTATGTATGTGAAGTAAAATTGAGGTGATATTTTGTAATGCAAAACCATCCCTGAATTCAAAGGCTCTATTTTTAAACACCCTGACACACATGCCCTGCCTGCACCAGCTACTCCATCTGGGCCTGTTTAAAAAATAAAATAAAAAAAAGCACAAGACCCCTTGCATGTTAAGAGAACGGCATGTGATTAATTGCTGTAATGATGGATGAATAGTGGGGGCTCGTTCCTTCAGTGTTTACAGCAGGTTTAACCCCAGGGCCTCCGTGAGTCTTGGACTAGTCCCAGAGCTCACAAAAGCGCTCTTTTCCTTCAAGTGCACTGTACACGTGAGGGGTGGGCCAAAATCCATCGCTCAAACGCAACCATACATCACCCTTCTGCTTCCCCACAGACCCAACCTCCAATCCCAAACAGGACACAACAAAAACATACAAACGAGGAAGGGCCGTGAAACGCCATTTGCTAAATGCTGCGAATTTTTTCACTCTTGCTTCCTACTCTTTCACGAGTGGGAAACCAGTGAAAAAATGGGGGAAAAAATGTGGAATGTATGTGGCAAATTATTCCAGCACTTGATGGAAATGACTTTGCTTCAAGTGCTGAGGGGAGCGCAGAGAGACGGCAATAAAACACATTTGGAGTATTTTTCATTTTCAGGGGAGCGATTGTCTCCCTGAGGGTACAACCACACACACACACACACACACACACACACAAGCAGGACTATAGAAATAGGGCTTTTTAGTCTATTTTATTTTTTAGGGAAACATGAAGTTAAAATTCAGAACTGTTATTTGACGTTGTCATATTGCTTTAACTTCCTGCAAATACTGCCTCTCTACTGGTGCTGTGATTGTCTGTGATGAGGGGGAAGAGTGTAAAAGGACCATCTTCCTGCCTTCATGAGCACTGTCTGGGCTAGTCCGTTTCAAAATATACAGTAGCTCTTCAGTAACTTAGCATGAGGAGACTGGCAAAATGTGATCCTAAAAGCCATGAAGCTGATGACTTCCTGACTATAGACCTTTTGTGTGTTAGCAAAAGAGGGATGACTTGTTTTGTGGGCAGAGCTTACCTGGTGGCAGAAAATGACAGTTCTACCAGAAAGACTACGGAGGCAAGATGAGGTAACAATGCATTAATTTATTAACAGACCAGCGAAGGAAAGCGAGTATTCTATTATGAGGTTCCTTGGCGTAGGCCCTGTCCGTAGCTCACATTCAGAGGGTAACGGACTCTGTATTTCCTGCCTGAAGATGAAGGCAGGGCCGAGGTCGACCCCTTGGTAGGTATTGGCCGGGACAATCCTGGTGGTGGTGGGGAGGATGGAGGTAATGTTGGCGAACACAGACATGTGTAAGTACTTATCTTTTATTTTCCAAGTATTAGAACATGATTGGTTAGATCTGAAGATAATAAGTGACGTAACATTTGAGTCTTCCTAGCAGAACATATGCCAGATCTTTCATTTCTGCAGTAGCAGCAGGGGAGTTTCCTCTGATGAGGCAATGGAGGCAGTGCCTCCTCAAAAATTTTCATGAGAAAATAATCCATTAATTATAATTCTAAAGAAACACTGTCCAATCGTGACACCATCAGGTAAAGTTACAGCGGGAGTCCTCGTATCTTACCTCCCCTGAGCCTATTGAGTTTATTAATTAATGACAACCCGTTCTCACTTCCAAGGCGTCAAAATCCGAAGCATGGTCAAGTGCTTTCCGCGTCACAATAAAGACACTAAATGCACCCCTATATATATATACACTGTGTTCCAAATTATTACGTTTTAGTTTTGTATATATTAGGAGTGTCACAAAATAATGTTAATTAAATGTGTGACAAATTTAAAATAGGGGTTTCCTGGAAAAAAGGTTTAAAACCACTGTGTTAAGGTATTATTTGTGTAGTTAAAGCTTATTTATAATACTGCTGAACTTGACAGTTTTCTCTGTCCTGGTCACAATTTTTGCAATTGTTGTATGCAATGGTGTGATTCATTGGCCAAAAAAAGAAAGCAAAATACAAAATACACAAAGTAAAGATAAATTTGACTCATATATGGATTTCGCCCATTTACTACTGTATTTCTGCCACCACAGTGCGTGTGCAGCTGCAATTACATTAATGTGACGTCTGCTACCAAATGGTCTATACAACTTACATGCCGCTGTTCTTGTGACCCTTAAAGTAAAAGTTCACTCTCTCCAAAGAAGTTCGAAATATAACTTCTCCTTTTCTCTTCAACTAAAGAAAGTCATATGCTTTTGTGCTCTTTAGTGGAACTCAAAAGGAGAAGTTAGATGGAATGTTCATAGTGAAAGTGAATGTGCTCTCACAAATTATGGAATGACTTCAGAAAAATTGGAATATATACGTCAGTGAGGTATATTTCCATATATCTTACACATCTTACTAATATTTAGTAATATTGCTTTGTTTTATAAAATAAGTTGAAATACCAACATTTTACAACAAATTTTTTACAAAAAGATGTAAAAAGCTGTGCAGTATAATGACAGAATTTTACTAGCAGTTTTGAACTATAAACTCTAAAAAAAGCTTCTATATGGCACTAAAAGTGGTTCTACGTCGTAATCATAGAGGAACCACTTATATAACACCATATCTTAACATGTTCTGTATATGGTAGCGGTGCTATATAGCACCTTAGTCAGTGGTGCTATATAGCACATTAGCAAAAGAACCGCTGAAGAACCACTGAAGCACCAAAATTGGTGCTATACAGCACTTAAAAAGGTTCCCCTATGATTACGAGCCAAGAACCAATTTTAGTGCCATATAGAACTTTTTTTTGTGTGTATTTAACTACTTTTTAAATATATATTTTTTATAATATACTACCTTTCAAGTCTTTTATGTTCATCAAGGCTGCATTTGATTAAAAATACAGCAAAACAGTAATATTGTGAAGTATGGTTACAAAAAAAAAAAAAAAATTCTGTTTTAATATTGTAAAAATGTAATCTATTCCAATGATGGCAAATGTATATTTTCAGCAGCCATTATTCAAGTCTTCAATGTCACATTATCCTTCAGAAATCATTATAATATGATGATTTGGTGTTAAAAACTTTCCATTCAAAGAATCCTGAAAAAAAACAAACACATTAAGCAGCACAACGATTTTTATTGATAATAATGTGAAAAGTTTCTTGAGCAGCAAATCAGCATTAACATGATTTATTAAGGATAATGTAACAATGAAGACTAAAGTTATGATGCTGAATATTTGCCATGAATTACATAAAAAAATATTACAATATAAAATTGTATCACAATTTTTCTTGCATAAAAAAACAATAAACAAATCTTACAAAAACCAAACTTATCAAACAATAGTGTATATTGAACATCAAAATAAATTGAAAAAATTGAGTTGAGATTGAGATTTATTGGATAGTATGTGTCGAATCAATCAAAGCAAACCAATAATATGGTAATTGAAAGCAAAAATGCTGTGTGATGTTCATTCCTAAGGTCATCATCATAGCAAGGAAGGTCAACTTAGTTCACTTACTTCTGCATACAGTGCTGGCCTTTATGTTCTCTTGTAGCTTTGGCTACTTACAATGCCAATCTTACAAATCTACCTTGGCAGTTTTGCTGCAATTCACACTCACACAGCGATTGCGATTCACAGCTCAGTGAAGCAAATCCTTCAGTGATTGAGATTCACACCTTTACTAAAGCAACTCCCACAGCAATTCACACATTGCATGATGTCATGATGTGTGATGTGCCTTTAGGATATATTAAACAATGAGAAGTCCAGTTATAACGAATTACCTCAACAGCAAGAAATGTAGTGCTCAGGCAGGGACGGCAGCTAGCTACAATCAGCTGCATACAATTAGATACGATGGTTTCACTTTATTTTGATGGATTCTTTAACACATTCATGTTGACTATAAGTAACGTTTCACCTTCATGTCTACTAACTCTCATTAGAGTGTTAGTAGAGACTGGTAGGGTTAGAATAAGTTGACATGTACTTGCAAAGTTACTTATTGTTAGTAGAATGTCTGCTAGAGGACCATCACAATAAAGAGTTAGTAGATATTAGCAGACTAGGGTTGTCAAAAGTCGGTACTGAAATTTAAAAAATGTGACCAGACAGTTCCACTGATAGACGCCTGCTTGTGCTTTCAAAACACTTTCAAACACTTCAGTTGTTCACAAAAGTTGATTCTAAAAGATGGGTCAATACCAACATCCTACTACAATTGACCTATCGTAAGCCCCTCCCCTCGAACGCAGATGAGCCAATGGCACTTGAGTATCAGTTGCACTGGGACCGGAATTCGGACATCTTTAGGTTTCAGCGCCATAGAGAAACATTGGAAAATCCGAAGCTCTCATCGGTTTGATGATGTTTATGCTACAAAAATGGTAAAACGATGTGCCTGGGGTACTGTAACACTGATTCCAGGTATCCTGAGAGGATTTTCTGGTTATCAAACTCTCATTAAGTTACGATTAAAGTTAGTGAGTCCCTGCTAACGTACTAACCCTCTCATTAGAATGTTAGTAGAGACTGGTAGGGTTAGAATAAGTTGACATGTAGGCCTACTTGCAAAATTACTTATAGTTAGTAGAATTTCTGTTAGAGGACCATCGCAATAAAGAGTGAATAAGAGCTGAATATGCTGGTCAGTTGAGCCCACGCAGCATTTTATTTCAACCGGCATTTTTAAAAGTCTTGCAAGGTTCGTACTGCGTTCAGTAAATATCAGTCTTGCTCTTTCTGGCCGATGGCGCGCGTTGTCTCAGCAATCGCACGGTCAATGTTTGCTAGCTTTACGAGCTTTCAGAATACGCTTTAGTATCAGTGCTCGTCTCTTTTCCTCCGTTTTTTTAATGACATATTAGTAAACCACATAACCAGCTAAAGCAGCGCTGCTTGCATCTCCTCCACTTGTTATTGTTGCAGACAGTATCGCACAAAAATTATTAATGTCCGTCACTGACTGGGAGGAACAGCCGCACGCAGTCTCACGTCTCTGGACTAATTTGCCTAAACTTCATGGTACTTTAGACCGCAGTGGAAACGCAGACAGTAGCAGGTCTGGGGAAAAAAAAATTCCTGTAAAAAAAGTTCCTGGTACAAATTGGTCCGGGTAATCTCGGTGGAAACGGGGCTTTAGTAGCCAATCACAGACATATCCAATGAGCGCGTGAACACAATGGCCAATCAGAAGTGTTACGATTCTGCTCAACAGCGTTTAAAATTTCAGTACTAACTTGGTACCGAAGTCAGTACTTTTGACAACACTTTAGCAAATAGTCTACTAATACTCTAATGAGAGTTAGTTGACATGTAGTTGCAAAGTAACCCAAATTACCCAGAACCATTTGTCCCAGGAACGTTTTCCCCACAGACCTGTTGCTGTCTGCGTTTCCATCACGGTCTAAAGTACCGTGAAGATTAGGCAAATTATTCCGTCCTCCGCATACAGTATAAGCTTAATAAAGCCTGAACCTCGCCGTCGTTCCATCTGTTGTATTTTTTATCTCTATTGTTGATTCGAAAAACAACTCTTACTGCACGCATCACAACAGACAGTAGTTGAAATAAAATGCTCTATGGAGTCAACCAATCAAAACAGGAGTCAACCAATCAAAAACTCAGCACCCAAGTCCAACCCCCGAAAGTTCCGGAACTTTGAAAAAATACTACCTCGCGAGCAGGGACTTTCTGAGGGGGACATTTTTACCCGGAACTTAATTTAGACCCTGGTCCCTGCGGTCGAGTCCCACCCCAAAGTTCCCAGGGAAGGTTCCTGCAATTGAAACGTGGCTCTATAGTCAAAAGAATGTTCAAATTGGACCATCAAAATAAAGTGTTACCAATACGTTTACTAATATAGACTACAATGATCTAAAATAATAAATAACACTCTTAAAGAGATGATGATAAAGAATGAAAATGAAGTCATAAATTACTCACCCAGGTGTTGTTCCAATGCCATATGCCCTTCTTTCTTTTCTTTTATGGACCACAAAAGGAGGGTTAAAAAAACAATGCCCCACTTGCATTTCCTGATAATGGCAGTGAATAGCGACCAGAATCCAGCTTTTTAAAAAAAGATGCAAAATTATGACTGTTATACAAATATTTTTTAAAAACCTCTATTTTTATTGGCCAGGCAGGCCCCTAACTCACACCATTGGTTGAGCCAAATTATTTAACTTTTGAGGGAATCAACCTAAAACACCTTTCTTGTAGGTTTTTTTTTTCTGTATAAGCTGCATGGGACACAATAACGTATTTTTATCAACAACAACAAAAAAATACTGACTTGAGTTTTGAAGAGCACAGAATGAGATTAAAACTGAAGAAATGTCAATATTTAGGCTAATTTAATGAGGACAGGTACATCCCGTGGGTGATACTATACAATATATGCATGTTACATAATTTTTACGGTCAAAATTGCAGTGTCTTGAGGGGTCAAAACATATTTATATTACAAAAATGGATTTTTACACAAATACAAAATGTGTTGTCAGGCGTAGGCTATATATTTACATAAAAATGGGGATTTGTATAGGGATATGACACTGTTTTTGAGCACATGTTAGAAGAGGAAACAGGGAGAGTTGTAGATGTCAGGGATTTCCTCCCACAGAATGGTAGAGATAGAGTGTAGCATAGCTTTGATCCGGTCTAGCGACAGAGTGTGTTTGTTAAACATGAGCTGAGTACACACTACTGTTCTGTGAACTGTGAACTGAGTACACATGTGCATTCCATCTCTGCTGCTATCAGACTGCCGATGAGTGTCTTCACCTTTACAGGTCAAGATAATTAGAACAGAAAAAGAAAAAAAAATCATAAAATACATGGCATCAAATGCACCCTGCTATTTAGTCTACAGAGATGTGAAGTGCAAGCTGAGATTTGAACACAAACCATTATTTTTTTAACTAAGTGTTTCACACTATTGATTGATTGATTTATATTTATCAGGAGATATTCAATATATTAAAGACCAGTGTTGGGGGTAACGCATTACAAGTAACTTGAGTTACGTAATAATATTACTTTTTCCAAGTAACTAGTAAAGTAACGCATTACTTTTCAAATTTACAACAAAATATCTGAGTTACTTTTTCAAAAAAGTAACGCAAGTTACTTTTTCACATTAATTTGACTGACAGATCTCCTGCCCCCATGTTGAGAAAAATAAGTGCAGAGGCGTTGTGTGTAAACATGATGGTTATTGTAGTTCCAGACTAAATGTGAGCATTTATTTATCTCACTTGCATAATAAAGATTCTGTACTCCTCAAAATGAATAAAATCAGTCAAATGCAAAATCAGAGTACTATGCAAACCTCCAATAATTAAATGTTAAATAAAACAACTATTTTTATGCATTTACCTTTATATTTAATTTACCAATGTCTTGCTGCTTACCTTTGATAATGAAAATTACTAGATTTTTTGTTTTTATTGGTAAAACTTTTTTCTCCTGCATCCTATTCTACCATTATCCAGAATGGCAGCACAGCAGAGCTGCGCCCTCTACTGTTCATGCGTGAATTCGCATTTTTACCTCATTTTTACCTCAGGCTTATTATTTCAATTTTGGTATGAAGAGGTCTTTACCGTTGCACAAAAATATAACTTTTTTGTTATAAACTAAAACAAGCACAGCCCGGGTGAGAAAAAGTAACGCAAAAGTAACGTAACGCATTACTTTTCTTAAAAAGTAACTAAGTAACTCAATTAGTTACTTTTTAAGGGAGTAACGCAATATTGTAATGCATTACTTTTCAAAGTAACTTTCCCCAACACTGTTAAAGACCCCCTATTACGCTTTTTCGGACATCACATTTTATAGTTGTTTGTGAATGCACTCACAAAATTAGTCATTGGACAAACTCAATTGAGGGAAGTTTGTCCATCCAATAATGTGTGTTGCCCCTACTCATAAATTAAAAAAAAAAATCATGCAATGAAATGTAATTGAGTTGGTCCAACTCAATTTGATCAAATACAGTTTAAATTATATTTATAAAATTACTTTTTTATACTTGTTTTTATCTTAAATTAAATAATTTCATTGTAAAATCAATTATAAGCAGTTTCATTCATCATTATACAAAATGTATAATGAACAATTAAGAAAAGACTGGTGTCACTCCATAGCATAGATCACCGTGTACAGCCTAAACACAGACTCCATAATGGCCTAAACACTCTTCTTCATAATGGTAATCACAAAATTTAAAAACATTACTGAAATTCCTCAAAATGTCCAACACAACTGAATATTTAACACTAACACTAACTAACAACATATTTCCCTTAACTGAAAAAACATAAAATAACACTTTAATCCCTAAATGTACTCTCCTAATGTAGTCCCTTGCAAAGCATGCTGGGAACTACAGATCCACTGCCTAGTTAGTTATGTCAACAAAAATGATTCACTTCAGTTTTTAATATATTAGGTTGATTGAACGCAATTAAATTAAGTTGTGACAAAATGTAAAAAAAAATCATGTTACTTTAGCTCATTTTAATTAATTAAACTGAACAAGAGTTTTTTGAGTGTGTAAAAGGTCTGCAAAGTTCCAAAGCTCAAAGTGCACGATAAATGGACTTATTGTCTCCCAAAATAAAGAATGATTCTGAAGAAACGAGTCATCAGATATTTCAGCCTTACTTCCTGCACGAACCTATGTAGCTTTGTAACACATTTGCATAAAGCCAGCCTGGTCTTCATTGGCTTCCCATGAACAATGTCTTCTTTGACCTTCAAACACCGCTGAGGCCTGGAAGAGTTTGATTTGTGTTGTCGGCATGTTGAGAAGACGCTGTTGTCTGCACTACCAAAGAAAATACACTTTGACGCACTTACAAAGGATGAGGATGATGACTTGAATTGATATGGTAAAACTGATGCCATCCTTTTTATGATTTCATCAATTATACATTTATTTGTTTTTCTATTTATTTAAAATGAGTGATGCATACTGGCACCATGGCAGTTTTCATACAAAATCTGCTTGCAGTTTTATTTCTTGAGAAGGGTAAAACAACCCTTTACAAATATTACTTTGAATTGTGCAGTTACAGTAAACTTTGTTTCAGACCACACACACACTTTCTTATATAACACTCTCATTTAAATCCTCCGGATATCACTCTCTGAGCTTGAACACCTTGGTGGTCTGACTCTTATCTATGAAACTAAATTTTCCAGCACCTCCTTAACATACTGTGAAAGCCAGTGCAGAGCCTGCTAAAATTAAACTAAACCAGTCAAAGTTCAGAGATTATTTTTGCTACAGCAGAAGTATACACACTCCCTGCTGAAAACCCAAACCATAACATTTCACCTTTGTTCATTTTCCATATATACAGCAGGGCCCTTATATTGGCTCTTGTCTGTTCTGGTCTTCTCTCCTCCACTTGTATTCATAGTTGTTTGTGTATTCTTCATGGAAGCTGTACTGTTTTCTCATTGCATTACAGCTTTGATGGATTTGCAAGGAAACGAAGCTTTGACGTCTTTACCCCTCTGCTCGACGGAGTCTGACGCCAGTTTGTCTTGTGCCCCACGTCTGGCTTTCAAAGATCACTTTGGGAGAATCATGATTTTTATGAAAAATGACCATGGTAGGATATTCAAAAAGTGGTAAATGTTTCTACAGCGGAAGGATGCCTTGCAGCGGCGTGTGCTTTGATCTCGCTGAAATATATTCACGAGTTTTGCGCTTCTGTGACTCAAACCAATGTAAATGCTGATGACTCAAACTCAGAGCTGTAGTCCAAGCTCATTTGTTTTGGCCAAATCCCTGTCTGAGTTTTTAATGCTGTCTGCTGCTGATACTCTCTGCACATTGTTTGCTAAATGTACGCATCTGTTTAGATCATTCTTGTTATTACCGACTTGGTCAACGTGATTTGGGCTGAAATATTGTCTCTGGGACGGCAGCGCTGCATGTGCTCGGAAACTATTCAATCAGGTGTTATTTCTCAGCCTGTAATGAGGCTACAGAAATATGGTAATGAAACAGACCTCTGCATATTCAAGTTATGGATTAGCTGGGAGTATAAATGAATACATTAAGAAGTAATTTACTTTAAAGGCCATACCATACATAAACATGTTGATGTTGATCAGAGGCTGTGTTCAAGCTGCTGCATACACACACACATACTGTACATATGTGCAAACACAGTTGGTGTTTGCCCTTTTGATGTAATTTTAATATTCATATTCATTCCTGAAGGGGGCTTCAACTGGAGGGTTGGCCAATTATTGATTATTCTCAAAATATTTTTTGTGAGAAAATTAAAATGCATTAGATAAAAACACTGTATTAAAGGGGACCTATTATGCAAAATTCACTTTTACATGGTGTTTGAACACTGATATGTGGATATGTGTCCACAGTGTGTGTAAACAACCAGCCTATAACGTTAAAAATCCACCCACTCCCTTTTTTATAATCCCCATAAATCAGAAGCAGTGTCTGAAAATATGCTGTTCCAAATTTTCCCCCTACTGTGACGTCACAGTATGGGGCAAGCCCCGGCCATTAGCATAGATCCGGCCCTGAGTAAGCCGCACAGTCTGCCATGTTATGGCACCTCTTGATATATTGTCTGCACCACATAAGCATTACAAACGTCCTGTTTTTGGATGTACCAATAAACATAAGAGTCTCCATAGACTCCCAGAATCTGAGCCACTGAGGACACAGTGGATACATTTAATTTATGAAGGAAATGTGCCGAAGGAAATGTGCCGAAGAAATGGCAAAGTCTTAAATATTTGCAAATCATTTTACACCGGACTGAACTTTTTCCCAGGTGCTTCTTACATCAGGCCTGAGGCGGACTTGGTCAGTGAGAACGCCGCTTTCAGGCATGCAAGGGCGGTAGAAAATGGCGGTGAGAACTGCACAGTGAGTCTTCGCTCAACATGCCGCAGTGGTCATTTTTGTGTATAACACTAAAAAGATGTATTTCTTACAGACCCCCGGTTCCTGTATAGAGTTTGGGATATTTGTACCAGAGAGAACTTCTTTCCCCTGCAGTAGTGGCTTAGCACAGCGCCAGGCTCTGGGCTGAGTAGGTGAGCGTGTGTTGGTTTTCCCTGGGCGGTCAAGATGGCGCTAGGTAGGCCACCACGCATGATTATCAGAGTAGGGCCTCCTCTCATATTGAGAGTAGTGTATAGGCCGCCGCTCATTTCTTTGAAATGTTTGTGGATTACTAAGCGGTAGCACACCTTTCTGGGATAATGGAGTGTTTTCTACCGCTTAGGGTTACTTTGTGTCTTTGGTTCCCTAAGCCACTTCAGGTTGGATTAAGTTTGTCTCTCTTAGAGTGTGTTTTTGAGACTGAGCGCTGTGGCGTCAGTTGGGATGTGGAGAGGCGCGTTGCTGAGGCACCGTCACCTTTGGCTGTTCACTACGTGGCTCTGAGCCTGTTGTACCATCCCTGCATATGTTAGCCTCCTCTCATTGAGAGTCGTTGGTTTAAGTAGCAGCCAGCTTGTTTTTCTGGCAGTTATTTCTCGTCTATTGCAAAACTCGTACAGCTTGTAGGCTTTACAAGCCTCCCTGGAACGGGTCCCCATAGCAATGAGTAGCTAAATCATGTGGTAGGCCTCAGCAGGCCGTAGGGTCTAATATTACTCCCACATTGTGCAAATGTTTGTTCCCAGTTAGCAGGCCTCTAAAGTTAGGCCTTGCTGGAGGATTGCTCCAAGTTTCAGTCGCTTGACGGTTAGCACAATTGAGTTAGTGCTAGCAGGTGGTAGGCCTCATTAGGCCTCCCTAGTAGGCTTGCGATCAGATAGAAGGCCTCATCAGGCTTCCTTTTGAGAGTGAGCTTCCGGAGGAGGTTTCCCGGGCAGCTAGCATGACTTGCTATCAGGTAGGCCTCACCAGGCCTCCTGGGAGGGCAAGTTTGCTGATGCATCAAGGTACTGCTAGCCTAGCTGGCTATCAGGTTAATAAGGGCAATTACGCTCTCCTGAAGGTCGGCTGTCAATTGTAGGCCTCAGTAGGCCTCTTGAACAAGGCGCATTATCAGTTGGAAGGCCTCGACCAGGCCTCACTGGAGGTAAGTACCGATGTGCGCATCGGGACAGCTAGCCTGTCGGCTATCAGGTTGTAGGCCTCATCAGGCCTCCCTGAAGGCCTGCTGTTAGTTGTAAGGCCTTACTAAGCCTCCCTGAGGGTGAGCTCCCAGGTTGTGGTCACTCCCAGAGGCAGGTAGTAGGCCTCATCAGGCCTCCCTGAAGGCCTGCTGTTAATTGTAAGGCCTTACTAGGCCTCCCTGAGGGTGAGCTCCCAGGTTGTGGTCACTCGAACAGGCCCGCACTGGGCTTCCCCAGAGGCAGGTAGTAGGCCTCATCAGGCCTCCCTAAGGCGTTCCTGGGACCCAGTCACTTGAAGAAAACAGTTAGCACGAGGTGCAAACAGGTAGCAGGCCTCTCCAGGCCTCCCTAAAGGCTGGTTATCAGGTAGTAGGCCTCAATAGGTCTCCCTTGAGGGCGAGTTCCTGTATCAGGATGCTTGGCTTGCCTGCGTAGCTTGACTGTCAAGTTGTAGGCCTTCATTAGGCCTCCTTGAGAAAACAAGATATAACCTCAGCAGTTAGCATGCTTCGCTGGCAGGTGGTAGGCCTCTCTAGGCCTCCCTGGAGGTGAGCTTGAACGCTCTGAAAATTGGCATATATTGCTGTCAGGTAGTAGGCCTCACTAGGCCTCCCTGAGGATGGATTCCCGAGCCAGGATGCTCGGGTTGCCAGCAGGGCGTGCTGTTAGGTAGTAGGCCTCTATAGGCCTCCCTGGAAAACCCGCTATCAGGTAGTAGGCCCACGGGGCCTCCTTGAAGGCGAAGTTCCCAAGTTAGGCACTTCTTAGCTATCAGTTCTCTGTGTTAGAACTTGTGGTAGTTGGGCCTACAGCTGGAGGTTACCCGCCAGGCAGGTTCAGCTGCTCCCCTCAATGAGGGTCATCTATGAGCACTCAGCCGCCTGAGCCTGGTCAGACGGTCGTAGGCCTCTCATGAGGCCTCCCTGTTAGATCAGTCCATAGGCCTTTCCGTAACACGTTTTGTGTTTTTGTGTTTTCTTTGAAACACAAGCACCTGGTAGATCCTTGATTTGAGCAGGCAGACTCCCCTCGCTAGCAAGGGTTGTGAAGTGCTATGCTGAGTATTGCTCTCTAGGATAACCCGTCTCTGAGTTCCGGGCTAAGTAGGACTGCCAGTTTTTCAGTCCCTTAGTTTGGATGCCCCCTGGGCACCTTCCAGAGGCTCTGTTTTTGAACAGACAGGGTTGGCTAAACCGAAGTGTCCATAACACTTAGGGCACCAGGTCAGGCCTCCCTGGTGGCACTCGGGATAATTGATTTCCCGAGCAGTGACTGGCTGGGGCTCCTTCGGGTCCCCTAGCTACATTCCCTTAAAGGGACCCCTTCTGTCGAAGTAGTGGTCCCAGGCCTTTGAGCAGTCTAGATAGAACCCCACGCAGTGCGTTAGGGTTCCGTTTAGTTGCATAGCTTGGGCTATGACCGTAGGGAGTGCTGTCGCTGTCAGCCCAGTGTGACCTGAGGGGGAGTCGCTCAGGTTTTTCAGTGGAATTACTTGTGTTGACAGTTGTCACTGCCAATAGGCAGACACTCCCCTCAGCATGGCGACGTTGGTATATCGTTCCCCATAGCGTCAGCTAGACGCAGCGAGAGTTCCCTTTCGAAAGGGAACGTCTAAGGTTTGTCCTTGAGAACAGGGAACGAGCGCTGCGTCTCGTTGCCATGCTTCAGGGCCTATCTGCCATACAGTCCCTTCAGACGAAAGAGATGTATCTGTGTTGGCACAGCGCCCTTATATACTTCCGGGTCGCATGATGATGACGTCATGGGCTGACGTCGGTCAAAGACTTTGCCGTGATTCGATAGTAGCTTCAGACACCAGTCACAATGAGGGCATTCCCTATAGCGTCATCTAGACGCATCGCTCGTTCCCTGTTCTCAGGGAACAGAGGTTACATACGTAACCTTAGACGGTTTGTCCATATTTGACCCAAGCATGAGTTGAAACAACCCAGCATTTTTTGTAACTCCATAACAACAACTACTTAAATGTATCCACTGACCATTCAGAAACATCCTGTTGCATTCTAAAAGTTGTAACTTCTTCCTGAGTGTCTGACTCCGGTTCGGACAAATAAAGCTGAACACCGCTACCAGTGGTGGAATGTAACGGAGTACAAATACTTTCCCTTACTTAAGTAAAATTTTCACGTATCTGTACTTTACTTAAGTAGAATCAATAGTGAATACTTTTGTTACATTTTGCAGCAATTATTATACTTTCTACTCCACTACATTTCTACGTTTCGTTACATTTCCGTTTAATTTTCTGATCAGTTTCAGGGCTCGAAATTAACGTGTGTCCGTGGATTTGTTCCGTGGACTTGACAAGTGGATTTTTTGAAGGGGCAAGTGAAAGATAATTTTACTTGCTGATTAAAACGTCAATAACAAAAATAACTAGGGAATCACCAACATGCAAGAATGATTCTGCGTGTGAGTGGTGATCGATAGTAGATAATAATATATAATGTAATGAACTGACGGTAACAAGGTAGCGCAGTTGAGGCTCGCGCAGCCTCATGAGGAGAAATCAAATGAGCGCAGCTCACAGAGAAACTCAGTCACATACTGCAGTAACAAGTCAAAATGTGAAGTTTTAATTTTTATAACATATAATACGGTTAAAAAACATCACACGACCAAGAGTGCTGTTTTCCTGAATATCATCACGACAGAAAATGTGACACTGATTTCATATGACAGTACCATAAACATTTAATTAACATTGTTTAACATTAAACTTACATTTTAGATGCAATATTGACTGTTTTTGTTCTATTTCAGAAGTGAACATATTTCCAAGATCACATCAGAAACAACACATCTCACAGCAACAGTGTGTTTTTATAATCAACAAATGCAATCCAACAATTGGCCTAAAGTATATACATCTACAGTTGGCCTATAGGGATAATTCAGTGTAATTGGGCCATTTAAAAACAAATAATTAATAATTGGGACACATTTACCTCAATTCACCCTGTTCAATAATGCTAAACAGTCAAAAAGTCTCACGGTTTGCTGTAAGCTAATTCACTAAAGAGAATTGACAGAGTCATTCGTTTGGGAATCGGACTACAGTGTTTGGACTATGTTTTTAAATTAACTGGAAAAAAAACCCCCACCAGAATTAGCCTCATAAATATTGGTAAAGCTTTAGATTACAGCCCGGAAAGTACTGCGTAAGTAAAGCGAATTTACAGCGTAACTTTTGTTAATTATAGTGCAACTATAAAGTATGTATGTGTAGGTATAAGGGAACAATATGTAATATTCGGGGAATAAAGGGGTATCTATCAGGAAAATTAACGAATTATTTATACTGTAAGTATTTTTTAATTAAGGGGTAATTATCCGTGTAGTTACAGGGTAAATGGTGCTTGTTATTCTGTGTAGTTACAGGGTAAGTGTGAAACTACGGGCTGTAAATTAAAGTGGTGCTTGTTCCCCTCTTGTTTCATGAAGTTACAGGGTAAGTGTCGTGTTGGGTTCTTGATAAAAGGAATAAAGACGCAGCAGCGTATGTTTACATGGCGTAACCTCGTTTATTCACCCACGAACTCTCCCGCTATCTTGTTAGGAAGGCCCTCTACCGCCCCCTCGCGCCCAGGCATGTAACATTATTACAGATCACACCACATCTCCCTTTCTGAAAAGCAATAAACTGTGATCTACATCTTTTATCACCGTTACATCAAACTTTTACTCTCACATTTATAACACTGTGAAATATCAAGGCTACTATAACATTTCTTTACAAAATCTATTTAACTCTTTCCTTTCCCCATAACTTACATAGAGATCAGGTTACACTCAAGAATATGAACTCTTTTAAGTCTCTTTTAGGCTAGAAATGAACACCAATAGCCTCCATAAACATTTAACACTCAACAGGATTAAACTTCCCTTTAAACTCCTTAGAAGACCACTTAAACAAACTACTCTGCATTGCCCCACCAATACATTTCACCCTTTTTTTTTCACATTTCACTTTTTATTTTCTCATTTCACTTTTTTTTTCACATTTCACTTTTTTTCACATTTCACTTTTTTTTCACATTTCACCTTTTTTTTTTAGTTCTCACAGGTCCAGTCTATCTGTTTTTTTGATAGTTCTGCCAGACCTGGTTCTCACAGTTTGAGGAGAGCACGGAGGCCTCTCTGGAGACACGTGACCAGTGCCTGTCGAAGTATCCTGCAGGTTAACCCCTGCAGCATGTTCATGTAATTCACTGCTGTTATCTGCCGACATGGGCACAAGGTGGCGGCGATTTCGCCTTACAGTACCCTGTGGTCCACTGACCAGGTAAGATCTTGGTGTTTCATGTGCAGATGTCACAGTACCTGTAGATCTTGTATCTGTAATCCACACTTGATCTCCTGGTGACAGGTCAGAGAGGTTTCTCACTCTGTGTCTGCGGTCATAATTGCATGAGTCCATCCCTCTCTTCTCTCTTTCCTTACGCTGCAGTGACTGAAGGTCTGGGATAGCTGGCTCCAACACCGCCGGGAGAACTGGCACTGTTGTGCGCAAACGGCGCCCCATGAGCAGCTGGGCCGGACTAAAACCATTGCTCAAAGGAGTGTTCCTGTAAGCCAGCAGCGCACAGTAGGGGTCTGTTGCTTTCTTAAGCAAGTTTTTGATAGTTTGGACGGCACGCTCTGCCTCCCCGTTGCTTTGAGGATATCTTGGGCTGCTCGTTACATGCTCAAACTCATACTCGGTGGCGAAAGCTGACATGTGAGCCCCTGCGAACTGAGGCCCGTTGTCTGTGACTAGAATCTCCGGTATGCCGTGCCTGGCGAAAATTGACTTGAGGTGCTTTACCACATCCACACTTCTTGTCGGGCTCAGCTGGGCCACCTCCACATACCTGGAAAAATAGTCCACAACAAGCAAGTAGTCTTTGTTTTTCAGTGTGAACAAATCAGCCCCAAGCTTCTGCCATGGCCTATCAGGTAGCTTGGAAGGCATAAGGGGCTCAGTCACATTGGCACGTTCTTTAACGCACGCTGTGCACTTCAACACCAGCTCACCTATCTGGCTACTTAGCCCAGGCCACCACACGGATTGTTTGGCTCGTTCACGGCATTTAACTATTCCCTGGTGCCCTTCGTGAATTTTCTCTAGCACTCCATTCCTCATTACTGATGGGATAACTAGCCTAGTACCCCGCAATAATAGCCCATTGTGAGTGCTAAGAACAGCCCTTTCCGTCCAGTAAGGTCTTACCAGCGTATCAAGTCTACTGCGGTCAGGCCAGCCTTCGATGCAGTATTTCATCACTTCGGCGCACACGCTGTCTGCACTTAGCTGTTTCCGCAGTTCAGATAAGTAGGTCTCACTTGCTGGTAAGTTTGCAATTACAGAGTCCACATAAATGTTGGTTTCCTCCATCAAGCCATCTCCATCCGTCTCACCACTCTTCAGCGGCGCCCGTGACAGTGTGTCTGCTGTCGTGAGGCTTTTCCCTGGGACGTGTCTGATCGTGTATCTGTACCTCATGAGTCTCATCCTGAATCTTTGTATTCTAGGTGGGAGGGAATCCAGCGCTTGTCCGCCCAGCAGGCTCACGAGGGGTTTGTGGTCTGTCTCCAGCTCAAAATGGAGACCGGTGATGAAGTCACTGAATCGTTCACATGCCCAAGTCAGGGCCAGTGCTTCTTTCTCCACTTGAGCATAGCGCTGCTCTGTACATGTGAGCGCCCTGGAAGCATATGCCACCGGCGCCCAGGTTTCCTGGCATTTCTGCAGAAGTACGCTGCCTAGCCCATACGCCGAGGCATCGGCTGAGATTTTCAGTTCTTTGTTTGGGTCATACAACTGCAGGACCGGAGTGGACGCTAACTCTTGTTTGAGGCTGGTGAACGCTCTCTGCTGCTCAGGCCCCCAATACCACAGGTTCTTCTTTGAAAGCAGGTCTCTGAGAGCTTTATCTTTTTCGGCTAAGTTGGGCACAAACTTGCCAAGTTGATTTACCATGCCCAGAAAGCTCCTGAGTTCACTGATGTTGTGTGGAGGATCCATCTCACATACAGCACGTGTCTTCTCTGGATCTGGGCTTATCCCATCTGCTGAGATGATGTATCCGAGGAATTTCACCTTGGTTTTGTTAAACTCACACTTAGCTGTATTCAGTGTGATGCCAGCCGCCTGTGCCCTCTGCAGAACCACATGCACCCGTGTGTCGTGCTCTGCCTGTGTGGAACCCCATATAAGGACGTCGTCCATGTGGCAGACGACTCCTTCTAAGCCTTCTGTCACCTCCGTCACCATCCGGTTCTGAAAATGTTCTGGAGCTGAGGCTATACCAAATGGTAGGCGGTTGAAGAAGTAGCGCCCGAATGGGGTGATAAAAGTGGTGTAATGGGCACAGTCTCTTGATAATGGGATTTGCCAAAACCCCATATTGGCATCCAGCTTTGTGAATAACTTTGCACCAGACAGCATGCCTAGCGTCTGGTCCACAGACGGGAGGATAAACTTTTCCCTGCACACCGCTTCGTTGAGGGGAGAGAGGTCTACACAGATCCGGATTTCATCCTTGGATTTCTTTGGTGCAACCACCATGCCAGAGCACCACTCTGTTGGTTGTTCGATACGGCTGATGACTCCTAGCTGCTCCATGCGCTGGAGTTCCTGCTTTACTTTACCCATTAAGGGTATAAAAAAGCCAAGCAAGAGAAACGAATAAGTGTTGTAAATCTGTTTTTAAAAACGTATGTTTCCGAGTGATATCAGATTGTGTACTTGTTTTTATTGTATTTACCCTGTAACTACATGAAACAAGAGAGGAACAAGCACCACTTTAATATACAGCCCGCAGATTCATACTTACCCTGTAACTACATGAAACGAGAGGAACAAGCACTCCTTTAATATACAGCCTGCAGATTCATACTTACCCTGTAACTACATGAAACAAGAGGGGAACAAGTACCACTTTAATATACAGCCCGTAGATTCAGACTTACCCTGTAATTACATGAAACAAGAGGGGAACAAGCACCACCTTAATTTATAGCCCATAGATTCATACTTACCCTGTAACTACATGAAACGAGGGGAACAAGTACCACTTTAATATACAGCCCGTATATTCATACTTACCCTGTAATTACATGAAACAAGAGGGGAACAAGCACCACTTTAATTTACAGCCCGTAGATTCATACGTACCCTGTAACTACATGAAACGAGGGGAACAAGCACCACTTTAATTTACAGCCTGTAGATTCATACTTACCCTGTAACTACACAGAATAACAAGCACCACTTACCTTGTAACTACATGGATAGTTACCCCTTAATTAAATAAAATGTTATATAAATATAACATTTTGTTCCCTTATCTACACATACATACTTTATAGTTATACTATAATTACAGAAAGTTATGTTGTAAATTCACTATACTTACATAGCACTCTCTGGGCTGTAATCTAAAGCGTTACATAAATATTATATCTAAATGTCACAGGGCCTTTCTAGTACAAATCATATGACTGGTTTACAATTATATGTGATAAATCTACATGCGTGTGATTTAAGCAAGAGAAGAGTTACAAGTCCTAGAGAGTGTTTTGTTCAGTCTTAAAGTGTGGAAAAACAGCTCAAGGTAGCTAAATGGAGATTAATCTCTTGACCTACATTCACCAGCTGAATATCAAGCTTAAAAAATTCTCGCTGGAGGCCCACCAGCATCCCTCTCGCTGCAGTAAGATTTGCAGCAGTGTCCGCTGCGCTACTTTAATCGTTTCCCTAGGCATGCACTTACGTTGTGACACCAAACATGGCCTCCGCGGTCCCCCGAGCCCCGCTGTGCCGCTCCCTCATTAAGCTTTGTAAGGATGCTATTATACTGTCATTACACTGTTATTAGGTACTAACACACACACACTTACTCAAAAGACAAAAAGGAATTGATTAACTCACATGTAAACTCACAAAACCACAGGTTCCTGACCATTGTCAGGCTATTACCATATCTTTCAATATGTCAGTTAAACTAAAGCTGTTGAAAGCGCAAATCAAACAGTGGGTGTTATTACTCTTATTACTTTTGTGGATAAAGAGGCTACAAAATGGCTCTCTTTCCCATACTCCCTCTTTGATAGGCCTTTCTGGATCTATCGTCCACTCAGCCCTACTAGGAACAAAAAACAAATCTCCATATTGATTTTTAGAGGGGAGGAATTCATTATATTGTTGCGGCAAGTGGTGCCGCCCAGTATTGAGGCTCCTGATGCACCGATTCAAGTGTAAACCCTGGTGATTAGCTCATAAATATCAGTTGTGAATCATTAATATTGAGTCTAATTATGCAGCTCATTTCTTGCTGTAGTGAACGTGTCTGAGAGGTGATGGATCGGGGAGGTTTGGGATGGACCGCGGTAGATGTATTTGTTTATGATGCAGAAACGTGCTGAATTTGATCGATGGGAGAGTGTGAGCAGTGAAGGATTACTGAGCGGCTGTGGTGACAGATATTCTGCCCAACAGCTGGATGAACGCTGGATTAAAAACTCAGTTCTTATCAGAAAACTCCTTAGGGATTACACACATGCTCTTACTGATTTACACACACTCCCTCACATACACACTATAAACAACACAGACTGTCCACCACAAAGGAAACAACTTTTTAAACATCTAGTTTAGAAATGTAATTTTTGAATTCATGTTGGTTTTGAAAAACATTGAAACATTGTCGGAAAAAAAGGTACGAAAGCTGTCACTGGGGCGGCACCTTTTCAAAAGGTACACTTTTGTATCTAAAGTGCACATATTTGTACCTAAAAGGAACAAAAGTGTACCTGACAGCTTTCAAACCTTTTTTTCTGAGAGTGTACCATTTTTAAGAAAAGTTCAAGACATTTGGTAAAGTAAAATATAATAATTATTTCCCTTTGAATACACTTGTGTACATACAGTATCTTTATGATTCGTTTTTGTCTTTTAAAAAAAAAGTTTTTAAATGAATTTTTCTAAATTAACATATTTTTAATGAAAATCGGAATAGATAAACTAAATAAATTGCACCACATGAAATTTCACATAACATTGCCTTATCATAAAAAGGTCAAATTATCAGATATTTTAAAATACTAAATAAGCCTGACACACAGTCACAAGGGTCTTCACGAGTCATCTCTATGATATCATTTCCTGCATGTTGGTTGCATCACATGACTTTGATTTGGGTTATTTTCTTAAGAAATAATGACAAAATATCATCTTATCAACTACCTATTAACTACTTAAGGTTTTCTTTTCTTTTCAAATTAGGCTTTCTTCTTTATTATGGTATCACCAAAATATATTTAAATTCATAGAGATGTATTGAAGTTATTGTATATATGAATTACATTTTTATTATATTTTTGAATAAATCATACATGTCTGTCTCTGTCCAAACAAAAATGTCCGTCATGTCATTAACCTACACCTTTACATGATACTCATATATATATATATATTTTGCATAATTAATGCAGACTAACTCAAACATACCCCATACATTATAACATACATGTTATAATGTATTAATCAATTTTGTCCACTAAATATCATTAAACTGGGTTTTTGTTTGATTTCTCACTTCTCTCACTTCTAGGGCAAATGGGCTCCTAAATTATAGCAAAGTACACACAAAAATATTTGTGAAAACGATATCATGAGGAGCCCACAACAGTACGGTTCTGAGCTGGTATAACTAATATGGTTTTGGCTCAGGTGATTAATATGTCTATTAGAGGAGAGATGAGACTGATTGACTGCTGTAATCCCTTTACAATCTGTTAGATTTGGGTTTATATGTAAAAACTGGCCTTGGTTTACTAACTCACATACAGAGTGAGAGAGAGAGAGAGAGATTGATAGAGATAGATAGATAGATAGATAGATAGAGAGAGAGAGAGAGAGAGAGAGAGAGAGAGAGAGAGAGAGAGTGAGAGAGAGAGAGAGAGAGAGAGAGAGAGAGAGAGAGAGAGAGACGGCTCCAGACTGTGTCAGTTTGAAGTACAACTGCTTTAAAAAGTACAAAAGGCCCAGAGCTCCTCAAAGATCAGTCCAGTGCGGTCAAAGCCCTGCTGAGGGTTTGTGTACAAGAGCTGAACAGAGAAATAAAGAAGTGTCTCTACAAAACAGCAAGGCTGAAAGGGGATCTAGCAGTGGTAAAAAGGATCACGAGGACAGAAGGAGTAAAAGTGAGTGGAGATGTCTCAGGGTTTAGTGATGAGTTGCATCAGAGAGATATGACCTAAGGTGCCCGCTTGCTCAAAGATCCAAGTCTCCAAAACAACAACGGTTGATGTTAACGGCTCGGGTTATGTATATAACCCTTGTTCCCTGAGAAAGGGAACGAGCACTGCATCGGAACGACGAATTTGGGGAAACTCCCTAAGCAACAGCGCGTCTGAAGTATGAATGAAATCAGGCCAATCCTGATTGGTGTTGCGTCATGACGTAACTATGACGGCGTACCCGGAAGGTACATAAGGGGAGCCCAGGCATAGTAATGGCAGTTATCGCGATGAAGCATGCGCTCCAGGCCTGCCGAGGTGTGGCGACGAGATGCAGTGCTCGTTCCCTTTCTCAGGGAACAAGGGTTATATACATATCCCGAGCCGTTCCCTTTCGAGGGAACTCCCACTGCATCTGAACGACGAATTTGGGGAACGAGTACCCACTAGGCCACACCGATGGTAGCACCAGTCCTAGTGTGAAGCCGGAGACCGGGCACAGCTAGGACTGGAGTACCCTAGCACCGGGCGTCGCAGGGAGGTGCAGACTATAAAATCTAATAAAAGTGTGTGGAGTAGCCCATCCGGCCGCCTCGCAAATGTCCTGCAAAGGGACCCCAGAAAGGAGGGCCACCGAAGAGGCCATGCCCCTGGTGGAATGTGCCCTCACGGCCATAGGTGAAGGCAGGTTGCGCACCTGATAGGCCGTGGCTATTGCCTGGACAATCCAGTTACTGATAGTCTGGGTTGACGCAGGCAGCCCCTTCCTAGATGAACCAAAACACACTAATAGCTGCTCAGATTTCCTCCACTGCGCAGACTTCTCCACATATAATTTAAGGGCTCTGACCGGGCAGAGCAGGTGAAGCCTCCCTTCTTCCGCCGTCACGTGAGGCGGAGGATGAAATGCCTGAAGAACCAAAGGCCTGACCACGTTTGATGGCACCTTGGGCACATAACCGGCCCTAGGGTGTAAGATGGCCTTCACTTCGCCAGGGGCAAACTCCAGGCAAGTCGGCGTAAGCGCCAAAGCCTGAAGGTCCCCCACCCTCCTCAGAGAAGTGATGGCTAAGTGAAAGGCCATCTTAAGGGTCAAGCTCTTTGGGTCTGCTGACTCTAGTGGCTCGAAGGGGGCCTCAGCCAATCCCTCGAGAACCACTGCCAGGTCCCAGATTGGGACACTGGAACGAGCCGCAGGCCTCATCCTCCGAGCCCCACGGAGGAACCGTACAACCAACTGGTGCCTACCCAAAGGCCCATCACCCAACGGTGTGTGGAAAGCCCCAATGGCAGCCACGTACACCTTGAGTGTGGACGGGGTAAGCCCTGCAGAGAAACGATCTTGGAGGAACTCCAGCACTGAAGCCACTGGGCAGTTAACTGGGTCCACCTCACGCTCTCTACACCAAGTGGAAGATCATTCCACTTGAGGCTGTACAGTCTCCTTGTAGACGGAGCCCTGGAACTGAGCATGGTCTCAACCACATCCGCCGGCAGGCCAGCCTCTAGGTATCTGGCCCCCTCAGGACCCACTAGCAGAGCTATGATGTCTGAGAACCAAACTCGAGTCGGCCAACGTGGTGCCACCAGAAGCAGGCTGGCGCCTTGTCGACGGACCCGCTCCAGGACTCCCGGGAGCAGAGCGATCGGGGGAAAAGCGTACAGATGCAGCCTCGGCCACGTCTGCACCATGGCATCCAGCCCCAGTGGGGCCGGATGCGTGAGAGAAAACCACAGTGGACAGTGGGTCGTCTCTCGAGACGAGAATAAATCCACTTTCACTGGGCCAAACCTCTCGCACATGGCCTTCACCACCTCAGGGTGGAGACGCAACTCCCCGGGCCTCAGCCCCTGCCTCGACAGGATGTCTGCTCCCTGATTTTGGACCCCCGGGACATACATTGCCCTGATGGACAACAGTTTCCCTTGGGACCACAGGAGGATGTGATGCGCCAGTCTGCATAGAGGGCACGACCTCAACCCCCCTGATGTCGTGCCCCAACCAGTGAGGGAGGCGTCTGTTGAAACGGATTCCCGGCAACAAGACGCTCCCAACACTGGCCCCTGGGACAGAAACCAAGGCTACTTCCATATGACTAGGGAACGAAGGCCACTGCGCGTTACCCTGATCATACAGAATGGATTTCCCCTTAAGGAAAGCCACCTGGTTTACTTCCATATCAGGACATGGTGGCCGCGGAGGTCCGGGAAAAAGCTCCTCAGAGCTTTGTAGACCGCCAGCATTTCCAGGCAGTAGATGTGCCAGGAGAAATGCCGGGTCTCCCACAGACCTCTCGCAAGCGGCTGCCATGACCACGTCCCAGCCAGTGAGGGAGGCGTCTGTTGAAACGGAATCCCGGCAACAGGACACTCCTAACACTGGCCTTTGGGACAAAAACCAAGGTTCTTCCATATGACTAGGGAACGAAGGCATCTGCGCGTTACCCTGATCATACAGAATGGTTTTCCCCTCGAGGAAAACCCCTTGATTCCCAGCCATCACTGTAAGGATCTCATGCAGCAGGCCAAGATATATTCTGTTGGACACAGCCGCAATGAGCCCCAGCAGTCCTTAAACTGCTTCACAGTGATGCTGTGGCCTAGCTTCCTTCTAGAGACCACCGCCCGTATGGACTCGATACGTGCGGGAGACAATTGTGCCCCCAACGTAGAGAATCCCATACGACTCCCAGGAACACAGTTCTCTGAGAAGGCGTCAACGCGCTACTGCGTGTAGAGTATCAAAGGGCTAGGCCGCCTGGAAGAACCCGATATTGGTACGCTTTGCCCCCAAAAAGCGAACCTCAGGAACTTCCTGTGACACAGAAGGATGGATACAGGGAAGTATGCGTCCTCTTCAGACCCATCGTGACAGACCAGTCCTCAGACTGGATCTGAATCACAATGGAGGAATTGCTAAGCATCTTGAATCTGAATCTCCTCAGAGAACGATTCAAGTACCTCAGGTCTAAAGTTGGACGCAACTCGCCATCCCTCTTAGGAACTATGAAGTACCGGCATTAGAATCCGGACTTCCTGTCTGCCAGAGGGACCCGTTCTATGGCCTCCTTGGCTAACAGGGCTGTACTTCTTGTTCCATAACCCGAACCTGCCCTGGGCCGACCACAGTCCGGACCACCCCGTTGAACTTCGGGGGAGGAGAACCGAACTGAAGCCTGTAACCCAGCTCTACAGTCTGCAGGACCCACATAGACACACTCGGAAGGCATGACCATGCGCCGAGATAATCTACTAAGGGAACAAGCCTCTCGAGGCTGGCCTCGGGTGTCAACCGAAACTCATTCCCGACCCCCTGAAGCGGCTAACCGGCAGGGAGCAGTCGAGAACTTTTTTCGGTTGGCGCACACGTTCGCTGCCCAGTCGCAAGTCCTACTGGAGGCGACGACGGCGGCGTGCGTGCGCGGGAAATCAGTGAGGCCCGAAGCGTCTTTGACGGCGGGAACACAGCACTGATTTCCCGAGAGCTCCTGGGGGAAAACGACCTCGGTCGCTCCTACCCGGGAGAGGGGGCTGGCCAGCAGGGGCCTCATCTAAGGGAGCAGCTCTAAAGGGCCGCAACACTAGGGCGGACACTGTGATTAGCCCTTGCCTAAACCTGATGTGTCCCGCAGGCCACAAGGCGGCGAGAACGACATCACTTCAGGAGGGCTCCATCTTAGATGAATATCCAGTTCACAAGTTAAACACGCTTGGGTGACAGAATTAAAGTATCCAATTTATCAAAGTCGGATAACACGACACTCAATTCCTCGGAATTAAATGCCATCATAATCACCAACCCCGTGCCAACTGAACTGAATGACAGGCTGAATAAAAATACATCTAACTCCTCAAAGTCAGATAATATTTTAATTTATTTCCTCAGAATTAAATGCAGCCACAATAAGGTGAAACAAAGTCTGAATGATAGGCTGAATATCTAACTCCTCAAAGTCAGATTATATTTTATTTAATTCCTCAGAATTAAATGTGGCCGTAATCATCAGACGAACTGTTTATTTGTATTTATATGGACTCATAAACCCTGCGTTGCCTCAGCAACGTGGTTCAAGCCGTCATAATACAACTGGCTTTCATCCCTCGAGAAAAAAGCCAAACAGTTTCAAACAATACGGTGAAACATGGTCTGAATGACAGGCTGAATATCTAACTCCTCAGAGTCAGCTCATATTTCATTTAAATCCTCAGATTTAAATGCTGCCATCATCAGACGATACTGTTTTATCGTACTATACGGACTCGTAACCCACACGTTGCCTCAGCAACGTGGCTCAAGCCGTTAAGCCAACCAGTATCTCATGCACACCGATCGCGTGTGTTCACTTTAATTGCATATATAAGGAGTGCTTATGACTTTGACTGCCTCGATGCTGAGCGCGTCTAATTCCTCAGAATCAGACCGCTGAAGCATCGGGTCCTCCGCCCCGGGGGAAGAAGCCGCAGCGCGGGCTTCCACACGGGGAAGGAGAACATCTGAACTGTCAGACAAAGACTGGGAAGATGCCTCAGCAGTCCCAAGTCCCACTGACAGTCCATCCGTGAGCCCCATGACCGGCCTCGCTGCACCGATCCACAGGGCTCACGAGGCTGGCCTGTCTCACTGAACACGGCCAGCCGAGAGCGGAGCAGCCTGGGTGTCAGCTTTCATAATGCTCGTAAGCGGCTCCCTCGAGAGCCGCCCGAGTATGCTGAACACCCAGACACTGCACACACAGCAGGTGTGCATCCGAGCCCGACATGTAACGGGGACACAGATGCACACACTACTTAAACTCTCTCACTTTCCAGTCGCCATTTCACACACACTTTCACTTTTTGACAAACAACAATAAATAGACAGACAGATTTCACACAGAGCGCTATGCTGAAGAGCGATAACTGCCATTACTATGCCTGGGCTCCCCTTATGTACCTTCCGGGTACGCCGTCATAGTTACGTCATGACGCAACACCAATCAGGATTGGCCTGATTTCATTCATACTTCAGACGCGCTGTTGCTTAGGGAGTGTCCCCAAATTCGTCGTTCCGATGCAGTGGGAGTTCCCTCGAAAGGGAACTGGTTCTTGTCGATATACAGTATTTATACAACAGTTCTTTCTAGTTCTTGAATCTGATCGGCTGAGAGCCTTTTCCGGCCATGCGAGATATTCTCCCAGTATTAGCACTGGGACCATTTCACAATAATTTTTTTTTTTTTTTTATGAGAGAATGTAGTTATTTAGACTTCAAATATGTAACTAATATATAAACATAGCACCTATTTTAGGATTTTTTTTTACGCTTTCGCAGATGCATACTCCACGCTGTCAGCAGCCGAAAACAGCTTCATCTTTGCTCTTATGTAGATAGTGGTTTTATACCTACAATAGGTATAATGCATTTAGGGTATATCAAACTGGCAATCTTTGTTCTTACTAATCTATTACTTGTTCAAGAAAAAAATCTATTTGGCTAAAGGTTAAGTTTCATAACATTATATTAAGGCTATTTTTAACTTGAATCCTGTGTATGTATGTATGTATGGGAATCCACTTAACTTTTAACTATTGTTCCCTTTCAGTCGGTCACGTTCGACGTACGTCGGACGTACCGACGAATTGGGGATCACTTCAGGGAGCCCCTATCAGCTTCGAGATATAGAGAGCAGGCCAATGGGCCATTGGCGTGCGAGATTTGCATCTCACGCTCCGCCCTGCGTCGCGGGTATAAACAGGAAGCGAAAGCGAATGCACGCTGTCATTCACTTCGGAACCGAACAGCGTTGATGAAGCAAGACTGCTTTTCTAGAAGAGAGCCTATCTGCAAGAGAGATGCTCCAGAGAACGAGAAGGACGCTCTGTGTTGGCGAAAAGGCACAATCAGCGCAACCGCATGTTCACCGCTGCATCAGCATAACAAACTGCTGTTCTCACAGCAACTGTCGGTTTGGTGAGGGCGTTTGTTTCAGTGAGTTCAAACACAGGACTGCACTTACCACCTGTGTGTTGCCGCGGTCTTCCCCTGGGTGCTTCAGCACTGTTTAAAGAGCGTTTCCTCACAAAAGAGCAACACGGGTGTGACACTGCGTCTTTTTCAAGACGTCATTCCACTCGTGCTTTTCTGGATGCGGTTGTTTCCTGTCATGATCCCTCTCGCATAAACATGTTGAGACTGTGTTCGTGGGTGATCCGTGTTCTCTCAGGGGAACGGGATCACGTCGACGCGCTGGTCATCTCACCTTCCGCGTGAGGGTTTGATGCCTCAAACGGGGTTGAGTCCCTTCGCTTATACCCCGATCTAGTCTCTTTTCTGGTGCACCAGAGGGGGGACTATTTTGGCTGATAAGCCTGGGTGACCTGAGGATTACAGTGAGGCTTCCCCGCCACGTACATCTCTGTGGGCCCCTCACTCCTCTATCGCATCGCAAGCATGTTGAGACTGTGTTTGTGGGTGGTCTATGCTCTCACGAGAGCCACGTCGGCGCGTTGTTCGTCTTGCCCTTTTTTCATAGGGGCTTGAGTGTTCAGCGCGCCGTGTGCCGTCTCACGGCCACGCCCACATCAGTAAACATTGGTAGAGAATATAAAAACAAACCAAGGGCCGAAATAAACGTGCAGGTAAAGTTCCCGGTGAACATGGTAAAAGAGTTTAGACAGAGGGTAGTAGCTAAAGCTAACTTAGTTCTAAAAAAAGTTCCTGGATGCGGTGTACTAGCTTTTACACATGCATTTTGTTATCTAAAGTTACATTTTGCGAAATTCAACATGACAGCGATCAACTTGAGCTAAGCATATTGAGTATTTATCATCTCTACTAATGGTTCGCTAAGTGTATAACATTGTAACTTTATGCTAAGTAATGTTATGTTAGCTATATTAGGCAGCTACGTGTGCTAGTGAGACATGCTTCATGAAAACATAAACCAAAAAAATTTATAATCAAAATGAAAGATTACCTGTCCAGCAGAAATACAGCCTCTTGAACTCCTCAAATCAAAAGGGTGTGCCAGGTTTTCACAACAAAATCCGCACAATTGCTACTCAAAACTAGCCCAAAACAAGCCCAATCGTGTTTCTCCGGTAAAAATCGCATTTGGGGGGTAAAATATGTGTCTTTTTATGTGGCTGCCTGCTAAAATGTGCAAATCCCGGGGCAAAAAATCACATAATTGGGGTCGCTTCAACCCGCGGACATGAAAAATAGCCCGCGGCAACAGTGTTTAAAGTAGCCTGATTTGGCAACACTGGGGTGCGCGCATGTGGGCAGATCCTGTAGCAAAAGGGGTGGTAGCCATGGTAGCGAGAGAGAGTGACAGTCGCCCAAGCCAATCACTTGTTTCGGCCCGAACGAAAATAATGAGTGGTGTTTATTGCAGAATAAAAAGTCTAGAGTCACTCGATTTTATACTCTCTTTTTCAGAGTACTTAAATTGTAATTATGTATTGACATATAAAGAAAGTTTAAACAAATTTGGACAAAAGTGTTTTACATCATTCTTACCTACCCTACCTTTAACACGCCGCGTCAAAATAAAAAAACGAACCGATAAACGCGCGCGAAAATCGTCCTGGTGTGAACAGGCCTTTAGTTGTAGTATTAGTTCTTACTTTGCTAAATAAATATATATATATATATATTATTTTTGATTATGGCATAGCTTTCTGCCCACCCAACTAGGCTAAAAAAGTAATGATTAAAAAAAACCAAATGCTTGATCAAGGGCCCGGCCCGGCCCGAGGATAGTGGCGGGAAATATCGGCCCAACCTGGCCCGTGGGTCGGGTCGGGTCAAGTTCGGGCTCGGACAGAGAATCTAAACTCTAAACGCAATATCTCACTCATAGCCGTGCGATATGACTGTATTCGGCCGTAGGTAATCACACCAGACTGATATACAGCCATATTGCACAGCTATGAGCGTAATATTGCGTTTATACAACAGTTTGATGGCACAAGTGTGTAAATGAATATGCGTGTGATATTGTTCATATATATCTGACGATATCCCAACATGTGACAAAATGACTAATGTAGTGAAGTCAAAAATTCTAGTGTAAATTAATTTGTTCTAAACCAACTAAATTGTGTTGACCCAACTAAACTGATTTATTTTGAATGAACCAAATTAAATTGTGTGTAAAAATGTATATATATATATATATATATATATATATATATATATATATATATATATATATATATATATATATATATATATATATATATATATATATATATATAAGATTATATCAAATGTATTAAGCAATTTTACCTTGCTATGTTACATCTACTGAAAGTTATGCTTCAGTAAAACCTTGTTTTTTTCAGGTTGGTTGAATTCAGTTATGATCAGAAATCTTAAATCATTTATTTCATTTCAACAAAACCAGTTATTGTAGATGTTACCACATGAAGTACATTTTCTAAGTAGAACTGGAAATGTAGTCCAGCTCTATTATGTACTTCAATAATTGGTATGATCAGATAGTTGATTATAATGACTGATTATAAAGTTTGAAATTGGCTTTAACTTCTAAAATGAGTTTGTGAGAAGTACCTTCAGTCGGCAGAGAATTAGTGTGCACCATCTGGCAGTACGGACCAGAAGGCATAAAAACCTACAAGACAGAAAATTATGTCAGCAGTGCAGAGAGGACAAAACTGAGACAGCTGCACTTCTTGACAAAATGTTACATTTCGTCACAGTAAAAGATTTCTTTTACCATAATCAGATACTATATTCCTCAAATTGGCAACATGGGCCATGCTGAACCATTTTTAAATTGAACAACAAGGAGAGACAAGATGTCATTTGCCTGTGTGCTAGACATTAGCATTTCTTTCACAAAAACTCATACTCATCTTTTATTGCCATATTATTCACTATTATTGTTGTTTATCTGTTATGTTTGCATATATTAGCATATATCTGATATATTATCATTAGTATTATAATCATCAGAGATTTACCTTACAAACCCTCTCCATTAAAATAAGCTCCATTCGCTAGTCTGCAACTTTGCTGCATTATGCATAAATTAAGTGACATCAGCCTTTGTGTGTTTTGCTGAGTGTTTTGTACCATAATGTTCTATAAAACTGTAAATCAAGCCTCACGACCCAGCACACACAACCCCATGACTAAGACATACAAACTCTAAAGAATCCAGTGAGATGCTAATAAAAGCTAATGTGTATCTAATGCTATGAACAATCCCCCAGTAAGGATTTCACACTCTCCCCTTATCATTTCTCTCATTTTTGCATTATCAGCAGAAAATCTCTGACAAATCATAATGACACAGCTCTTTAAAAAACAAAACACAATTAGTCGCCTCATGTGCATTTAGGACTGTGTGTGTGAATACATTAAGTTTTTTATATTTGCTGGCTTAGCACTTTTCTGAACCACATTTACTTAAGAGAAGAAATCATTTACAGTCTAACTTTATTTGGAGTCTTAGAGGTTTACACACTGAAATTAAGTATTTAAAAAGATGCCCATAGTGCATCCTGGTGCGATTGTGTTCCTCAGGTAAGCAATGCACATGTAATGTAAAAGAAAACGTGATTCATCCGACCGGGCCACCTTCTTCCATTGCTCCGTGATCCAGTTCTGATGCTCACGTGCCCACTATTGGCACTGTAGACATGGGTCAGCATGGGCACCCTGACTGGTCTGCGGCTGTGCAGTCCCATGCGCAACAACTGGGATGCACTGTGTATTCTACCACCTTTCTATCAGAACCAGTATTAACTTCTTGAGCAATTTGAGCTACAGTAGCTCGTCTGTTTGATCGGACCACACGGGCCAGCCTTCGCTCCCCACGTGCATCAATGAGCATGACCCTGTCGCTGGTTCACCACTGTTCCTTCCTTGGACCACTTTTGATAGATACTGACCACTGCAGACCGGGAACACCCCACAAGAGCTGCAGTTTTGGAGATGCTCTGACCCAGTCATCTAGCCATCACAATTTGGCCCTTGCTAAAATTACGCTTGCCCATAATTCCTGCTTCTAACACATCAACTTTGAGGGCAAAATGGTCACTTGCTGCCTAATATATCCTACCCACTAACAGGTGCCGTGATGAAGAGATAATCAGTGTTATTCACATTATACTGTTATGCCTGATCGGTGTAAACTGCACCTCCACAAATCTCTTTTTCTGCGTAACCCTCAGTAGATCATGCTGGTCCTCAGATGAGCAATATCTCCTAATACATTATGCAAAAAGACTTTTACCTTTATTTACTGAAACCCACATATATTTGCAGGTTATTTAAGGCATTTGGTAAAAGAAAATGTAATACAAAAAAAAATTCTTCTTTCAAAAGGTTTATATACTCTACTAGCCACACACGCAAAATATTCATACCTGATAAGCGAAATACATTCCGATTGTTTTGATTTGTAAAATTATAAACATAGCATTGAAGACGATGACCTTCAACAATCAAATGCAATAGGTAAATAGGTATTTCAAGCATTCTTAAGATACACAAAGGCTTAAATTGAGATATTCTCAAGGCTCAGCAATGCAGTTGTTAAACATGTTTAACAGAAGCTATTTTTTATGTCCTTCACTACTTTGAAAAGATGATTGTGCAGATTTGAACACAGTAAACTTTCTGAATATTTACACTTGTCAAACAACATTTAGTACTAATTGAGGTGCAGTCAATTTCAAGTCAAAGAAATATGTTTGAAAAAGAAACATCTAGAAAGAAAAGTAATAGTGTTTCAAATAATTCAGTAGTCAATAAGGTCAAGGACTGGCCCGTTTGAACTGTGCACAGAAGGTTAACAGTGAATGAAAACATGAGATTAATCAGACATATCTTAAACTTAATATTACAACTTGCTTCTGCGCAAAAAGATGCGAATGCAAAGTGAACTTGAAGGTTTAGTTTACCCAAGAATGAAAATACTTTAATTACTGAAAAAAGTCATTAATAACTCACACTCATGCCGTTCTAAACCTGTAAGTCTTAATCTTCGGAACACAAATTAAGATATTTATGATGAAATCCAAGAGTTTTCCGCCAACTTGCAACCTGTGGTGTCGAAATACTATTGGGTAAACTGGCAACGTGCATTATTGCACAGATAAAAACAAAAACAGACACACACAGAATGCACATTTCAAAGTAAAATAATTGGCTGTAGCATTGTTTTTCAGAGAAAAGAGTATGTAAACCTAGCATGTTTTACTAAATATCGGCAAACATATTATGGTATTTTTATGCTTTAGTACAGTCAAAAACGTACATACAGCACCTTTAATGTTATGGATTATTCCAATGATTGGCCAGCTCCTGAATCAACATCACACATATGGTGGTGTTCACATGGTGCTCGTGGTGTTCACATAAACAGCATCGTTCGCATAAACAGTGTTTACTACACGAATAGTGTAGACTGACATGAAAGAGAAGAAATTGTTAAATAAAGTAGTTATTTTTGTTTAGTTTCTTTTCAGGGATACACTGACATGAAAATTCTTGGCCGAAGCCGAATAATAATAAAACACTTGGCCGAAGGCCGAAGCCGAATACCGAATGTGGTTTTTCTTTTCAATTTATTTTGGCAATTTTTTCACCATTGCATAAATTCGCTTTTTTACAATTTTGTCTTGCTTTTAATATATATATATATATATATATATATATATATATATATATATATATATATATATATATATATATATTAGGGGTGTAACGATTCATCTACTACATCGATGTATCGATTAATTTTCTTATGATCTAACTACATCGATCTGTGCTCGGCAAGTTGGCCTTCCGGACGACATATATCGATCTAACATCGTTTTAAAAGGTAATCAATCGATTGTATCGATCATAGAAAATAACGCATTGGATTTAAGCACGTCAGACTTTATATGGATGTTTTTTGGATCTGTGACATCATCGCAACGCACCAGCAGCAGCGCTCATTGAAATGAATGGGATTGTGTCGCTTTGTCGCTGCGTGTCGCTGGCGGTGTGAACGGGGCTTGAGAAAACAAAACATAGCATGGCGCATGGCAGAGGAGAAGCCAACGAGCGAGAAATTATCAAGCCACCAAGAGAAAGAGCTACCTGTACTTTCAACCCTTGCTTGTTACCTGTGCATTCCTGACACCAGTGTGCCAGCAGAGCGAGTTTTTAGTAGCCTACTGCTGGCGACATAGTGAACGCACAGAGAAGTGTTCTGCGGTCAGATCATGTTGATATTGTTGAAAAAGAAATCTGTAGAGTCATTGAAGAGTAGTTGGTTACATTTTATCTTTTGTTAAATATTGTTTGTTTATTAAACTGAGAGTAGTAGCAGGTTCAGCCAGTTTATTCAACCTGAAGAAATGTTGGTTGCACTTTATTTTTGATATTAATATTGTATTTGTATTATTTTAATGTTGAAAAAAAACAGCAAAAGTAGCAGGTAAACCTACTATTAATTAAATCTGAAGAGAAGTTAGTTGCACTTTATTTTTGATATTAATATTGTATTTGTATTATTTTAATGTTGAAAAACAACAGCAAAAGTAGCAGGTAAACCTACTATTAATTAAACCTGAAGAGAAGTTAGTTACACTTTATTTTTGATATTAATATTGTAATATTATTATGTTGGATAACAAAAGCAGAAGTAGCAGGTTAACCTACTGTTGAAATGTTGGTTGCACTTACTGTGCTTTTATTGAAAATGTATTGAATATTGAAAATGAGAGCAGAAAACGTTAACTTCCTGTTAATTCAACCTAAACTGTTGGTTGCACTTTATTCAAATAAAATTTGAATGCATTTGCCATTAATTGTTGTTTACTTGTTTGTTTATATCCATAATTAATTGATATACCGGATTCCCTTACAAGAAACAACAGGAATCTTGGAAACTTCACCTGCACTGACCAGTATCCAGATATTTATTTCAGTCACACAATTTTTGGCTAAAAAGTTACTGAATCGATTTCAAGTCACTGAATCGTTTCGGATCGTATCGTTCTAAATGAACCAATATCGTCCTTGAATCGTATCGACAACCTCAAATCGTGATATGAATCGTATCGTTGTTAAAACGAATCGTTACACCCCTAATATATATATATTTTACAAAACTACAATTTAAAAATAATTTATTTAACAATGAACATTTTTAGCATTCCAGCAGACATTATACAAACAAAGCACACTATAACGGCTCGGGTTATGTATGTAACCCATGTTCCCTAAGAAGGGAACGAGCACTGCGTCGAAACAACGATTTGGGGATGCTCCCTACGCATCAGCGAATCTGAAGTCTGAATGAAAACTAAACCAATCCGATTGGTGTGCGTGATGACGTAACTGTGACGGCATACCCGGAAGTATAAAAGGGGAGCCGGCGCATAATGTCGGCAGCTATTGCTCTGAAGCATGCGCTGCAGGCGTGCCTTGGTGTGGCGACACGACGCAGTGCTCGTTCCCTTCTCAGGGAACATGGGTTATATACATAACCCGAGCCGTTCCCTTTCGAGGGAACTCTCACTGCGTCGAAACGACGATTTGGGGAACGAGTACCCACTAGGCCACACCGATGGTAGCGCCTGCCCTATTGTGAAGCCGGAGACCGGGCACAACTAGGACTGGAGCACCCTAGCGCCAGGCGTCGTAGGGAGATGCAGGCTATAAAACCTGATAAAGGTGTTGAGATCTCCTCCACCGTGCAGACCTCGCCAAATATACTCTAAGAGCCCTAACCGGGCAGAGTAGGTGAAGTCTCCCCTCTTCCGCCGTCACATGAGGCGGAGGATGGAATGCCTGCAGAACCAAAGACCTGACCACCCTTGATGGGACCTTAGGCACATAGCCTGGCCTAGTGTGTAAGATGGCCTTTACTCCGCCCGGGGCAAACTCCAGGCAGGTTGGCGTTACCGCCCAATGGCGTTACCAACCACACTCTCCTAAGAGAGGTAATGGCGAGGAGAAAAGCCACCTCAAGGGTCAGGTTCTTTGGTTCAGCCGACTCCAATGGCTCAGCCAGCCCTTCGAGAACCACTGCCAGATCCCAGGTTGGAACTCTGGAACGAGCCGCAGGCCTCATCCTCCGAGCCCCACGGAGGAACTGTACAACCAGCTGGTGCCTACCCAAAGGCCCATCACTCATAGGAGTGTGGAAAGCCGCAATGGCAGCCACGTACACCTTGAGTGTGGACGGGGTTATACCCGCAGAGAAGCGATCTTGGAGGAACTCGAGCACTGAAGCCACTGGGCAGTTAACTGGGTCCACCTCACGCTCCCTGCACCAAGTGGAAAATACATTCCACTTGAGGCTGTACAGTCTCCTTGTAGACGGAGCCCTGGAACTGAGTCTCTATCACCTCGCAAGCCTCTAGGTACCTGGCCCCCTCAGGGGCCAGACCCAAAGGTTCCAAATCTTCGGGCGGGGGTGAAATATTGTGCCCGCCGCCTGAGATCCAGCAGAGCTATGATATCCGAGAACCAAACTCGATTCGGCCAACGGGGTGCTACCAGAAGAAGGCTGACCCCCTGTCGACGGACCCTCTCCAGGACTCCCGGGAGCAGAGCAATCGGGGGAATGCGTACAGACGCAGCCTCGGCCACGTCTGAACCATGGCATCCAACCCCAGCGGGGCTGGATGCGTGAGGGAACCACAGTAGACAGTGGGACGTCTCTCGAGACGCAAACAGGTCCACTTCCACTGGGCCGAACCTCTCGCACATGGCCTCCACCACCTCTGGGTGGAGTCGCCACTCCCCAGGCCTCAGCCCCTGCCTCGACAGGATGTCTGCTCCCTGATTTTGGACCCCCTGGACATACATTGCCCTGATGGACAACAGTTTCCCTTGGGACCACAGGAGGATGTGATGCGCCAGTCTGCATAGAGGGCGCGACCTCAAACCCCCCTGATGATTGAGGTACGCTACGACAGCCATATTGTCTGTCCATACCATGACATGTCCGCACCCCAACCAGTGAGAGAGGCGTCTGTTGAAATGGATTTCCGGCAACAGGACGCTCCCAACACTGGCCCCTGGGACAGAAACCAAGGTTTCTTCCATATGACTAGGGAACGAAGGCCACTGTGCGTTACCCTGATCATACAGAATGGATTTCCCCTTAAGGAAAGCCACCTGGTTTACTTCCGTATCAGGACATGGTGGCTGCGGAGGTCCGGGAAAAAGCTCCTCAGAGCTTTGTAGACCGCCAGCATTTCCAGGCAGTAGATGTGCCAGGAGAAATGCCGGGTCTCCCACAGACCTCTCGCAAAGCGGCCGCCATGACCACGTCCCAGCCAGTGAGGGAGGCGTCTGTTGAAACGGATTTCCGGCAACAGGACGCTCCCAACACTGGCCCCTGGGACAGAAACCAAGGTTTCTTCCATATGACGAGGGAACGAAGGCATCTGCGCGTTACCCTGATCATACAGAATGGTTTTCCCCTCGAGGAAAACCCCCTGATTCCCAGCCACCACTGTAAGGGTCTCGTGCAGCAGGCCAAGAGATATTCTGTTGGACGCAGCCACAATGAGCCCCAGCAGTCCTTAAACTGCTTCACAGTGATGCTGTGGCCTAGCTTCATTTTAGAGACCACCGCCCGTATGGACTCGATACGTGCGGGAGACAATTGTGCCCTCAATGTAGAGAATCCCATACGACTCCCAGGAACACAGTTCTCTGAGAAGGCGTCAACACGCTACTGCGTGTAGAGTCTCAACCCCAAGCACTGAGAGCAGCCAAGGACAACACCTCAGTGCCGAACTGCTGCTACTGCGAGGGGAAAGGGCTAGGCCGCCTGGAAGAACCCAATATTGGTACGCTTTGCCCCCAAAAGCGAACCTCAGGAACTTCCTGTGACACAGAAGGATGGATACAGGGAAGAATGCGTCCTCTTCAGACCCATTGTGACAGACCAGTCCTCAGACTGGATCTGAATCACAATGGAGGAATTGCTAAGCATCTTGAATCTGAATCTCCTCAGAGAACGATTCAAGTACCTCAGATCTAAAGTTGGACGCAACTCGCCATCCTTCTTAGGAGCTATGAAGTACCGGCTGTAGAACCCGGACTCCCTGTCTGGCGGAGGAGCACATTCTGTAGCCTCCCTACCAACAGGGAGTGAACTTCCTGTTCCATTACCCGAACTTGCCCAGGGACCACTGCCGTCCAGACCACCCCACTGAACTTCGGGGGAAGGTAACCGAACTGCAGTCTGTATCCCCTTTTCTACAGTCGCAGGCCCCAAGCTGATATATTCGGAGGCATAACCATGCGCCGAGCTAATCTGCTAAGGGAACCAGCCTCTCGGGGCTGGCCTCGGGTGTCAACCGAGCCTGCTCCCCGACCCCCTGAAGCGGCTAACCGGCAGGGCAAAATCGAGGAAGATTTTCGGTGTGCGTACGCGTTTGCTGGACCGCCGCAAGTCTCGCTAGAGGCGGCTGGTGCAGCACGTGTGCGCGGGGAAACGATGTGGCCCGAAGCGTACTAGACGGCAGGAGCACAGCATCGATTCCCGATAACTCCACAGGGGAGACGACCTCGATCGCTCCTGGAGAGGGGGCTGGCCAGCAGAGGCCTCATCTAAGGGAGCAGCTCGACAGGGCCGCAACACTAGGGCGGACACTGCGATTAGCAATTACCTGAAACTGATGTGTCCCACAGGACACAAGGCGGCGAGAACGACATCAACTTCAGGAGGGCTCCATCTTAGATGAATATTCAGACAAGTCAAACACGCTTGGGTGACAGAATTAAAGTATCCAACTTATCAAAGTCGGATAACATGACACTCAATTCCTCGGAATTAAATGCCATCATAATCACCCAACCCGTGCAACCTGGTCTGATTAATAGGCTGAAGAAAAATACATCTAACTCCTCAAAGTCAGTTAATATTTTTTATTTAATTCCTCAGAATTAAATGCAGCCACAATAAGGTGAAACATGGTCTGAATGGTAGGCTGAATATCTAACTCCTCAAAGTCAGATCATATTTTATTTAATTCCTCAGAATTAAATGTAGCCATAATCATCAGACGACACTGTTTTATTGTATTTATACCGACTCATAAACCACGCATTGCCTCAGCAACGTGGTTCAAGCTGTCATAATACTTTCATCCCTCGAGAAAAAAAGCCAAACAGTATCACACAATACGGTGAAACATGGTCTGAATGACAGGCTGAATATCTAACTCCTCAGAGTCAGATCAAATTTCATTTAAATCCTCAGACTTAAATGCAGCCATAATCATCAGGCGATACTGTTTTATCATACTATATGGACTCGTAAACCACACGTTGCCTCAGCAACGTGGCTCAAGCCGTTAAGCCAAAGACCTTCCATGCACACCGATCGCGTGTGTTCACTTTAATAGCCGACCCATAACCTGCGCGCTGCCTCGGCAATCGCGAGATTGAATCTTGCATATAAGAAGTGCATTATAACTTCGACTGCCTCGATGCTGAGCACGTCTAATTCCTCAGAATCAGACCACTCAAGCATCGGGTCCTCAGCCCCGGGGGAAGAAGCTGCAGCGCGGGCTTCTACGCAGGGAAGGAGAACATCTGAACTGTCAGACAAAGATCTCACTGACACTCACAGTATCTCACAGTATCTCACTGACATGTCCATCCGTGAGCCCCATGACCGGCCTCGCCGCACCGTCTCGGCGGATGCGGGACCGATCCACGGGGCTCATGAGGCTGGCCGGCCTCATCGAACAAGGCCAGCCGAGAGCGGAGCAGCCTGAGTGTCAGCTTCTCATAATGCTCGCAAGCAGCTCCCTCGAGAGCCGCCCGAGCATGCTGAACACCCAGGCACTGCACACACAGCAGGTGTGCATCTGAGCCCGACATGTAACGGGGACACGGATGCACATTGCATGTTGCATGTTACGTCATTACGCACGGCAATCGGATTGGTTTAGTTTTCATTCAGACTTCAGATTCGCTGATGCGTAGGGAGCATCCCCAAATCGTCGTTTCGACGCAGTGAGAGTTCCCTCGAAAGGGAACTTAAAATGAATGAGTGGAGTCTGACTAACTTAAAACATATTGGCCATTGCGTGCAAGAGATCAACAACTATGTCACAGCTGCAGAAACACGTAAATTGATACATTTGACATTCTACAGACACAAATATGCACTGGAGCCTTTGCCAATATATTATTAAAGTATCAACTGAGGATGCTCTTGCTTGCATTTGAGGGTGCTTGCTTAGACAATTCAGCAGAACAGTGTCTGCAAACGGCCATTTCTGTGTTTTTCTCGGATACTTTAAAGCCTTCTTTAGGCCTTGTTTATACTCGACGCGTCCGCACGAACGCGAGGGTGCGCGTGGCAAAAATGACGTCATCGCAGAGTGCCAACCGGACGAGGCGCTTGCGCTGCGGAGCCAGACAAAAGAATAAACAAGGCTTAATACTTCCACACTTCTGACATGTGCTGCATTGCTGCATTTAGAAGCGTGCGCACCTCTCTCACACACGCTGGTTGCTTTATTTGATCGCGTCATCAAAAACCTCATTGTTCGGGAAAATGTATTCTGTCTTTTCACTTATTTTTTAATATTATTGAATATTTTTAACGTTATACTTTTTGTGCGCAAAAAAAACCCAGGGATGCACTGAATGTTTATATGATATATATATATATATGGCCGGTTAATGTTGGTTGCCGAACATTCGGTGCATCTCTATTTTTATTTTTTTTTGCGCACAAAAAGTATAACGTTAAAAATATTCATAACGTTAAGGTTGAACCACAGTAGTCACATGGACTATTTTAACTATGTCTAATTTCATAGTGCATCGCCGCATAACCAACATGAGCTAACTGTTGTAAGTATTTGCAGCGTGTTTCTGTATTTGGTTGTGTTGTGAACTTTTGCAGCGCGTTTTTGTATTTGGTTGTGTTGTGAACTTTTGCAGTGCTTTTCTGTAGCCTATTTGGTTGTGTTGTGAACTTTTGCAGCACATTTGTTGTAAAACAGATGAAGATGTTTTCTTAATTTGCTGGTGTTTTTTTCTATTTGCATGTGTTTTCTTCAGTTACAGTGCTTTGAGCTCTCTTGGCCACCGTATGATCTCAATATTGAGCAGAATAATGGTGATTATGATGCTTGCCAAAATCAAGCAGCCCCAAAACAAACAAAAAAATCTCCATTCATCTGCAATTTCTGTAAATTACACTTTTTCAAGGAAAATTATCTCAAGCACCACTCATGCACCTCTTGTTAACAAATCAACAATATGTTGTGTAAGTGAGTGCTCATTAGCTCGGTCAAAATGAAGCACTTTCAAATATGAGCTGGGGGGGTGTCCTTTGAATTGACATTATTTTATCATGTACACTGGTTCCACAAAAAACAATTTATATAACAAGTTATATTAACTTTTTTTCTGTTAATTTAATTTAAGAGTTAAGAATGAATTCCTGTAAATGCAACAATTATTATTTTATTTTATTATTTTAAGTCACCCAATTAAGGAGCCTCAATGTGATTTCCTGACATGATTAATTTCTTTCATTTTACATTTTACATTTTGGAGTCACATTACTTATTTTGTGGGTTCTACCAGCTAGTACTAGTTAGAAAAAGCACATTGACATGCTAAATAATAAATTCTTATTGAGTAAAGCAGCATGCGATTCATTATGTGCATCCTATAGACATCATAAATGCTATAAATGTTCCCTCTTTCCTGATCTTGCCTAAAATTAACTACAATAATACTTAAGTAAAGTACCATGCAAAGCATGCTGGGAAATATAATTCCTCTGCCCAGTTTCAGTTAAAGGAATAGTTCACCCAAAAAGAAAAATTAGCCCATGATTTACTCTCAAGTCATCCTAGGTGTAAATGACATTCTTCTTTCAGACAAATAAAATCGGAGTTATATTAAAAAATATAAATATAAGCATTTTGAACGGCGAGAGGCACTTTCAACACTTCTTCCACGGTCGGCCGGAACTTCACTTTATAAAGTTTTAAATATGGATATTTTTCTTACACAAATGCATCGTTTCGCTTCAGAAGGCCTTTATTAACCCCCCAGAGCCACGTGGAGCACGTCATTTGACGGACAGATGCATTTTTTATGGACTTCAAAAACAGAGCAACAATTACTGCTATTATACAGCTTGGATTACCCAGAACATTTTTAATATAACTCCAATTTCCTCTGAAAGAAGAATGTCATATACACCTAGGATGACTCATGGGCTAATTTTCATTTTTGGGTAAACTATTCCTTTAATGCCCAACAAATAATTGAATAATATGTATAGTACTGTAACCCTTATTTCTTGATGCCATGTCGGCTAACACTCCAGTGTCTTCACCGTGTGTAACAATCACAGGTTACAGTGATAATTCACATTTCTTTATTTAATCGGAAGCATCGGCATAACAGTATGAACAGCCGCCTAACTCACATACAACTCGCTTCTCTTCTCTTCTTTTTCCCACGCGTGCTCCATCTTAAAGGGGCAGGGGCACAAAATAACCTTCTCACTAATAAAAAACTTTGCATAAGACAAATGAAAATTTATGAAAAACATTTATAAATAGATTATTAGTGTTTAACATATGTTGTCTTTTTTCCCCAAATACAATAGGCAGCGGCCATTTACACTGAGTGCAAATAGAGATAGATGCTATTTACTAAGTGAAATAGCATACTAAATGAAAATAGTGATATTCTATATACAACATGTAAAAGTAGCAGTTCTTTGCAATGTGTGTAAACAGTAATTACAATCAATTATTACTTTATTTTGACAGATAGATACTATTTGCACCTCAGTATCATTGTACATCAACAAGATGCAATAATTACAGTGTACATGATTATATTTATTACAATTATTAAGAGGATGCCGCCTTAATGGGACAATAAAAGCCCTCCCTACACCTAACCCTACCCATCCATCCATCCATCCATCCATCCATCCATTATCTTCTGCACAGAAAACTCATTTCGGCCGTCTGTCTCCGGGATCTTGTCCTTTCGGTCATGACCCACAGCTCATGACCATAGGTGAGAGTAGGGACGTAGATTGACCGGTAAATCGAGAGCTTCACCTTACAGCTCAGCTCCTTTTTCACCATGACAGACCGGTACATCGACCACATTACTGCAGACGCAGCACCGATCCGTCTGTCAATCTCCAGTTCCATCCTTCCCTCACTCGTGAACAAGACCCCGAGATACCTGAACTCCTCCACCGGAGGCAGGAACTCTCCACCAACCTGAAGTGGGCAATCCACCTTTTTCCGACTGAGAACTATGGCCTAGGACTTGGAGGTGCTGATTCTCATCCCAGCCGCTTCACACTCGGCCGCAAACCATCCCAGTGCATGCTGAAGGTCCTGGTTTGAGGAGGCCAACTCGACAACATCATCCGCAAAAAGCGGCGACGAAATCGCATGGTCCCCAAACCGGACGCTCTCCGGCCCTTGGCTGCACCCTTAGAAATTGTGTCCATAAAAATTATGAACAGAACCGGTGACAAAGGGCAGGCCTGCCGTAGTACAACATGCACCGGAAACAGGTCTGACTTACTGCAATGCGAACCAAGCTGAACCAATTCTCCTCTCCAGTACCCTGGCATAGACTTTCCCGGGGAGGCTGAGAAGTGTGATCCCCCTGTAGTTGGAACACACTCTCCGGTCCCCCTTCTTGAAAAGAGGGACTACCACCCCGGTCTGCCAGTCCAGAGGCACTGTCCCCAACCGCCACGCGATGTTGCAGAGGCGTGTCAGCCAAGACAACCCCAGAACATCCAGAGACTTGAGGTACTCAGGGCGGATCTCATCCACCCCCGGTGCCTTGCCACCAAGGAGCTTTTTAACTACCTCGATGACTTCAGCCCGGGTGATGGACAAGTCCACCTCTGAGCCCTCAGCCCCTGCTTCCTCAGTGGAAGACATGTCGGTGGGATTGAGGAGATCCTCGAAGTATTCCTTCCACCGCCCGATGATATCCCCAGTTGAGGTTAACAGCTGCCCATCTCCACTGTAAACAGTGTTAGTAGGGCACTGCTTCCCCCTCCTGAGGCGTCAAACGGTTTGCCAGAATCTCTTTGAGGCCAACCAATAGTCTTTCTCCATGGCCTCACCGAACTCCTCCCAGGTCCGATTTTTTGCCTCCACGACTACCCGGGCTGCAGTCCGCTTGGTCTGCTGGTACCTGTCAGCTGCCTTCGGAGTCCCACAAGCCAGCCAGGCCCAATAGGACTCCTTCTTCAGCTTGATGGCATCCCTTACTTCTGGTGTCTGGGGATTGCAGCCTCGACAGGCACCAGAGACCTTACAGCCACATTTCCGAACAGCCGATCGACAATGGAGGTGGAGAACAAGATCCACTCGGACTCAATATTTCCAGACTACCTTGGGATCCGGTCGAAGCTCCGCCGGAGGTGGGAGTTGAAGATCTCTCTGACCGCTCAGCCAAACGTTCCCAACAGACCCTCACAGTGCATTTGGGTATGCCGAGTCTGTCCAGTTTCCTCCCCCGCCATCGTATCCAACTCACCACCAGGTGGTGATCAGTTGATAGCTCCGCTCCTCTCTTCACCCGAGTGTCCAAGAAATACGGCCGAAAGTCATATGAGACGACCACAAAGTCGATCATCAACCTCGGTCTAGGGTGTCCTGGTGCCACGTGCACTGATGGACACCCTTATGCTTGAACATGGTGTTCGTTATGGACAAGCTGTGGCTAGCACAGAAGTCCATTAACAGAACACCTCTCGGGTTCAGATCAGGGGGGCTGTTCTTCCCAATCACGCCCCTCCAGGTGTCACTGTCACTGCCCACGTGGCCGTTGAAGTCCCCCAGTAGAACAATTGAGTCTCCAGTCGGAGCGCTTTCCAGCACCCCTCCCAGAGACTCCAAGAGGGAATTTAACCCTACCCAATAAATTATTTTATTATTATTAAATATAATTTCATTAGGCACTTTATTTCCACTTTTAGAACATACCTTTCCGATGTGATATGTGATGGGAAAAGGGAGAAGAGCGAGCTCACCAAAAGGCAGATTCGAACCCGGGTCATTCGCATCAAAACCAAAATCCTTAAACCTTACACTCTACTGACTACGCCACTGAAGACGCTGAAATGCATGTTTTTTTTTGTTTTGTTTTTTTGTTTGGCCCAACCAGGCATTGTTAGGTGGAGCTAGTGTGAATAGCACTTGCCAGCAAGGCACGCTGTTTACACTTAGTGTAAACAGACACTCAGAGTAAAATAATCAATTAACAATGAGTGAAATAAAATAAAATAATAAACTAACAAATGTAATGTTACAGTACTTAAAACATGCATGCAAGTACATTTCTATTTTATAAATTTAGGTGGATTGATATTAATAAAATGTTTTGACAAAATGTTCACAAAATGTGTCACATTAACACATTTTAATTAAGTAAACTGAACAAATAAATAGTAAACTTTCTGATCCCAGATAGAATACATGCAAAAGGCAAAAAAAAAAATATATATAAAATGGTTACACTTTACAAGTTCAATTGGTTACCATTGCTAAATGCATTAGGCCATAACAAAAGCATTTATTAATTTAGGCTAATGTTTATTTATAAATATCTATTGTTCATTGTTAAGTCATGTTCATTCATAACACATTAACTAATGTTAATTAATACAGAGATGTAAGAATTAGCATTACCCCAAAATTATGCTAAAATTATTATTCATTGCAATTTCAGGATATATCTAAAGCTTAAACTAATGTAAAACTGTTAATGTTTAAAGTGTTACCAAACAACTACATAAAAATAAAATAAAACAAAATGCTAAAGAAAAACTATATACTATTTTGGTACCACATTGGGTCGCCACGTGTGTCAAAATCCTGAAGCAAAACCAGTTGAGAACCACTGAACTAGAGATAAATCAGCAGGGTGGGATGTGGAAAGAAATAAGAGGAGACAGAAAGAGAAAAAGAGAGGGTTACGATCTTTCAAGGGAAAAAACGCTACACTGGCTGAAGTGTTTGAGCCCGGCAGCACAGGCCCCTCAGAAAGCTGAGTCCCCTTTCACCATCTCCACTTTCTCTTTTATTCGCTCTCCCCCCCTCATCTACTTCTGTCTGCCTGGAATAGATTGGTTATGATTCCTTTTTGCTGCAGGCAGGAGAGCCGGTCTCCTCGACCGTACCTTACAAGCACACATACACACACGCACTCACACACACAATCACATTTTCACTCCTCTACATTCTCCATTATCACTTACATATACACAGCCTTAGAGAAGACAGTGCTGCAATATCTTTGCAGGCTGTTCTCTCTCTCTCTCTCTCTCTCTCTCTTTCTCCTTCACTTGCTCAGAACATGAGTTCAGCTCATAAAAGAGAAGGCCTCAGGCTGCAGACGCTGGATTTAAACTGGACACATCTCTGAAATCCTCAATCAGCCAGAAACGAGAACAAAGAACCTGCAATTGGATAGTTGTGTGCATTACGTTGTGTTTTTGTGTGTCTTTAGGGAACAAGAAAAGGAGGGGCTAGCCTCCAATACATCATGGGCTGGTTGTTGAATACTCACATAAATGAAAATCTTGCCTGGCTATATTGTGTGGAAAGGCCTTGAACTCAAAGTCCAAAACATCGTCTTCCTGAATTTCTATCACTGAGACATCCGCTAACCATCTAGGAGACATTAGCGACAACCCTGATGTACTCTCCTTTCAGCAGATGTTAATGTGCTTTTACGCTAGCTCTGAGCGCGAGGGGAATTAGGTTAGGTGCTTGGCGAGTACTGCGGGCGGCTAAAGCGTACTGGATCTGCATTTAGCGGTTCACAGCTAGCTCTCTGTGGGGCTTTAGACTAGCACTTACACAAGTCTCACTCGTTCCACTACATAGGTACTTCTCGGCTTTCTACATCAGTCAGATAGCGTAATCGCAAATTAGCCACAAACATGGCTATTTTAATGTAAAATGGAGATGTTTTTAATGTGCTCTGTGCCTTGAAACTTAAATTCAAATTCAGGAAGAGCTCTCCAGAGCAGCTAATCTCCTACATTAGCATGGCGATTCCACACCACCACCTTAAATAATACATGTTACTAAATGGGGGAGGCTAAGAAACCCTCCCTTGTGTCCTCCTTTCACGTGACCTCGGACGAGACTGAAAGGTTTCCACTGATCTGTCTCTCTTTTTCTCTAGGAACTATAAAAAAGATTTCCTTAAGAGTAAAGAGGTAGTGGTTTGCTTTGTTCACATCTGGCAGATTCTGGCACTAATCCCACTCGGCACACTAGATGAAAGAGCAGTGGATTATAGGAAGAATAATCTGCACTTAGAATTTGAGCCCTCCAGATTTGAACTTGAATTTGTCTGATGTGACTAAAGCTTAGTGGCGCAGCTGTTCAAGGAAAGACAAGGAAATATTTCTTAATGAGGGATGGAAAATAATCATTTGAGATTTCAGATTATACAAAAGCAATGCATTGCAAACATTTATAAAAAAAAGTTTACCAGAAGATATGATTTTTTTGCAAGCTTACAAATGGCCAATGCAATAGCTGTTTCCTGTAGAAAACAAAAGCCATTCGGGCAGAATCCATCTCCAAAAAGGTTGTGGATACAGAGGTGGGGCCTCTATGGATCGGACTTGTTTGTTCAGCACATCCCACAGATGCTCGATTGGATTGAGATCTGGGGAATTGGAGGCCAAGTCAACACCTCAAACTCGTTGTTGTGCTCCTAAAACCATTCCTGAACCATTTTTGCTTTGTGGCAGGGTGCATTATCATGCCAAAAGAGGCCACAGTCACCAGGCAATACCGTTTCCATGAAAGGGTACAGTACATGGTCTGCAACAATGCTTTGGTAGGTGGTACGTGTCAAAGTAACACCCACATGGATGGCAGGACCCAAGGTCTCCCAACAGAACATTGCCCAAAGTATCACACCGCCTCTGCCAGCTTGCCTTCTTCCCATAGTGCATCCTGGTGTTCCCCAGGTAAGAAACGCACACACACCCGGCCCTCCACGTGATGTAAAAGAAAATGTGATTTATCTGACAGGCCTTCTTCCATTGCTCCGTGGTCACTTGTTCACAGTTCACGTGCCCACTGTTGGTGCTTTCGGTCGTGGACAGGGGTCAGCATGGGCACCGTGACTGGTCTGTGGCAATGCAAATTGCCATACGCAACAAACTGTGATGCATACGGACACCTTTCTATCAGAACCAGCATTAATTTCTTGAGCAATCTGAACAACAGTAGCTTGTCTATTTGATCGGACCACACGGGCCAACCATCGCTCCCCACGTGCATGAATGAGCCTTGGCCATGACCCTGTCCACTGTTCCTTCCGAGGACCACTTTTGATAGATACTGACCACTGCAGACCAGGAACACCCACAAGAGCTGTTGTTTTGGAGATGCTCTGACAACTGGGCATTATAATAGTGAGGAAATTACACAAATTGACTAATTGCACAGGTGGCAACTTATCAGTACCACGCTTGAACTCACTGAGCTCCTGAGAGCGACCCATTCTTTCAGAAAAGTTTGTAGAAGTAGTCTGCATGCCTAGGTGCTTGATTTTATACACATCTGGCCATGGAAGTGATTGAATTCAATGATTTGGAGGGGTGTGCCAAAATAGTGTATATATATATATATGTATTCGTACTGAACCATTTCGGTACAGGGCTTTCGGTTCGGTACACGCGTGTATTTAACAGTATTTGCAATATTTAACAGTTAACAGTAGACTTGTTTTAAGCGCGGAAAGCACTTCAATCCTAGTTCCCACACGAACATATTAAGTATTCAGTTCATTTTACCGTGAAATTCAAACGATAAATGCCGTTTAGACGCTCTTTAATGTGGCGTGACGTGTGAACGCGATCATCTGTGAACGTGATCGATCATCTCTTCCTAAAGAATAAACATGAATGAACATCTGAAGGTATGTTGAGGATACATTACAACTAACTGTCACGTATCATATGTGGTGTAATCGCTCATTCAGCGTTTCAACGGCGGAAAGACCTCAATACTGTAAACTAAACAATGTCATGTAGCATCACATGACCTCAGGCAGTCATTCAGTGTCCACAGAATTTTATTCACTAGAGAAATCAACTCTTTCACTAAATATATGCACTATATTAGCCTATTCATTATATTCTACCTAACCTGTTACTGATGTCTTGATTATTTCATGTATGTTTAAATAAACCTGTCATTAGAAGTGCAAAAACTGCCTTATGTGAAGTTTACATGTTTATGTACTATGTTATTTAAGTGTTGATAAGTATACCTAAAAATAAATAGCTACTGAATTTATTAATAGTTTGGGCTCTGTTGTTATGTATATATATATATATATATATATATATATATATATATATATATATATATATATATATATATATATATATATATATATATATATATATATATATATATATATATATTCCTTCTTTTGGGTGTATGTGTGCTTCACAGCAAGCATTACCACATGACAGTCATGTTACAAGTCTTGTCTACAAAAAGCCTTTGCAAGAAACAAAATTTGCAGGTAGCACAGGAATCTTCTGCCTGATGGTTAGTTACACAAACACCGTTCAGCATTCAACGGTTGATGGGATTTGGTGAATTAGTATGTTAACTCTGTTGCCGTTTGTTGTCGTCTGTTTTCACTGACTGAACATGTTTGATGGGGTCTTAGAAAGTTTGCACAGTCTGGTGTGCTTTTCCAACAAACCTTTGGCATAATCTCACTGAATGCTTCCTTGTCGACTCAAGAAAATGGGAAATGAGTTCACACACAGGAAATGCAATGACCCCCCCCCACCCCCCGTGTTATTATTTAAATGTATTAATTTATTTGAAAACTAAACAACCAAAAGCAAAACACAAGACAAAACAATGCACAGCAAAGCATATCAAAGAACATTAAAAAGATATCAAAGAAATGTGAAACAAAACAAAACAAAAAGTACACCAAAGCAACCAAACATAAAAAACACAACAAAAAAATCAAAGAAAAACAGAGCAACACAAAACAAAAGCACAGCAAGTAAAAACCAAACAAAAAACAAACCATAGCATCAAAACAATAACAAAAACACAAGCAAAGCAAAACAAAAACAAACAAACAAAGAAAACGTTAAAGGAGAACAATTATATGAAAAATGCGTGTCCATCCATCCTCTTTTCCGAACGTTTAAAATCCTGGATGGATGGCCAGTCTATCACAATGCTAACACACACAGACATAATTTAGGACAACACCCAAGGACAATTTAGTGTATCCAACTTACCCATCCTCTCTTGTGGGGGAAATCAGAGCACCCAAACTCTACCCCATAAATGCATGTTTATTGGGTTAATGTGAAAATAATTAACTTACAAAACGTCTGAAGCATTATTGTTTGTTGGGGCAGTACAAACCAGCACCTCACTACTAACATCACAATCTCATGCATATTAATGCACAAGCAGGAAACCAGATTGACTTATTTCCAGATGACCAATAGCAGGCTGTGTTAGCATAACCAGGGGGAAACTACAGACGGAAACCATTTCACGCTTAGGCAGGGTGTCTAACAAGAAAGAAGATGCATCCAAATGACTACAGATCCCTTGAAGAAAAGAAGAAAAGACAGGGAGTGAATGAGGGACGCTGATGAATGCAGGGTGTGAATGTATGTGTGTGTGTTAGTTTATTGTCCTCACTCTTGAGAATGATTACACTTAAAGATACTAATGATGTTCTTTTTCTATGCCACCAGACAATGCAATTAGCGTCAAATCAATGTTTTAGATCCCTGAGAGTCATTATACCCTTAAAGGGTTTATTCACCCAAAATGTTCTGTCATTATTTACTCACCATCATGTCGTTACAAACCCGTAAGACTTTAATTTATCTTTGGAACACAAATAAAGATATTTGTAACGAAATCTGAGAGATTTCTGTCCCTCCATTGACAGTTATACGCAACTACCACGTTGATGCTTCAAAAAGTTCATACAGAGATCATAAAAATAATCCATATGAATTTAGCGGTTTAGTCCAAATTTTCTGGAGAGACACGATCACTTTATATTAGTTGTGCACCGAAATTTCGGCCGGCGAAAAGGCATTATTGGTTTCGGGCCGAAATAAAAAAAACTGCCGAAAACGTAAACCGAAAATGAATGTCACCCGCCCCTCCCATCCGTGCGCAAGCGCTTAGGTTTGACTCACGGTCGAGCGGTTATCACGCGCCGCGTCTGCCTATCAAAGATGAAGCATGTCAGCGGTATGAGAACAAATAGAGACGTATCCAGCTGAACTACCCGTTGCCAGAAGCGACAATCCCCTTGACTACTGGCGTGCGAACGAAGGCCGCTTTCCATTGCTTGCACGGATTGCACGCAGCAGTGTTGCCAAGTCCGCTGTTTTCCCGCGGGATGTTTTCCCATGTCCGCGGGTTGAAGCAACCCCAATTATGTGATATTTAGACCCAGGAATGCGAATTTTAGCAGGCAACCCTGCCAAAAAACCACATATTTTACCCCCCAAATGCCATTTTTCCCGGAGAGCAGTGACAGACATTGAGAGACTATTCAGTGCAGCATCTCATGTTCTTAATGAGAACCATTCTGTGATTTTGTGTGCAGTTATTCAGATAATTGTGGATCTTTTTTTTGCACAACTGTTAAAAAACTATTTTATTTGATGGAACATAAAACTTGAAGAATAATATTAGGCCTATTTGGTGTTATTATTTCTATTTATTGTTAAAAATATTTTAGGTTTTGTTATGTAACTTAATAAAAGTTTGATTATATATATATATATATATATATATATATATATATATATATATATATATATATATATATATATATATATATATATATATATATATTAGTATACGTTTTTAAAAAAAGCAATTTTCGGCTTCAATTTCGGTTTTCGGCCAAGTGCATCCTAAATTTTCGGTTTCGGCCCAGAATTTTCATTTCGGTGCATCACTACTTTATATGATGAACATTTTTATTTAGGCTTTTATTCACATATAAACATTGAACAACGCACACATCAGTTATGGTAAACGGAAGCTCAAGCGTGCTTGCTTGATGTGCGAAAACCAATGAGGTTCATTCTTGCGTGTCACGCAGCACGTTTGAGCTTCTGCAAGGTCAATGAGGTTCATTCTCGTGTTACACAGCACGTTTGAGCTTCCACAGGAACCAATGGGGTCTATTCTCTTGTCATGCAGCACGTTTGAGCTTCCTCAAGAACCAATGAGGTTCATTCTCGTGTGTTACGCAGCACGTTTGAGCTTCCGTAAGAACCAATGATGTCCATTCATGTGTGTTACGCAGCACGTTTGAGATTCCTCAAGAACCAATGAGGTTCATTCTTGTGTGTTACGCAGCACGTTTGAGCTTCCACAAGAACCAATGAGGTTCATTCTTGTGTTACACAGAACGTTTGAGCTTCCTCAAGAACCAATGAGGTTCATTCTCATGTGTTACGGAGCACATTTGAGCTTCCTCAAGAACCATTGAGGTTCATTCCTCTAGAACCAATGAGGTTCATTCTCGTGTGTTACGCAGCATGTTTGAGTTTCCCCAAGAACCAATGAGGTTTGTTTGTTCATCAAGACAGTATGGTTGAGCTTCTCTTTATGTTCTCTGATCAATGTTTATATGTGAATAAAAGCCTGTATTCAATCTGTTTGTCATACAAAGTGACTGTGTCTCTTCAGAAAATGTAGACTAAACTGCTTAATACATATGGTTTAGCTTTAAAATATTTTTAATGAAGATCGTATGGGAATAAAATCACATGGGTTTGTAACGACATGAGGGTGAGTAAATAATGACAGAATATTTTTGGGTGAACTAACCCTTTAAGGGTATTGATGGGTCTCAGGAGTTTGTAACGGCATGAGGGTGAGTAAATGATGATAGAATAAATTTTTTTTTGGGTCAACCAACCCTTTTACTTTTTCCTCTTGCTCTCTCTATTTCTTTCGCTCTTTTGTGTTTGTATTTGTGTGAAAGAGTTTTTTTTGTGCATTTTTTTCTGATCTCAAAGATGCAATGTGCATGAAATAGTGGGTGTGCGTCTATGAAATGACTGAAAAAGACAGCATTTGACAGTCCTTCAAAATATACATGCAGTATTTAGTATGTTTCCAAGTAATGTCAAGAAAAAGATTGTATTTGTGACAAAGTTTTGGTTTTTAAATCCCACGCAGGTTTTAATGGACAAGATGAGTAAGACACATCAAAGGAATGTGTTTTTTCAGCAAAATCTCACTATAAACAAGAGCGTGCCGCACAACATGATGTGAAACTATAATCGGCAGATTCATGGTGTCCGTATGAAGTAGTATGAAAAACGAGACGAAAGCGTGGCCAGGAAAAAGAGAAAGGAGTGTAGAGAGAGCCATCACATTTTGAAGCCTTGATCAGAGGACTTTGCTGCCACATCCTGCTGGTAACTTGCGTACATATGGCCAAAAAACATCCCTCCAGCTCATGGTTGCCATGGCGACGTGACTCCACTCACAGTACGTCTGCATGAGACATACAGTGCAAATATATTCTAAAACAGGTACTCATTTAGTCTGGAAAAAACATCACACTAACGTGCATGCATGCCTCAGCGTGCATCGACATGCACAGATACACACAGATGCAGGACACTCCAATTATCACACTGAACATTTGCTCATCAAAAATTGAAGCTGAGCTAAAGAGGGGTAAGGGTTTGAAAAAAAAAAAAAAAAAAAAACATTTTGATCATCGAAACATCATCAGGGACGTCCAGGTGTCACTTCAAAATGTTAAATTATGATTGGTTGCAGCAGATATGAAGCAGGATCTAAGTGCAGTAGTATTCAGAAATACTCAAGAACTGAAACAGAACAACCAACTTTACATGCCATAGAACTGACCATGAAGTGAAAGACACACAGGGCTTAAATAGACAGAACAAACCAATCAAAGAAATGTGAAACACCTGTGAGAACTTAATCAAACCACTTGTAACTTAAGAGAATAACAGATGATCAAAAGCAAACTCTAAACATGATCAAACTCAAAAGGTGACAGTACCTTGCCCTACCGGAAGGCACATTCTCACGCCACATTACATCTATAGGGGTGGGAGGGTGTTGATCATTACATATTGGCCCAATAAATGACTTCCAAATAATTATCCCCATGCAATAATATGCATTGTACTAATCATAGCTTAATGTCTTCACTCAAAATTAAAAATGTGTATTCACCGAATATATTTAATTGTGCTCAGTCAAACTATGAAGTCGAAGAAGTCCTACGTCCGAAAAACTGTATACGCATGCGCAAAATGCGCCTGAGGAAAATGAGGGAGAGCGAGCAGAGCCGAACCAGCCGGTACTGAAGACCGAAACCAACATTCCCAAGAGAATAGAGATATTCATCGTCACAAGACGTTGGTGAGTATTGAGCACTGAAATTGAGTTTTGCTTTGACCCGGTATGAAGTTTAAAAGACATTTTGTAGAATCGCGAGTTCATGCATTCATTGGTTTCATGTGTTCTCGGTTAGGACATTATTATCTAATGGTAGCCAATAGTTTTATTTAGTCTTATATGTCTAAAATAATAGGTAATAAGTAAATTAAGTCATTTGTGAGATATGTGCGACCGTTGAACACGGTGCCGTTAGATTGCATTTGGCGTCGGCCTCTTTCAGAGCTTATTGCCTTTTGATATCAAACACGTCAAGCTTGTGTTTTCTTATTCGTCCATTCATTCATCTAATCCTCGTTATATAATGAAGTAACTTCTGTTCTGTCACTTGCCAGATGTGATGCAGCATAAACTTTGTCATTAATGTTAGTTTTTATTTTTATTTGCAGGTTTTTAGTCTATGCAGTGCCGAAAATAATTTATTTTCACCAAATATCCTGTGTTGGAATTGACATGTTAATAAAGTAATGTGATAAAATGCCAACCCTGGTGTCTGTGTTCTGTATTTTGCTTAATATATTTATGTTTTTAGTCATTTTTGTCTTTTGGGACAGTGAGAAATAAACAATTGTTACTACAATTTTAATTGGACCAACCACAGTTTGGTAAATTACATTTTTCCATTGGCTCAACATATTATTTCTGATTGAGCCCATGTTAACAGACTGTTGGCAAAATTGGTAAAATTCAATTCACAGAAATTAAATTTGGCCAATTGAAAAATGTAGATGTGACCAGTCACTAGAAAATGTTGAATTGGAGAGGCCTGAATTTTTTTACAGTGGGGGATTTCCCTCACTTGAACGGACTCTGGGGTTTCACTCACTGGAATGAACTCTGGGATTTCACTCACTGGATCAGACTCGGGAATCACACACACTGGAACTGGCTCTGGAATTTCTTTCACTGGAACTGATTCAGTGGAATTGGGTTGGGCAAACTGTGCATGGCAAGACTTTGACTGGGCTCTGGTTGTTGATACTGGCTAAGTGTTGAGTGACGAGTACTGTCGCCTCTTCACTGCTGCTAGATCCATTTAAAATGGTCAGTTCTTCTATCAGCGTTGGTTGCAGCAGAGATGAAGCAGGATCTAAATGAAGCAGTCTTTATTCAGAAATAAACTCAAATCTTCACAAAATACTCAAGAACAGGAACAAAACAACCAACAATTAAAAATCAAGAAAAGTATACTATACTATACTATACTATACTATACTATACTACACTACACTACACTACACTACACTACACTACACTACACTACACTACACTACACTACACTATACTATACTATACTATACTTACAATAACAAGAGCACGAATGGTAGCTTGCACTGCATTGTCACATTTGTGTTCCAGAAGTGCACCCTTGGCTTGTGAAAGTCAAGCAGGCATGAAGAAGTCAGACGTGGGGAATGTGACTATAAATAATGATTGCGTCCACTGCAAACACTGTGATAATGTGTTAAGTGCAACATGACACCACGTACTATGACCAATCGACCGTTGTCTCCTTGACATGATCAGATGTGTCTCATCATCACCTCATATGTGGTCATACTACGTGTTATATTTTGAGTTGAAAGAAATTGTACTATCTAGACAAAACCGTTTTATTGGAGAAAGTGTCATATTTGTATTTTCTACATGGGTTAACATAAATTAAGAGTGAACAATACTTCTACTGAATTTATTATTATTAGTTAATCTCAACTTTTACAAAATTTGTATGATCAAGGGCTCTATCATTCATTCAGCTAGTTTCAGACCGACACAGTTATCATTTTCAGGTCCTGTGCCACGTTGTTAGCAAATGCGTTTGCGCACCCATCGGCGTGCTGGTCTGAAAATGAGGTGTGTTCAGGTGCATTGTTGCTATTTTGAGGCAACTGAAATAGACTGCACCATTGACCAACTGAAACCTGATCTAAAGTCAATAGCGCAAAATATTTTTGGTTATTTAAAGAGCGTGTTAGTAATATGCAACCTATAGGCGGGTCCACAATGAGCATACACTTTGTTTATTACACACACAGCGACGCTCAGCAGCACACAAACATTTTTAAATATTAAAAATAAAAGGATTCCTCTCTAGAGTTCAGTCTTTCTGCTTGCAAATTCCGCCATGCAAATAGCGAATCCACCATGGTGCAAGTGCAACTGGCTTTTAAAGAGAATGGGAGATGAGACTCTGATTGGTTTATTGCATGTTATGCACAAAACACACCCATTACTAATTAAGAGAATAGGGACAACCCTTTTAGACCATTTTTCATTAACCATTTTTCTTTGTGTCAAACCCTGCAACTTTACAGAGTGGCATTTGGAGAGAAGACTGAAGGGTTCAAACTGAGCCAAAAGCCTCCTCGGAGGATCATCTCTGGATTCTGACTTTGACTACCAATGGCAAATCTGAGACAAAATAAAGACCTCATCTGCCCGACTGTGATGCTCTGACACACCAAAGCTCTCTAGGCCTATGAAATCACACTAGCGGGAGCTTTCCAGCAAGGCATTTGCTTGAGCATCTATGCTAGAAACATTAAAGAAATCATAATGACATTACAATTTCAAGCAAATCAGCCTTATAGCCCTGCGCTGTGTGCACAGATTTGCTGCTTTTATCTTAGATTGAACACATATAGTTTTCTCAGCGTGACACAATGAACATTTCAGCTCTTCGTGCGAGAGGGTAATGTTACGCAGATATCATCGCAGCCTAATGAATCAGTTGAGTTCAGCTGAGGTCTCCTCCTGCCTGTATGTTTGAGGCGGTTTGTGTGTATTTGAGTGTTGTGAAGCTTGTTTATGATCGCAGCATGAAAACAGCCATGTTCTGCATTTCCCTGCTGCTACTTAAACTCATCGCTGTGGGTCTGAGACCTGAATTTAAAAAGAGTCTCAAAGTAAGCACAGTGCAGAAGCCTGAGAGTCGTTCCCTGCAGCTATGAAAAAAAAAAAAGCTGTTGAAAGACTAGCGCTCGCAGGCATGAAATAGTAATTATTGTTTACCCGACAAAAGCTGTTTTGTTAATAGCATGTCCGAACGAATTAGCAGCTTGGCTCTCAGACTCTCTTTGTCCCTCAGGGAGGATTGCAAAAACTGACCCTCCATGGCTAAGATTACATGCACTGGAAATTAGAGATGCATCGATGTATCGGCCGCCGATATTTATCAGACGATTATTTATCAATTTACAACCATCTGCATATCGGCTATAGCATGAAAAAGGCAGATATAACAAACCGATGGTTTATTAGTTAACTGTTTGAAGGCACTGAGCTGTATAATGTCTGTTGCATAATCCAAGATTATACTGTAATATTCCTGGTGCACTGCTATCTGCGTTTTAATGTTAATCAAACAAATCGCTCACATGGCACCGCTCAGTACTCTTGACTAAATAACTTTCATAATGATTCATTTCCGCAATGCGGAAAACGCAGATGGAATGCTGTCATAAAAACAGAATCTACTGCATAACGCGGAATGTCACAGAATTTGTCAAAGTTTTGATGAATAAATAAAACGTAGCTCAGTACACTTAAATCAAATTGCGATATATACTAGTGTCTGTGAATATTAAGCTGCAAAAAGACTGTTTTTAATCTTTGTTCTGTTGTATTTACATATTTATGTTGGTGAATGTTATATGGATCCAGTCTATGTTCATAAAAATGATTTGATAATGCAGCAATAAGCAAACTAGTCGGCTATAAGTTAGTTTTTTTTAATTATATATATTTTTTTAACCTTGCTGATTTGAAACTTGATCAAAAGCACTATCTTAATGACAAACTTTCAAATATCGGTCTCGGCCAATAATTGCTTGTTAAAACCAGTATTGGCCCCAAAAAGCCTATCTGTGCATCCCTAAATCTTAAAATTTGTGTTTGTGCTCGTGCAATATGTGCAGGAAATTAACTGGAAATGGATTTGTGTCTCATGAATTAGTGTTTTGTCCACAGGAAATCTGAACAAAGACTCATTTTCAATGTTTCGGCAGCTGAATGATTGACACCCAGGTGCACAGTGTGACATACTCTCCCTCATGGTCTCATTTTCAGTGGTGTCAGTGAATATGCAGCCTATAAATGTATGACTGAAAACTATTGCTGTTTCACAATGCCTTTGCCGTTTAAAATCTTTTTGGAGTGAGGGGAAAATATTAGGGTATTGAATATCAATAAGAACCAATGGAAACAAATGTCAAAATCTGAACCATTCTGAAATGTAAGAGATCAGAAGAAAGATGTAACAGTTACTCCACTGAAGGCAAGTTGTTGGACCCAAGTGCAGCTTTTTATTTACAAAATCCAAACATAAAACAAAGACGTTGCAAACTAAACTGATTTGACAAAGAAACAAAGACTTGCCTGACAACGGGTTACAATGACAATAACAGACGAGGACACAGCAAACATAAGGGCTTAAATACACAGACTAATGACAAGTGACACCTGTGAACAGTGATGAGACAATTAGCCAATGACATGACAACACATGAGGGCATGGGAATCACATGACAATGATCATGAAATGGTGGCCCAGGCCCGTGCAGGGGCACCGGACCCAGACAGGACCTGGGAGCTTGGGCGGACCTGGACCCTGTGGCGTGGGCGGACCTGGACCCTGTGGCGTGGGCGGACCTGGACTCTCAGGAGCCATGGACGGCCATGGCGGCAACGGCAGTTCAACAGGCCATAGCGGCAACGGCAATTCATGGCCATGGCGGTAATGGCGGTTCAGGGGGCCACAGAGGCGTGGCCTTCGTGTACCCCTTGCCCCTCCCCCCCAAAAAAATTCTTGGGCGGGACAGCGGGCTCGCGGGCTGGAGCCTGGACGTGGGCTGGAGCGGGAGCCTGGACGTGGGCTGGAGCCTGGACGTGGGCTTGGCTCACTGGGGTGGAGAGTACTGTGGAGAGTACTGTGGGAACGTGGAGCTCCTCATCCACCGTTCCCAGAGTAAAAGATGAGCCACTCAACTGAAGTGCAAAGTCAATATATCCAGCTAGAGTTCCTGGAGAATTGCTCTCTGGCATCAAGTACCTTAAAAGGTTATTAAGTCAATTTAAGAAAATACCCTTGAGGGCAACATCATTAACGTTCACCTGGCTGGAAAGCTCACAAAATTGTTGGGCATAGTCCTCGACGGCCTGGTCACCTTGATGGAGGCGCAAGAGAGAAACTGCTGGGTTCATTATGGCGGTCTGTTATTCTGTAACAGTATTCCACTGACGGCAAGTTGAAGAACCCAAGTGCAGTTTTATTCCAAAATAAACATAAATCTTAACATAAATCAAAACAAGGACTTGGCATTAACTATAACAAAACTCACCAACAGCGGGTTACAACATTCAATAACAGACAAGGACAAACTGCAAACATGAGGGCTTAAATACACTGAGACTAATGACAAGACAAGTGACACCTGTGAACCGTGATTAAACAATGAACCAATGACAGAACACAACAAGATCACATGAGGGCATGGGAATCACGTGACAAAACCAGGAAGCAAGACAGTGAACATGACACTCAAACATAACATGAACATGATCAACTTAAAACATGAACAAGGAACAATGAACATGAACCAACACCAAAACACCCTGTGACAAAAGAAGAGGGAAAAAAGAGAGTTTAGATAGATAGATAGATAGATAGATAGATAGATAGATAGATAGATAGATAGATAGATAGATAGATAGATAGATAGATAGATAGATAGATAGATAGATAGATAGATAGATAGATAGATAGATAGATAGATAGATAGATAGATAGATAGATAGATAGATAGATAGATAGATAGATAGATAGATAGCTTTTACAGTGCTTAGAGCATGAAATAAAATCCATCATTTAAGTGACAATTTGTTTGCAGGCAGGGAGTCGGAACCAGATATTTATTGTGCACAATCTTTATTCAACAAATAACGAACACAACACAACCAAACTTTATACTATATATTGTACATATATACAAATCACACATACATGGGCAAGATGGAAAGTGAAAGTGGTTGAAGAACCGGATCAGAACAGAGGAATGAACACTGGGAGAACCATCAGTTATGACTTTAAGATCCTTTGTTTGAACAAAGGGTTTCACAGCTTTGACTAACGGTTGAAGAGCGTCCGATGTACAGTCACAGGAGAAAGTCTTGATAGTTCACTCCGATGGTGTTGAAGTTGCAATCGATTTCTTCTGCGTTGACTAAGGAAGATATGATGAACTTTCACGGTTATTTCGACTCCGTCGTGTACATGACCCAGCTCATTTGCACATGACTTGAGGTGTTGGGCCTGCCGGCCCACAAATGTGTGGTCTGATCGGGTTTCCTGTCCCACACAAGCACATGGCTTGATGTGTGTGTAGGGCTGCCAGCCTGTCCGGCTTGGCCAGGTGAGAGAAAGCAGAGGTGACGTGTCTGTCATCGGTCGAGATCGAGAGAAAGAGAGGCGGATCTGTGCGTCTTTCTTTAAGGTCTGGAAGAAGTCACACCTCTTAGGGTCGACCTGATCAATGAGATAGTTGGGATTTCCAAGCGGGAAATTCCTCATGGGGGATTTTATGGCTCTGGTCTCTGACATGATTAAACTGGGTTTGTGCCCATTTGTATATTCCAATTAATACAACAAACATACACTGCAACCTATGAGGAAGTGATATACACGAAAGTGTAAGTCGTGAAATGAGCATTAATTTGATAGGAGACACGACATATATAAGGTTACATGAACTAGTAGTTTGCTCATAAGATGTGCATAAAACAAAAATACCATACAGAACACGCTGCATAAGACAGTACTAATCATACACCCATTGTCATGGGGTGCATGTTAATTTATAGATCAATTTGTCTATAAATTAATGTAGGAAAGTATTAACTCTGAGGGGCCATGGACCTTTCTATGGCGTTACTCTTCACATTCTTTCAATCAATAAACTGTCTTATCAGTTGGTATCCATGGTAACTGAGGTAGCGGTATGTTAGGGGGATGGTTCTAAAGACCCCAGAGTGAGTTTTAAAGATTATTTTTTAAATATAACAAATAATTGTGTCTGATTTGTCTCAGTCATTACATACTTTAAAAAAGAGAGACCAAATACAATTCTCTTTTGTATTTTTTTAATGTTCTGTTAATTAAAACCAAGTATAAATTTCTCCAAATTAGTTTTGGTGAATTGGTACGTTTCCCGAACACACTGCTGCTTGGTCCTCAGCCAGCCGAGAGGCTCTTCCTCGTGGTGCCATGTGAGGGTAGCTACTCAACGCTCAGTGGACAGCACGATCCTCCTCCGCCCCCTGGCGGCCATCATGCCGTTCCTCTTCATCATGGCGAACGGCAGCAGGCTCCGACCCACGGCAAACGTCAGCGACTTCTCTGCTCCCTCTCGGATGGTAGCCAACCCACCTCGACCCAGGAGCACGGCAGTGAGCTCTCCGTCCCACCGGGTCTTCCATCGCTCAAGTACTACCTGGCAGCCACTTGCGCTCTTCCCTCTTCCATGCTGCCCGACCTCCTCAGCACCACAATCCTCCTCAGCAGTGAGGGCTCTCCGACAGAATGTCCGTTGTTCCTCCCGGTTTCGGCACCAATGTAATGAGGTATGTTGATATGGGAAGAAGGAGGCGGGAACCGGCGAACGTTCAAAAAGACTTGAATAAATAAATAAACAAACTGAAAGCAAAAACAGCAGCCTCCTAACAGACGACTGACGCACACACATAATAAAAGGTAAACAAAACACAACATAAAGTTCAGGCATGGTCCTCTCTTGTCGCGCTCCTTTTATGCGTCCAAGGTCCTCCGTGAGACACGAGCCCCGTTCTCACGGTCCCTCTGCCTTGACTGCTGGCCACAACTATAAATTATACATATATAATTACACACACATATATTTTCCATAGCTACATTTGATTTCAACATATTATTCAGAGGGCAATAGAAGACTCCAGTTACGCAGCAATACAACAACCTGTCAGGCATCGCAAGCACAGCTGGAAGACAGTGATCACCATGGAAACACGTTAACAATTAGGACTGCTAGTGGGACTAATCGTGCTGAAAATTTCTTTCCAACTTTTCTTTCCAAGAATGTGTGTTTAGGCCTGTGTGTCCGTTTATACTGTTATAAAACCAGAGAACTTAGTCAAGTTCATTAATCTTATTGTGTGTGTGTGTGTGTGTGTGTGTGTGTGTGTGTGTGTGTGTGTGTGTGTGTGTGTGTGTGTGTGTGTGGTCCTGGTATTCCCTATATTATGGGGACCAAATGTCAAATGTCTACCCACAATTATAGTAATACCAGTACATTTTGACCTTGTTGGAACTTTTTTTTTTGGTCCCCATGAGGAAACAAGCTTATAAATCATACAGAATGAAATTTTTTGAAAATATAAAATAGCAGAAATTTTTACAGCCAAAAAATCATTACATATGGAATGTCCCCATAAAACATGGAAACCCAATGTGTGTCTGTGTCTGTGTGAAATATATTAACTTTCATTGATACATTTTTAATAAACATTATAATGCTAAATATATTAGTAGTTAATATGTACATAGCTAGATATATGAGATAATGTGCTTGTTAATGTTTGCTAATAAACTTATGAAACATTACATGTTGATTGATTAACAGATCATTATTTAATGTGAATTAAAATGCTTACAAATGCTTTCAATTCATATGATCATGCACTTCTTGAAAATCTGTATTGTTATACAGAGAAACCTCACACAGCTTGTCTTACTCTTTCACTGTATATAATGAAATAAATTTAAGATTAAATATCTAAAATTATATTGTCATATACCCATAGTCATGTGATTTTTGCATACGAGTGGTTTTAGCTGTTCCTACTTTTTTTTCGTAAAGCTAGAATTAATTTTACTATAAAAGTTACTGTTAGTGAAAATGTTTGTACACAGACTTCACACAAAAATGTGTGCGTACGGACGCTTGGTGAATGAGACCAATTGTTTTGGTAATTACGTGAATTGGGCTTTGTTCAGCTCTTCAGGGTGGGGTGGAGGAATATGAGGGTTTGAGTCATAACTGGTGTGAAAAAAATCTTTGATTTGACAGTCAAAAGTTTTTCAGATAATACAAGTTTAAGCCAACTTTAAACAAAAGTTGGCATGAAACTGTGAAAGATGTGATAATCTTTTCTTTCCTATTTTGATGTCTATCTGAAGGAAACGGCTTCTCGAACAAGAAAAAAATGTAGGACGGGCAGGTCCGGATTAACATAAAGGTTAGGTGGGTCTGAAGCCCCAGAGCCCGAGCACGTGATTGGCAGAGGAAATGATTAACAATCGATCGGGAGCACCCCTTTTGGGTCGCTTGCCAAGCCACACCACGCCCCCACATATTAAGCGCTGTTATTTATGCTACTGGAGTGCTGCGAGTGCATGGGAAAATCATAAGCCAGGTTAAGAAACGGCGCTACCTGATTAAACCGCGCGCACATCCAGCAGTCGCAGCGCGAGAGCAGCTGGATCGTCTCACGCACAGCGCTTACAAACTCGTTTGTCGCTTTCGCCGCTCTATTGAAGTCATAACGAGCGCCAGGCAGTAACTTTATCCATTTTAATTTGATACAAGCCCAACATCATGTGTACAGTAAAGGCTCTGTGGCGAAACTAGCTCAACCAGACTGAAAAGCTCCGACCATGTAAACTGAAGCGTTGAGGTAAACTATAGGCTGTCTACACAATGGCTGTAGCCAGCTATGAGGTCTCCAAGGTCCGGACCTCTGTATTTTTCGGAGGTATACATAATAAATGTTGCGAAATAATTAACCAAAAGAGTGCTTTATGTACACAGAAGCTGATGCGCGAGTCGCGCGACACTTCAGTAAACGGTGCGAGATGTAAATAGCTAAACTAAACATTTCATATTTTACATCTGTTTTAGGATAGAAATGTTAAACAATGAAAAGACTATCAGCCAGAGCTCAGCTTTAGGAGGGGAAGAGACAGGGCAAGAGAAGGAGACTGAGAGAAAAAGAAAGATTGAAAGAGTGATGGAAATGAGAATGAGAGAGTGATGAGATGAGGTGAGAGCAGGTCCGACAGATAACCTATTGCCCACTAACATGGTTTTGAAAGCTATTTATTATTTATTTGAAAATGCATATATAGATCAGAGAAATCAACATTTTCTTGGGGGACCATGCCCCCCAAAACCCCCAAAATACCTCAAATTTGGGACCTCACAGGTTTTAAAACTCCTTAAGGCAGTTGCATGATCAAAAGTTGTTGCTGTTTCTGGAAACCTGTTTGCTTTGACCTCATATCTGGAGTTAATGCATTTATGCTTTTAATGTGTTGCAGCCTGGGATATTTATATATAGGCCTACTTAATATTAAAATGGAAAATTCAGACTGTATATACTTATTGTATCTCTGTGCTTTGAAGATTTTGTTTTAAAAAAATACTAATTATTTCTGTGGTAGAAAACGTTGTGGCACCAAGATTGGCTACTATGGGGGCCCTTGGGTTTGTCATAGCCCCAGGGCCCTACATGTTCTTAATCCGGGCCTGAGGACGGGACTTTGTCAATCAGGAATTGATTTGATTGGATGGTTGTGGTTTGCTATTGCTGTGATGTTATGTCATGTCATGTGAGTGACAGGTTGTCCCGCCCTCACGCCAGTAAACAGGTCGTCAGAGAAGAGATGCCAATGCAAGAGGAAGGGGAAGTTATTTTGATTACAGATTGTGAGGGGACATGAATAAAAAAATAAAAAAATTATGTGCACAAATAAATCTTATGTATAATAAATACTTAAATACTTCATAAAAAATACGAATGGCAAATTTTTATTTTATTGTGACCCTGGGACCCAAAAAAAAAAGTGTTTTGAATTTAGTATTTTTTCATGCATTACATTGTTTAGAGCATATGAAACAAAAGGAAAAAAAAAAACATTTTTGAAAAATTATATTTTATTCATATGTTATGATATGTCCTCTGTAGTTGACACCAGGACTCAGTTGTTAAAAAAATTAAATGACATGAAATTGCATGTATAGGCAAATACAATGGGATTTATTTTTAATTCACCAATACATTTTTAGGTTTCAGGATTTTTTTAAAACAAACTTTGTTTAAAGATGATTCTGAACTATGTTATGAAAGATATAATGAAATGCATTGATGTACCATTTTACTTTATGAAATATGTGGGTAAAATGGCCATACTTGGATTTTCCCATTCAATACAATGTATCTATACACTGCATCTAATTTGCATATTAATGTGTTCTTGGTGCAACATATAATGAAAAAATAAGTGTAATAATGGGAGTAATAATTGGCAACATTTTCACAATAATATCTAATATTTCATAGGAATATTGATATGTAATTTCTTTCCCCATTCACTTGTTATGTCTCCAAAATGCCTGATAAACGTGATTTAAGTCTTGGCGTCCACTACAGTGGTCATTTATGAAATCAATGCCTTGTTTTGTAACAGAAAGTCATATTTTGATTAGAAACCCCATAACATTTTCCTGAGATGTTGATTTTTAACAAACAATTTGAAAATTAATCAGATTTAAATTATAATTAAAAAATATTATCATATTTCCATAAGAGTGCTAAACATTAATGTCAGCCATTTTTAAAGACCAAGAAGAAGTTGTTGCCCTGGTGAAACCTCCAAACATTTGGTATCTCTGCAAAGCCCCGAATGTGCTCTTTAAAGGACATCCAGACTGTGACATGTGACATGTTATGATGTCAGAGAAATTCACTAAAATATAATGTCCACTACAGTGGACAAAATCTATTTGTGGGTCCCAGGAGGTTAAGGTTTTCATTCCGAGCACTTAAGCCAGGGGTCTCAAACTCGCAGGATGATATTTTGTGGCCCCCTTCTTGACTTCAAAGTTTAGTGTTAGTGCGGCCCGCGCATTGCTCTGAAAAGCATGCATTTATTGATTCATGCGAAGAATCTCGGGACCAATAATATGTTTGACGCAAATTAATGCAAATATTGTTTACAAATAGTCCCAAAAAGATTATTTCCCAACTAGAATTAGACCTAGAATTTCGCTCACTGTTCTGTTTGACCTGTTACGGCCTTGCTGTGAATTAGTCTATTATTTAAAAAAAAATTAAAATCTTTCATTATTTCATATTACATGATTTAATTTCTATAGGCTATATTTAAAAAAATTGAGGAGGCAAGGGAAGCCTATGTTCTGAAGAACAGTTAATGTTCAGAAGAAACATTCATGTTGAAGAACTATTAATAATAAAGATTGAGAAGATTGGATCAGTTGTGCTACTTTTTTTTTGGAATACTTTAAACACTTTTTATGTGGAATACTTGATGCGGCCCAGCCTGACCCAGAGTCTACCTCCAGCGGCCCCCAGGTAAAATGAGTTTGAGACCCCTGACTTAAGCAAATACCTTTTTTCTTCATTATCAAAACTGTTGTATCACCTTGACATTTTTTTTTTAAACTTTATATTCTCAAAAAATATAAAACTCATTCACATTCAAGTTATTCTACATAAGAAATGCTTTTAAATAATTGTTGAATAAATTAAAATATCCAAACAAAAAGCTGAGTGCCACGTCATTGACCCTGTTACCAGCAGGCACAATTCATTCTTAGCGAATTCCTCCTTAGTTTTTTTACTCCTAATAAGAGAATAGAAGGCGTTTGAGGGAACTTCTTGAGAGTCAGACGCTGAGTGTTTGCCAGGGGCGAGCATCAGGGTGCAGTAGTGATGTTTTTTAAGAGGCAGGCCCTTACGGCTTGTCCCCAGGCATAGAGCCGGTCCCCTATGTTGACTAACTCATCCTCTGCTCGTCTTCACTATCACAGACGCTGTCTTTAAGTATTAGCCATTACTGAAGACAGATCACCGCAGAGAAAAACTAATACATCTAACAGCTCCACTGTGTGTGTAAGATTGTGTGTACAGATGTGAGTGTTTGTGAGTTGTGTGATTGTGAGATCCCAACAAACGACAGCATTTATGTCCTTTCTGTCTCCTTTACCATGTTATTCTCCTCTTTTAATCTGTCTTCCCTCCTTTATTTGTCATCTTGACTGCCTCAATATCTTTTTTGTACCCTCTCGGTTCTTTCTCCCTCTCTCTCACCCTCTCGATTCTCTCTCCTCCCACTCTCCTTGGCAGTCTCGTTCATCTTGTTCTTATCCTGATAGGGAGCTTTGAGATATGCTCCTGTAATCACAATGTAACTGAATTAGTCTACTACATCACACTTACTGAGTATATAACACACACGCACATATGCACACGAGGATGAGTGGATTCTACAAACAAAACACAAACACACACACACACACACACACACACACACACACACACACACACACCCACACCCAGGAACAGATCTGCATAATAATGACTTTGTAAATTAATAAATGACATTGTAAATTACACTGCATGGCCGAGTAGACACAAACTAACCAATGACACAAGAATATCCGCTCTTTGCTGCCAGTGCTGTAAGGATCTGAATATGGTAAATGGTGTGTTGAAACATGTACTCTGTGTCCTAACCAGATAAATATTATTTCTTCTATGTAAACAAGAGTTTCTGTTCTAAGCCACAACTTTGTTGATCACTTGGTTTCTATTTTTGTAGTATTGTGGTAGCCCCGCCCATTGTGAAATCTTGTTGGTCCAAAATCCTGCACCACAAAACTGCACGTTATACCTCAAATATTTCCTCATTGTTGATACAGACTGGTTTAGATCAGATTTAAAGTTCTTATTGGTTCAAGTGTAGCACACGTGACCTACTGTCTATGCATAAGCCACTTTCTAATACCTTGGACTTGATCAGATGTCTATGTTCGCTCTTGAGCCAGCATTGCAGCAAAACAAAGGAAATAATGACAGAAGACAGAATTATAGTTGAAAAGGTAAGTATTTTTCTTTTGTATTTCTTTGTATTAAACTGTTTTGCGTTGGGGGAAAAAACAACAACTGGAAAAACCCCAAAATGACAGCAAAAAAAAAAACAAAAACAAAAAAAAACAATACAATTTACAAAAGAACCCTTTTGATGAACTTCTTGAAATAAAGCTGTTTTAACTCATATAATGACTCTTTGTGTGTTATTTAATTATGTAGTTGTTTATATTATATATTATATTATATTATAATAGTTATTTAGCTGTTAGTTCTTTAATTAGCTTTAGCACTCCTAATTTACTCCTATTTTGGTTTGGTTAGCAATGTACCTTTAAACAACCTTGTTTTTTTTTCTTCATATAAATGCTATAACCAGCTCACACTCAAAATTACAATTATGTAATTCAATAACCTTTGTGTCCTCTTTTTCAGAACAATTTCAATAAAATATTGAAAACAAAGATCCAATTACTGATTGTCTGAGTAGATGCAGGCAGCCCTTTCTTGGGTGAGCCAAAGCACACCAACAACTGGTCTGAATTTCTCCACTGGGAAGACCTCTCCAGATAAATTCTTAAGGCTCTAACGGGGCAGAGCAGGTGAAGTGTTCCCTCTTCCGCCGTCAGGTGGGGAGGAGGATGAAAGGCCTGAAGAACCAAAGACCGTGCCACATGAGATGGCAACTAGGGTACATAGCCCGGTCTAGGGTTTAAGATGGCCTTAACTCCGCCGGGGGAAAATTCCAGGCAGGTTGGCGTAACAGCCAAGGCCTGGAGATCCCCCACTCTCTTGAGAGAGGTAATAGCGAGGAGAAAGGCCACCTTAAGGGTCAGGTTCTTCGCCTCAGCCGACTCCAGTGGCTTGAAGGGGGCCTCGCCAACCCCTCGAGTACCACCGCCAGGTCCCAGGTTGGGACTCTGGAGCGAGCCGCAGGCCTCATCCTCCGAGCCCCACGGAGGAACTGTACAACCAGAATGGTGCTTCCCCAAGGGCCCATCACCTATAGGTGCGTGGAAAGCCCCAATGGCAGCCACATACACCTTCAGGGTGGACGGGGTAAGACCGGCGGAGAAAAGATCTTGGAGAAACTCCAGCACTGAAGCCACTGGGCAGTTAACTGGGTCCACCTCACGCTCTCTACACCAAGTGGAGAACACATTCCACTTAAGGCTGTACAGTCTCCTGGTGGAAGGAACCTTGGAGCTGAGTAGGGTCTGCCTACCACATTTGCCTCAGCGGCCAGACCCAGAGGTTCCATAACTCCGGCCGGGGGTGAAATATTGGTTATAATGGTTATATTACTCAGGTTCCCTTGACAGACCCATCTGCGAGTCCCATGATTGATCAGCCGTGCTGCCTCAACAGGCACGGGACCAGCCACGGAGTTCGCGAGCCATGAGAAAATGCTTGTGAAAACAATGTTGGTAGACAAACAACACCAAATAAGACTGACAAACACAGAGCGCTCAGCTGAAGAGCAAAAGCTGTTGTGTGTGTGTGTATCAGCGTCCATTTGTATCTTCCGGGTATGCCGTCATCTACTACGTCATGACGCAGCACCAATCAGATTGGCTTGATTTCATTCATGCTTCAGACGCGCTACGCTGGGGGCGTTCCCAGAGTGTCGTCACTCGATGACGCAGTGCGAGTTCCGAAGGGGAATAGAGGGGGAAAAAAAGAAGAAAAAAAACCCAACCTTGCAAAGACAAGGGAGGAAAATGTCAATTAATTCTCATTTAACAGCATTAACATTTCAAATGATAATTTTCAGCACAATAAATGCATCAATACAATCCACCAATACACATTTCTTAACACTTATTTATCTCTCTTTTTTTAACACATTTCTTAACATAAATATAACTATATTAATGAAGAATAATGTCTTAGACATTATTTATGTGAGATGTGAGACGGTGGTCCAGTGGGTTAAACCATGAAACTGATACGCAGAAGGTTGCTGGTTCAATCCCAGCGGTCACCACCAGTGTGTCCTTGAGCAAGGCACTTTACTCCATGTTGCTCCAGGGGGATTGTCAAAATATAAGGGATAAAAGCGTCTGCCAAATGCATAAATGTAAATGTATTTAAACAACACTTTCCTGTTAACGATGTTTCAAAATGCATTTCAATAATTAATCACTTACTTTCTTGACTTTAGATGAGAGACTGTTCACCTCAGCACTAGAGATGATGCAACCCACTAAGGGTGGAGCGATTCCTAATTGTTTAATTTTTTTTTTCTTCAATTTGTGACATTTTCTACATTTCTTCAACAATATAAAACATTTTAAGCATTAAAATAAATCAATAAAATCGTTTACATGTGCATTTAAATTTTCTTGCTGTTTTTTTTATAGGTTTGACATGGCCTAAAGTAACCTAGGTTACATAAGCAAACTGCATGTGTTTGGCACGTGTTTAAAAGAATGAGTACAGTTGTCTACAATTTGCACAATATCTAAATGCACATGACTTGTTGAGTTGGTCCTCAGTGAATTTATCAAGCTCTTCAACTTCTAAAAAATTTTTTTAATCGTGTGAGCCATTATGCAAATAATACTTTCAATTTTTAAAATCTGTCTGACTTGCATGTAAATTCCATAAATATCTGACATGACCTGCCATTGTAATGAAAAGGGAATCATAATTGTAAAAAAAAACAAAAAACATCTAAAGTTTTGATGTTTTTTTTTCACCATTGTGATTCCCTTTGTGATCCCTGATCTAAACATTTTGATCAGTGTGGCTCACACGATGACAAAAACAATTTACTTGGGAAATAACTAGGCTTTGAAGTATAAATTAAATGTTTTGGGTTATTTTGCAGACATGCAATAGAGTTCTGTTGTTCCAGTTCTGTTGTTGTGAAATTTGCACTTAAAGTTTTAAGGGCCCTATCATACATCCGGCGAAATGCGACGCCAGGCTAGTGTTTTTTTGCTAGTTTCAACCCAATGCAGTTATCATTTTCATGTCCAGCACCACATTGTTTAAATGGCAAATGAACTCATCTGCCCATCTGCTGGTCTGAAAACGAGGTGTGTTCAGGTGCATTGTTGGCGTGTTGCTATTTTAAGGCAACTGAAAACGACTGTGCCATTGACCAACAAAAACCTGGTTTAAAGTCATTAGCGCAGTATTTTTTGTGTTACTTAAAGGATGCGTTAGTAATGTGCGCCTATAGGCATGTCCAAAACATACGTACACTCTGCTTATTACACACAGGGACGCGCAGCACTTTTTTTTTTAAAGGGGTCAAGACTTGAGAAATCAACTTTTCCTTGAGCTTTTTATATAGAAAAGTTAATCTTAATATAAGAATATCCTGTACGCTGAAACAGGATTTGTTAGTCAAATTAACGCTTTTATTGACAGCTGGCTCATCAAACGAGAGATCTGCGAATGTTCTTCCCTGTGATGTCAGAGAGCAGCGAAATGCCGCCTCAACAGAAGAAGATGAACGCCTAATTCTGTAGCCCCGGCCACCAATTGACGCATAACATGTAACATAAATAACATAGGCCTACGTGCAGCTAAACAAGAGCTAAACAGGATCGAACTTCCAAGCAATAAACAAAATATTGTGCAGTGCCTCGTTGTGGAAGAACACAGTTGCTACATAAGCTTCCTTCGGCTTCCAATAATTGGAATGCGGTTTAACTTTATTTTTTATGAAGTTCCAGCTCACGTGATTAATAGATTGCGCATTTGATTGCTTCATTTCATTGTTGTTCCAGAAAACAGTTGTGACATTTGCACTTACAGTTTTAAGGCCCCTATCATACACCTGGCCCAATGCAATGCAACGCAAGGCAAGTGCAACGCCAGAAAGTGTTTTTTGCTAGTTTCAGCCTGACGCAGTTATCATTTTCACATCAAGTGCCACAGTGTTTATATAGCAAATGCACTCGCGCCCATCTGTCCACCCATGGGCGTGCTGGTCTGAAAATGAGGTGTGTTCAGGTGCATTGCTATTTTGAGGCAAATGAAAACGACTGCGCCAGTGACCAACTGAAACATGATCTAAAGTCATGTGTTATGCCATGTAAATAGCGAATCGGCCATGGTGCAAGCGCAACTGGTTTTACAGGGAATGAGAGATGATGCTCTGATTGGTTTATTGCACGTTACGCCCAAAACACACCCATTACTCATTAAGAGAATAGCTACAACCCTTTTGGACCATGTGCTTGGCGCGTCGACCGTTTTTTTTCCGTCGTTAAACTAGCAAAAGTGGATTTGGACACACCCTAAGTGCACTTGCCCATGTGCTTTAGACCATGCACTCAGATCTTTAAAATACGGCCCAAAGAATGTTAAGACTGTTTGAAAAAATGTGTCAAAGCGATTGAGAAAAACTGCAATTTGAATTGAGCAGATGCAAACAGAATGCAGAATTAAATTTGAATAAAATTTTTATGTAAAGGAGCATAATTGAAACTAATTTAATTTACTACAAAAGCCACGTTTGTCAACACAAACTTTCAATGCTTGCTGGAAAAAGCCTTGATTTATAGTTCGATTAAAGGCACAATATGTAATTTCCGCCGCTAGAGGTCGCTTATTCAAAACAAAGATGGAGTTGTTGTCACGGATCTGTGAGGGATAGGAGTATCACAAGTTTAATAACCAAACGGATGGAAGATGACAGGGGTTGAAGTTAACACAGTCCAACAATGGGTAAGGAACAAAACACTGAAACAGAGAGAGAGAGAGAGAGAGAGAGAGAGAGAGAGAGAGAGAGAGAGAGAGATAGAGCAACCGTATATACTGAAGGGACAGCGTGAGGTCAGATGATAGCAGCGAAGGACTAGGCAGGAAGTGGCCAGACGCTCCATTTCCTTCAACCCTGCACAGACTGAACATGACACATGCAATGAACCAGCAGAGAACATGAGGTAAAGGAGCACAATATAAAGCGAAGGAACACATGAGAAACAGGTGAACACACTCAAGTTAACGAGGACTAGACAAACACTAAATGAGTGGGCGTGGTAAAGGGAAAGAAGGAGGCAGGACATGAGAAGCACATGGCCAACCCAAACAAAGACAAAGACATGTGCTCAAACACAAAACAAACATGAAAACATTAAACAAAGACAGTTGTTGTCTTCACCTCTACAGCTGATGGAAAATAATCCGATGGGACTCGGGCAGAAGTCATATTCATGGATGAGCTAATGTATTCAAGATTTATTAACGTTACTGTAGTATGAAGCAGGGTGGGGCTGAAAGCCGTTGGAACAGAACGAGCCAGCTAGAGTGATTACTAAAGAGAGACAAGCGTGACACACGGCTCGAGAGCATTGGAGATTGTATTATGCCGCAGATGACCACTTCCGCTTCTTCCGGTCATGCGTATGTGGGGTAATGCAGCGCTGTTGTATCATATTAGATACATTTCAGTGTGTTGAAAATTATGTTAAAATGCACGACGGCTACTATGAGACACTTGTTGCACACTGTAGTAAGTTAGATCGATATTAGGTATGGTAAAACATGGTACTCAAAGAAAAATCAAGAAAACAAGATTTAAACAATAAGACTAACTGTGTCGAGCTAAAAATTATTAGTTTTCTGTCGATGAATGTATCCAAACATTTGCTCACCTGTCTTATAAAACACATAATATATTAACCCTCTGCAGTCCGAGCTGTTTTGGGGCCCTTTAGAAGTTTTGACATTCTCTGACATCTGTGCTTTTTTCAGTTGCTTATAAAAATATTATAAAAAGCTTTAGATTGAAGAGAATAATAGAAGGATATATATATACAGTATATATTTATAACGATAGACAGAACAACAAACAGACAGGCAGACAGAATATGTTTGATTTTGTGCACCTGTTAATAATGTGTGCAGCTAAAATAGCAAAATTCACCAATTAGAAGGAGCCACATTATTTTGGCCATGTAGTGTTTGTCCTTTAAGTTCAAAGAAGCAGAGAAGAAAAGAAACTGAGCGTGTTTGTTCTTCATAATGTTGTTTTATGTCTGGTCTGCAGGTGGGTGGGTGTGTGTGTGCGTGTGTGTGTGTGTGTGCGCGCACAGGGTCATCCGCTCGGGCTAAAGAGATGGACTGCACACTTCACTCCCCCAGTAGCTCCAGCAGCAAGGCTAATGCACTGACCTCATAGTTCAAAGACAGACAAAGAGAGAGACAGGACGGCAGAGATTGAAAGGGTAAAGCGAAGAGGGCTAAAGACTGAAGGTGACATCCCAACCCCTTGTTCTCAAACAACATCCCTGAGGCGGTTTCTCATTAGGCTTCAGATTATCACATTATTGCCACGGAATCATAATGGATGCTCTTTGCTGACCCCACAGGGCCGCCGCACGGCCATTACATCACCGGTTTTACCCAGTCAAAATCTGCGTTTTCTTTTTTCTTTGTCTTTCTCTCTTTTTCTCTCTCCTGTCCTCTCAGTTTCTCAGAAAGGTTTGCTTGAGAGACTCCATGTCAGCTTTTATGTAAGAATTCCTTTCAGCTTGTTCCAGTTCCAGAAGTGTATGTGTGTGTTAGAGAGATAGAGCCCTTGATTTTCACAGCTCCGTTCAGACCTCAGTGAACCTCTGAAGAAGCTCTTATAGCCCATCTGAACCATGTGAGAATATGACTTGAGAACATGAAGGAGGAATAGTTGGTGGAGACTTTTCAAACTCTAGATTCCAGTCATGGCAGCCCTGAAAACCATAATGTTTAACAATAATGTTTACAGTGTACGTACTGATCTCAAATCTCAAATGACATCATTAAAGGTACAAATCAATTCTTGGTAACACTTTACATTAAGGTTCCCTTTGTAAAGGGTTTATAAAGGTGTTTGTTAATGACTAACTTATTTACAAATGCATTATAAATCATTGATAAGCAGTTATAACTGCATGAATAAAAAGAGTGACTTTAACGCAATGCCTATTTTTAACTCACATGTTATAAATGCTTAATAAATGTATTTATTCACACTTATTTACCTCAATACCAGATTCCTGATTTATTTTATGATGCAGCAAAAATAGACTATCATAGTGAAACTGAAGGGTGTTGTATTTGTGGTTTTCTCATTGATATCTCATGACTGCCACTTTTCTTGAAATGTTCCTTACTAGAGGTTACTGTCTTACCCATGATATCCCACAAAAAGCTCATGATGCCTATCCACAGCAGTGTATAAAACAGATTTTTTGTTTATCAAGATGAAATTATCAAACTTTATTTTGAAAAAAACAAAACAAAAAAAACACGAGCACAACGATAACTTAATAAGATATTAATAATAAATATATATATTCCAATATTAGTTAATTGTGAACCTTAATGTAGGGTGGACACTTGCAAACCATTTATTAATGAGTTACAAACATTTATAACCTGTGAAAGTGAACCTTAATGTAAAGTGGAAACCTGTGAACCTGTTCACTTCAGGAATCGGGAATCTGGTTTTGAGTTAAATAAGTGTGAATAAATACATTTATTAAGTATTTATAACATGTTAGTTAAAAATGGCTCACTATTTGACAGGTATTATTCATGCAGTTATAACTGCTTATTAATATATATATATATATATATATATATATATATATATATATATATATATATATATATATATATATATATATATATATATACTTATTAGTCACTAACAAACACCTTTATAAACCCTTTACAAAGGGGAACCTTAATGTAAAGTATTACTCAATTCTTTAATAATTTTGTTCAGTGATTTGGGACAATTACCGGTTTCAAGATAAACCACGATAAAATTTACTGACAGTTAGTATTATCATTTAACATTTAACTATCATTAAAACCGTGTTTGACTCGCGATTTTGAAAACTCATTTTTTGAATGAGAAGAAATGGCGGAAGGCAGTGACAGAGCTCGGGAGTTTTTTCAGCCTTCTAAAAGGACCAAATCTGAGGTGTGGTCATATTTTGGCTTCTACAAAAGTCCTAAGGGAAACTTAATCGAGGATGGTCACCCTGTTTGCAGAACATGCAAAACGAAAGTCACTGCAATAGGGGAAACACTTAAAATCTGCCAGGATGTCTTCATGACCATCACCCACTACGAACACAAGGCAAGTTAACTTTGACCTCAATAACAAAACTGCTTCTGGGAAATAATTGGACACAACATGTTATTTTGAGTTGAAATATTTTATCTCAATCACTTGAAATGAACATGAAGCTTCCGCGAAGAAAAGTTCACAGCAAGTGGCTTTGAGCCAAAGATGAACAAACAAGTTCAGACAAGACTATTAAGGGTGACATTTAAGGGATAATAATGTATATTCATTGTACACTCTTTACACAGATTTTTTTTTAACACATAAATAATTACGAGGACATATTGAATTTAGATTAATGTGTTGAATCTTACCTGTTTATAAATCCATTTTGTACAACGTACAAAACAATCATCCAGACAAGATGATCACAACAATATTATAGTAGTATAGTAAATAGTAAAAGTCCAAGATGGCAAGTTGCATTTGAACGAAACGAGAGGGCGCGTCTGTTGTGATACGTGCATGTGCGCTGTGTTGTAATGCGTCGCTATTCACGACGGTCATTATAAGGAAGGAAAGCCACAGAATAAAATCTTGCTTAAAAAAGTGCATAGAGCTGCTTGTTTAATTTGTTGTTTGTTTTTCAGTGTGTGCATCAATTCTTTTTGAACACTTTTATATCATTTTAACAAAACCGATAATATTGATAATCGTGATAATTTTGGTCACTATAATCGCGATTATAGTGACCAAATCAGCAATAAATTATTGTTGTCATAATTTATTGCTGATTTGAAATGTTGCTAAAATATAATACAGACAAAGAGTTTTAGAAATGTCTTTCCCCATTCCAGTAGGTAGGTGCTGTGCCTCCATAGAAAACAGCTGCCCCGGGGTGTTTCCAAGATGGGCACAGAGTGAACTGACTTGCCTTAAAAAGACTTTGAGGGTTTTGAGACTAACTAATCTAATCCTTTGTTCATTTTTTGTACTGTGGTACATCACAGAGATTAAGCCACAGTAATGAGAGAAAAAGACAGTTTAACTGAGACAGTGACTGTGGAGATGAACGAAAACAGAATATGTCTGATCTCAGCTGTGATTGTATCTGTGAGGTCAGAGTTTTATCAGCACTGAAAACACATTACTGTTTCCCCCTCCAACAGAGGGAGAGGGAGATTTACACAGATATAACGAAAAGAAATGTCAAAAGTAAATGTCATTTTACCAAGATTTCCTTATTTAACTTTAACATTTTCTCATACACACAATAACACACAAAGAGCATTGTGGGAACATGCATACACAACAAAACAAAGCAATGGGACGCTGAGCCACTGACTAACCGAACTCAGAGTTAATTGGACTGACTGTCACTTACAGTGACATCACTGATGCTCTTACAGTGAAGCAGACATGAAGCAGTAAATGAATCAGAGCTCAGTTAGCCAAGTTTATGTTACAAAGGTACCAAGCACCAACAGGATTCTCATGGTACACAAAACCAACCAACCAACCAAAACCAACCAAACAACCAACCAAAACCCACCAAAACAACCAACCAACCAGCCACCTTAAAGGGTTAGTTCCCCTAAATAAAATGTACCTCAATTGACCATTCCCAAAGACCCGCCCCCTTTAGTTACTGTTGCTATGTCCGTCAAGCCATGGTGCTCTCATACCACACACATGTTCTCACGTAGAGAAAACACATCACGGAGAAACAAAGTCTCAACTTTAAAATATTGTCCTTTTTTTAAGAAATGTAAACAACAAATACCGTTTTGTGACTCTTTAATGTGTCGTGGTCGCCTCAGTTAAAGCTGCTCGTGAACCGATCATCTCTTCCTTCTAGTTCATTGAGGAGCATCAAATTAACATGAATGAACACTAAAGGAAATGTTGTTTCAACCGCGGAAAGACGTCAGTAAACACCGTTTTTCAAGTTCAAGTCCACCGACGTTATATACTAACTCTCCTGACTGCTTTGTCGGACAAACCGGCAGATTCGGCGATGTGATTGGTCAGATCGCTTGTCAATCAAACTCGCTGCGAAGGGTGAATTACTCATTGGAAAGAGCGAGACTCTGCCTCGAGTCTCACGAAAGGAGAACCAGATTAATAAATGGAGGAGTGACGACCGTGCAAGACGAGACAGGACCAGGCCTGGGACATTTATGTTGTAGTTTTATGTTTTATGCGGCAGTCGTCCGTGAGGGGCTACCACTTTACTTTTTAAAAAAAAAAAAATTATTTTGATATTAACGTATTGAACGTGCACCGGATCCTGCCTCGTTCTTCCCTGAACTACTAACTTTGCTACAGTCAGATATGACAGACGAGACACTCTACCTGCATGCAGAGAAAGTTAGCTCACCAGTGTGGAAGTTTTTTGGATTCCACGAAAATGGCTTGTTAAACACCCTAGTCTGCAGAACTTGCCTCCATTATCTTGCAGATTTGGCCACATTTTCTATTTAGGTTAGTTTTCATTGTTCCGTTTACTTATTAGTTTTCACCTATGCGCCTGTTTGATTAATTAATTAACTTGTTAGTCCCTGTGTATTTAAGCCCTATGTTCTTTCTGTTTTGGGTATCCTCAGCTCCACCTCTGTCTCCTGTGTCATCGACGTTGCGTGGGCACCATCTGGGTCTCTATCTTCTCCATCAGTAGTCCCCGGGGTATCGTCTGCCAAATCTCCACCATGGCTCCTCCCTCCCTCGACTCCACCCTGGGGCTTCATCCTGGCTGGTTTCTGGACCTCCATCTGGCTGCTCCTGGCTCCCCCTTGGCTCCTCCCACCCTCCACTACTCCATGGACTTATTTGTTGGACTTTGTTTTGGCTCACCCCTTTCCAGGTCCTCGCCCTCCTCCATAGCCCCCGCCCTCCTTCCTCAGTTGGACTATTTACAGTGCAAGAGCCTTTTCTGAAGGGGGGACTGAGGACATACAGAGAGTAAGTTGCCATTATTTTGCAAGTCCTGAAAGGGGAAATGTTACATTAACCTGTTAACTGCTGGCGCCTTTCTACTTAAATCTAATTAATGCACATTGTAATAAAAACGTATGGATTATTGAATGTTATTTCAATTTTTTTCTTCTTCTATTTTTACCCACAATAGGACAACATGTGCATTATGGAGCGCTAAACTGTCACATGTAATTTCATTCATACTTGACACCGGAGGATGCCCTCTTGCAGAAAGTCGACAAGTGAGTCTCATGAGCAATAAGTTATAGGAAATCCCTAATATGGACAAAGACACCCAGCGATCGGTGTAGCAGGATAAAACGCAGATAGAGACATTTTGATGTAAACATGAAGAGAATTAACACACCATTGCATCAATATATGGTATGTGTTCTTCAAGATATATTGTGTATTTTTATAAGGAAAATGTATATTTATAATGAAATCGCCTTTATCACTGTATAGAATACTATAAAATAATATAATTCCTTTTTACTTTATATTTGATAACATTAGCATTTTTTTTCAAGATTGCTACAGATATCACAATATATCTTGAATAATTTTAGCTAACGATAACCTTGTAGTGAAAAATCTAATACCATGACAGCCCTAAGTCATGCACATTGGCTGGTTCAGCCTGCATTTAAAAAAATAAATAAAAATAGAGCATTTAGAAACAAAATTTATGAGACAGTTGTTGTCAGATTTCATTGGTGATTTCAAATATAAACCTAAAAACCCTAAATATACCTCAGCCAAGTGAGCCAACACAACGCCCACTACTTTCACAATCAGACAGACTAGTAGATGGACTGCATCGTTAAATGAGAGACTGTCACCAACCATTATTACATTCTCATAAAATCATGGGAAAGACAACCATGGCAAGGGGAAAGTCAAAAATAATTATTGACATAGATGATTACTGACAGACACATGACATTGAAATTATGGTGATGTCAGTGTGATGCAGTGTGTGCTTTGCATACAATAAGAGGTGCCTCTGGTACTAATATTACTAACTTGTTCACTTTGTTTTTATATAAACTTCAATGAAAAAAAGACACACAATGTGCACACAATGGAAAGACTTAAAATGTTTACTTTTACTGCATCTAATCTAAACCCCAGACCTAAACATGACGTTAATTCTAATGCTTTGCAGCACATCGAAAATATCAATAGGGGCTGTTCACTTAGAACATATTTTTGCTGTTAAAACACAATACGCGACACAAAATCCAACTGCAGAGCCGCAGCGTTGATGAATGAGACACTGAAAAAGCAGCAAGACTTTGTCAAAGATGTCTATCTAGTGCATATTTACATAGAAAACACTATTAAAAGGCAACACAGTGAAACACAACACTAGCCTGGATGCCGGCCGAACTTAGCCCCTCCCACAACATTTTTACTCGGGCAGTTCGGTCTGGACTTGATCGGTAGAGAAGTAATTATGCCCGAACAGAAACTGTTCGGACCAATGAAATTGTCAGGGCGGGCTTTAGACGATGATGGACAGATGATCAACAGTAACGTAATCATCTACGTCATCAAAGGCGCTTGGGTTGAGTTTGTTCTAATCCTTCACGGAGAACTTGTTTGTATATGCGTTCACCTTTACTATTTCTCTCAGAAATGATGATCGTGTTGGTAAGTAAACTCTGTGTATCCTTTTTTTTACAACACCGGCAAAGGTCGTTTACACTCATCTTTTTCTTCTAACGTTAGGCTACTTATTCCAGCGTGCGTGCAGGTTACCACAGGGTTGCCAAGTTTTTACAACAAAACCCGCCCAATTACTAACATTCCTCAAAACAAGCCAAAAACAAGCCCAATAGCTTTCCAGGGGGGTTCTCCGGGAAAAAGGCATTTGGGGGGTAAAATATGTGTTATTTTGGCAGGGTTGGCAGCTAAAAATCGCATTCCTGGGTCTGTATATCACATAATTGGGGTCGCTTCAACCCGCGGACATGGCAACACCGTGCAGTTGAGTTCTGTTGACATTTGACAACTAACATTATGCGCCGCTCCGTTGCTCTGATTGGTTGTAGGTCTATCCAATTGAGGTCTTTCCTGGTTCGGTTGAAACACGCCCCATAATCACAGCCCAACGGAGCAGTTTCAGACTCATATTCTGACTAGAATTGAGTATGACAATGTCAGGCTAACACAACACACCAGTTTTCACAAATTAATTTGGTAATTAGCTGACAATGCTAAGCTGCTAGCATAAGCCAGCACAATATATGCTGTTGTAAAGCACACATAGTTGTTTTACAGTGTAGAGGTCATTCATACTATGCTGTACAATTTTCATGTCCATATCATATTGGATTAAATAATAAAACTTACAAACTGCAAAGAAAGTCCTAGTGACTTTCATAACAGCATCAACATTAATTGAACATAGTTGTGAATTGTAATGGTTTGAGTGAGTTGTGTTATCAACATAAACAATATGCAATAGTATTATAGAATGGCCTGAATGGATGCATATGAGAAGTTTTGCATTTTAGAACTTAGTGTTTGTACTTTCAAAACGTAAAAGCCCACGTGAGTTCAAACATTTCCACAGATCATCTTATATAATATCAGCATATTTGACGCATCCTGTAATTAAAAACGTCCTGGAAAATTGCATTTCTGTGTTTTCATTTAGTTTTAATTTGGGTTTCACCTTGTCACAATTCATCATTTCATTATCAGCGGTTGCCCTTGCCAACTTCTTTTTTTCTTCTTTCTTTTAGTCACTGTTGTTGTTTTGATGTGATTGTTGTGCTGTGGGCATGTTCCTCAGGGACTGCGCCTGCACCTTAATGCACTAAGTCAAATCCATTAGAGACCCATCACTATCTAATTACTGAGTTTTTAGCTAAGGACAAGATGTGCACACACACACACACAAACACTCACACACAGACAGTAAAATGCAGGGGGAAAAAAGTGTCTTTCGGGAGATGAGTAGATGACCTCCCACATCTACCCTTCTCTACTCTCAAGAAATGAGAGTTAGGGAGGAGGAGGACGGGGCGAGAAAGATTTGACAGGCAGAAATCTCTGGTCCATTACATCAAGATCGATACTGTGAGTGTAAACATGGTGATATATAGGTCCTACCCGGCTGCCGGGTAATTAGAGTGTCAAGGACGGCGCCATGTGCCAAAGTCTTTGAGCTGGAAATGTAACATTTTGCCATTTTTTACTATTTGAAAAGTAGCGAACAAGCTTACAGATGTACTTATCTCGAAAATCCCCATGACTTGGTACGATTGCACAGCACCTGTTGACGCTTGACTTTTCTTCTGGATTTTAAGCTGATCCACCATCAGATACTGCAGCACAAAGTGGATAAAGTGCTGCTGTAAGTGATTTAGATCTTCAGATCAGTTGCCCTATAGTGTCCTTTTCGTCATCCTCCTCCCGTTCAGTCACTCTTTTGCTTCATTTGTTGCTGCCGGTTACAGACGTGTTTGCGGAGGGGAAGAGAGGGAGGCTTCGGCTTTACAACCGTGACCGTGTTTCACAAAGGTCGCTAAATGAGAAAACATTGTGGGAGGCTAATCAATTATAAACAGCAGCTAGCCTGAGTGGCCAAGCGCGACGGCCAAATCAGCCAGGCCGGTGATAATTTATCTCCCAGAGACTTTTCATTTTACCCAGAAGGCCATGGGGCATCCAGCTGCCTTACTTAGGGCAGAGCAGGGCATAAATCTCATTGACTCATGGGAAATGGTGTGTGCGCTGATGTGGGTGTGTGCGTCGATACGCAATCCCAGTATGACTCAGGTGACCTATGACTGGACACTGTGCCATCCTGCAGTTTTATTGTTTAGAGAAGAGTAATTGAAAGATAAAACCATGACCAAATAAAACACTGGAATTAACTTCGCACAAACATGTGAGTGTGTGTTTGTGTGTGTGTGGCTGAGTCATCATGCAGTATCAGATGACACCCGTAGCGGCCCTCTTTCACCCTGCTCATCCAGCAGTATTCCCCCTGCTGCCTGACTACTGAATCAGACACAAGAATAAATTGACATTTACATTAAACTCTAGACTAAATAAACAAGAACAAATAATCACTGCCTGACTGCAATTAAATGGAAGAGAGAAAACAAGCTGTTTGGGAGAAAAGTATGTGTGATTTTGCTAGGAGCAAGGAGGATTTGCGCCTGAGTTCTTTCTTGCTCCACGATCATTTCGATACCACTCTATCATGAAAATAACACGTTAATGGCCCATAATGTCAACATTTCAGACATAATTACATATAACAAATAATAGAAGTCCCTTCAAGGGAAAGCAGTTGAACCGACACACACTCGGGCAGCTATTTTTAGTTATGCAAGTACAGTTATTTTCTAATTGAATGGGGAAGTACTGAAATCTCAATAATAAGAAATATATTTAAATAATACAGTTGTATTGCAAAAAAAATTATAAAATGCATTAAATAATGTTTAACTAATGCACAGATTATCACAAGTTAATGTATGACTCATGAAGAACTAAACCATTTATTAATAATGATTACAGCATCAGCAACTAATGAGCACTCTATATGATCAATAGATTAAGTAATAAAGGAATTGCTATTAATTAAATGTGTCATTATGTATTATTTCCCTTATGACATATTTTATTAACTAATAATGTAAAGTAATTTGTTAATTACCACCAGTGTTGGGGGTAACGAGTTACAAAATAACGGATTACAGTAACGATATTACTTTTTTGGGTAACGAAGTAAAGTAACGCATTACACAACAAATATTGGTAACTACACTACTTTACTAGACTATAGGAACGCGCTTTCCTGCGTTACTCAAGCCGCGTTTGCCTGTGTGTAAAGATCCGACGTTCGTGTATTTACCGATGCGTGCACCGTTGCCATAGAGCAGTGTTTCCCAACCGAGGTGCCGTCTGACAAGAGCAGGGGTGCCGTGTAAAAGTCCTTCAAATTCTCTCTTTGCAAACTTTGTTCAATGCATATAGTGCTGCCGTATGTTCGAATACTAGTCATTTTCGCCGTCATCACAAATGAGAAGTTGCGCGCGCTGTGAGAATATTTTGTCTATGTGCACTCATCCGAAAGCGCGCACACGTCTCACAGTGCGCAAATATTGAGTTCTCTTTCAAGTTTTGCTCTTGAACGGACAAACTCACACAAAAACTATGTCAACATGCCCATCTTGATGAGTATCCTAGCAGACATAGTATGTATATCCCTTAAAACGACGCATATCCGAGCATTAGGTCTTTAAAGGGGCAGTATTATTAGGTCTTAAAGGGGCAGTTTTATTAGGTCTTAAAGGGGCAGTAGCCTTTACTGCTGTCTGTTTAATGTCAAACAACAAAAAGGGCATCACTCACTGCTCTTGATTGAATAGATTTTGTAAATTTAATAGGATTAATGTTTAATTTATACAGTCAAATATGCAATGTTATTTTACAATTGATTTCTGTACCTGAAAACTAATGTTAGACGTACCTGAAAAACCTGAAAAGCATCGTTTATTTTATTAGTGTCTTTGCTCAATAGTATTTATTTGTGCTGCTGCTTGTATATAAATTATTTGTTCTTATTATTTTCTTTATCTTTATTTGACAGTAGTCATTTTTGTTTGTTTGGGGAAACACTGCCATAGAGCCATGATGTTTGTCCATATATCTACACGGTAAATTAAGAAATGGGAAAGTAAAGTAATAAGTAGTGTAGTTACTTTTCAAATACAGTAACTAGTAAAGTAATCTCATTACAATTTACAGATGTAACTAGTAACTAGTAACTAATTACTTTTTTTGAGTAACTACCCCAACACTGATTACCACAATGTCATAATGTTATAATGTCCCAGTTCTGTTTGTGTTTTGGACTTTCAGTTTGTATTTTGATTCATTCCTTTTTTCAGTTTCACGCCACTCCTTGTTTCAATGTTCACCGTCATTATGAGTTCATTTGGTTCAGCCGTGTTTAGTTAATAGACCCTTTTCACATTTCCGGGTTTCTCAGAGTGGAAGTCGTCATAGTTGGGTTAACTTTTATAGCGGTAAATGAGAGTAAACATTAAATATATTTTTTGTGTCCCCATTTGCTCAAATAGCAAAAGAAAAACTCCACAATAGTTATTTCACAACTTTCAAAAAGAGGGAAAAAATAGAGTGAGATTGATAACGGTGGTGAAAAGAGAGAAAGATGTTAATTTTTACCATCACTCCCATAGACGCTGTATTAGAAACACCCTCACAGCAGCTGTAACTTGTTTTTGTTTTTTTTGTAATTTGATGCAACAGTAATATAATACAAAGTATTAGTGTCATAAATGTAGGCTACATACATTTAAAAAAAAAAAAAAAAAAAAAAAAAACTTTGCAGGATTTACTATAATGATGACCATTAAAACGTGCCATCGCAGTCTGTGTAAAGGGTCTATTATCTCGTTTTTGTCTGCTCTTTAAGTTCCTCTTGTTCACTCAGTCTTTGTCTAGTCACTGTTAGGTGTTTCCATTGCCTGTCTGCATGTACCTGTGAAGGTTAGATTAAGGTTTATGTTTGATTGTGATCTGCTGAGTCTTCAGCCTGTTCCTGGTTCACAAACCGTTACATATGTACTTCAACTTCAATTTGTCTGCTTTAATTAAACATTAGCTAATGATTTGCAAAGGTATCATTGTTATGACTTTACTTGTTGAGGCACATGACTAACTAATTGTTAAGTGATATGTCATTGTGGTTATGGGTTTTTTATTCATTTTTAATTAGTTAACAGTCATATGCCTCAACAAGTAAAGTCATAACATAATTATACCTTTGCAAATCAATAGCTAATGATTAATTAAAGCAGACAACTGGAAGTTGAAATGCATGGCCTCGACCCATTGTGGTAATTAACACATGATTTTACACTATTAGTTAATACTATATGTTATTAGTAAATTAATACATTATGACACATTTAACTAATAACAATTTATTGATTACTTAATCTATTCACATAGAATCTTAATTTGCTGATGCAGTAATCATTAATAAATGGTTAAGTTCTTCATGAGTCATACATTAACTCTACATGATCTGTGCATTAGTTAAGCATGAATTAATGCATATTAGTGCATCCGTATTGTAAAGTGTTACCAAAAAATTTGTAAAATTGGTAAAGTTTTCCAGTTTCTCCTATTTAAAAACATACAAAAGGGACAACTCCGATCCATCAAGATAACCAAAAGGTTTGATCTTCATGGGTTGCAAAAAAACCCCAAAAACATTAATGATGCATTTGTTAAAACTAGTGGGCTAGAGAAGTTGATCGTTTACAGACCATTAAATAAATTACTCATTGTGGGCACTGCAGTTTTTAATTGCTTTGATACATTTGGATGCGTATGCCATGACAAGGCTTCTTTTTATCACATGGCATGTTGTAAAGTTATAGCCTGGACTTCATTTGACAGCAGTTCTCTTCCTCCCTCCCTCTGATACCCACTGCTTTGACGGGACCCATGCCTGCTTCTTTGACAGGACTCATGCCCACCTCTTTGACCTCTCTGATGAAACAGTAATTGATTGGTTCCTCTCCCTGGCGGTCTATCCTGCTTTTAGTTGACAGATTGCAAATGCTCACACACATTTTGAACGTATATGGTAAACAATGTTGATGAATTTTTATTTTTTGCTGATACTAAAGAATCAAACCTATATACAAAAGAATCAATATCTATTGGTTTGTTAAATTATTTATTATTAATGGGTTAGTTTACCCATAAACAAAAATTCTGTCATAATTGACACCCTCATGTCGTTCCAAACTTGTACGACGATAGTAGGTACTTCATTTGGCTACAACTTGTTTCACGAACATTAAAACATCCATTCTATGAAAGTCCACTAAACTGTTCGGTCTCTATAACTGTTTACCAACAATCATCAAAATTTTCAGACATATTTATAACAACAAAAGGGGACAATACGGGGGAGTAAATTATGATTTTTTTTGTTCACTTTTGGGTGAACTATCCCCTTAAGATTGGATTAAATGATAGTCAGATGTATTAAAATCATTAAGAACATATCGTTGCTGTCCAATGAAAACCACGTATGTCCATTTTGCCGATTTTGAGATTTTTCGACGGATTGAATGTCCAGGTTCATTTCCGTATACAGTATGCTTCACATATCTAAATGGCCAATGAAAAGTTGTGAAATCATGTCATCTGATTTTCACGTATATCCATTTGGTTTCAAAGCTGTCAATCACGCCGCGTATCTCCCGCCCTGTGGAAGCATCTTGCCGGTCTCGTGAAGTTTCATCGAAGCTCAGCACTGGATAGCCGAATAACACTGTGAGGTAAAGTGTCAGCAAACGTCAGCAAAATTACGGTAGGACTGTACAAACAAAGTATCTGTCTAGCATTACCATGTCAGTGTATTGATTCATTGTCCCTTCATAGTTTGCAAGAGACATTTAATAAATGTATAATTAATATTAAATAAACTAAGCGTATTTAATAAAGACGTAGGCTGAGCGTATTCCTCCTAAATAAACTTCCTAAATAAACTTCCTAAACTTCCCTTCCTAAATAAACTGAGCGTATTCCTCTGTCAATATGAAACGCGACTTGGCCATTCTAATTAACGATCGGAAGAACGCGCATCGATCACCGTTACTGTAACATATGCACGTATGTCCATTTAAACTCAATTTTGGTCAAATGTGGATTATATCATTACACTGGCAAGAATATGGTTACATGTAAAGATGCATTACCAAGTATTACAACACTATATTCAACTGCTTTTGAAATACAGTGTTTTTTTCACTTCCTGAAAAGTAACCGTTTTGGACATACGTGAGTTTCATCGGGCAGCAACGATATGTAAATATGTATAATGTTAACTACATCATTAAAAGCTGTTACTTTAAATGAAACTGAAATGAAAAAAATGCTCCTAACTTTTTATTTTAATGATTGACAGTCTGTTGATGACTTTTTTTTTTATAATACTGTATCCATGTTGGATGTTGCGGGCCAATTGTAAGAAAACAGGACAAAAAAACATCTTGGGTTACTTGATTGTAACCCTGTTTCCTGAAAAAGCGGGAACAAGATGCTGCACTGATCAGCACTTTGGGAAAACATCTTTGTTTGACCAGTTGTGAACACGTGAGGCAAACATACCAAGAATTTGGCTTAAATAACCTCTGATGATGACGTCATCAGAATGTGCATGTCAGAGGCTATAAATAGACGTGAGACAGGTGTGCTTTCAGGTCACTTTGTCTAAAGAACATCCTGAACACACCCTCAGTGCAGCAATGCAGCGCAGCATCTCGGTCCTGCTTTTTCAGAGAACAGGCTTACAGTCAAGTAACCCAAAACGTTCCCTTTCATAAGCTGCTCTCAATGCTGCGCTCATCAGCACTATGGGAACGAGAATATCAACTAGCCCCATGGGTCCCATGAGGGAACTTTCACTCTGATGGGTGATCTCAGTCGCCTAGCTCCACAAATGAAGTGGCGATCAGATGGGTTTTTCCCCACTGAAACCTCATCAATCAGAACATGGCAATTCAAAATGGCAGCCACAAATACACTGAGAGTAGCAGGACATATGGCTGCTGACATTTTTTTCCTACAGAAACTCCAGCACTGAAACAACCTGTCAGTGGACTGGGTCTGCATGATGAATAGTACACAATTTTTCAAAGACACGCCACTTAAAGGTGTACATTCTTTTAGTGGATGGAGCACTAGCACTCAGAATAGCCTCTATAACATCTGCTGGAAGTCCAGTATCTTTTAGCTGGTTCCCCTCAGGGGCCAAACATGAAGGTTCCAAAGCTCTGGCCTGGGATGGAATATCATCCTCTGCAACTGAGACAGAATGTCCCTCCTGTTTGGTATCGACCAGGGAGAGCTGTTGAGGAGGGATATTATTTCCAAGAACCAAACTCTGGTCGGCCAACGAGGCTCTATCAGCAAGAGGCAAGACCGTGGAAACGCAATGAGATGCTTCCTGGGCCATGTCGTCCAGACCCAGGGGGGCTGGAGGAGTCTGCGATAATTAAAGGGGACATTGCGATGTTTCATGTGAAGCAAAGAGGTCCACCTCTGCTTCATAAAATATTTCCTAGATCTGACTGACTACATCGGTATGGAGCTTCCAATCCTCGTGTGTCACTGACTGTCTGGACAGTAAATCTGCTCCAACATTCGGGCTTCCAGGAATGTGAATCACCCTGAGGGACAGGAACTTGTCCTGAGCCCAAAGCAGTACCTGCTGCGCTGGTTTGTTCAAACGATGCTAAAGCAGTCCTTATATTTTATTTATAAAAGCGCCTACGGCTGTGTTGTCCACCTGCACCAGGACATGGTAGCCCTTTCACTGCTGGAGGAAGCATTTCAGGGCCAGAAATACAGCCATCAATTTGAGGCAATTGATGTGCCAGTCGAGATGACGGCCTCTCCAGGCCCCTTGGGCTGGACGACCATCTAAGACCACTCCCCAGCCCATTAGGGAAGCGTCTGTCATTAGCATCCTGCGATAACACACACCTAGAGTGGGACCCAAGGTGAGGAACTGGGGCCTGAGCCACGTAGAAAGGGTACAAAACCCATTGCATGTAACCCTCAGGATTGGCCCTTGAAAGCTCCCCTGTCTCACGTCTGTTTATAGCCTCTGATGTGCGCATTCAGATTACGTCATCATCAGAGGTTATTAAAGCCAAATTATTGGCGTGGTTGCCACACGTGTTTACAACCGGTCAAACAAAGATGTTTTCCCATAGCGCTGATCAGCGCAGCATTGAGAGTAGCTTTGAAAGAGAACAGAAATTCAATAAAACCCTGCAGCAACCTGGTGATTGATGAAATAGGGCAAAGAAGGAGGTGTATGTCTAGATCACCAATACATTTTTGAGCTACTGTAAACAGTTCATTTACACATTCATTTTACCACCACATTTTACCCCCTGCCATTAGCTGCAACATGCAGGTAATCGTTTTACCAAATATTTGGTAGCAAATTGTTTAACAAGTACTCAATCAGGTACAGCTTTTCTTGAATCTTATCAATTTTACCAGTCTTACAGTTCTCAATTGCCACAGTTTTGATATTGCTTAGCGTGATTCACACGTTATTACCATGCGGTTTTGCGGTTTATAGGAACATTGTTCCAGGAAATATGGGGAACATGTTGTGCCAGTGACAGATATTCCAGTCTATATTTGCACTTGGAATGTAAAATACTTTATTAAAAACATCTGTAATTTTTACATGCAGCCTTATAATGCAAGTAAAGGTGTGGAAGAGGTTTTCCCATGTCCAAGGGCCTTATTTATAAAACTTTGCGTAGGATTTGTGTCCGCGTCAATGTGCAATTACACATGCAGACCGCTAGTAGGCAGTGTCCATGGGGATGTTGATGGTGTAAGAAGTAGCTTGTTGTGTACATTGTCGGAGTAGCAGCAGCAGTGATGGCGGCAAATAGATATCGACTTTTCTTGCAGATTGAGTTGTTGTATCTAATACAAATTAAGCATCTCTAGTTGATTAGTAGAGTTAAAAAAGAGGCGATCTGGCGCTGGAATGCTTTTTTGAAATGATGCAGAGTGCCGGTGGGTCGTGCACAGACAACCGCTTCAAGACTTTATTTGTTCCGTTGAAATCACAAAACCAAATGCACCCAAATGTGTCCCTGTTCTTGATATATAACATCTTGGGTTTTAATGAGAAAATAATTGAAGGTACTCTGATCAAATAGTGTGCAGGGAACTAGAGGGGCAATAACATTTTAGGGTGGCCATGACACCTTTTACACACAAAAATCATAAACTATAGACAGCAGATTTATGTATTTATTCACTAACATGAAATCTCTGGACTACAAAATATTGTTATATAGCAGATTTAAGGATGAAACTATCATCCCATTTCTGGACACACACACACTCCTATCGCAGATTTTTTTTTTAATTTATTGACCTGAGGGAGGGGTTCTGGCGCTTGTCCGTGTAGAATTGACGCGTTGTTACATTTTTGGAGAGGTGCACGTCAGGGTACGTCGTAGGTATTGAGTATTTTATTATGTTAAAAAAATTATGTTTAGACCCGCAACATACATTAGAGTAACATGACTTTGCGTCTGAGTCTCCATTTATGGTGAGGAGTCTGTTATTGAAAGTGACGAAACAAGTTTTCTGCCGTGTCTGTCTATGGAGTTGAGCGATTGGCCTGTTTAGTTTTATTCGCTGGTGGAGTTGAATGTTCCTGTTATTTTTTGGTGTGTGTTTTACATACAGTTTTTGTTTTATTTTTTCAAACAAACTTAAAAGATTCAAGATTCAAGAGTTTTATTTGTCACATACACAGTTATATACACAATATACAACTGGCAGTGAAATGTAAACAGGTCCGCTCCATGGACAGTGCAAATAACAGTTACAAGAAATTAAATAGAAATAGAATAAAGTTAGAATAAAAAGTATTAACATAAGTAGAATTATAAATAAATCAAGTAAAAGATAAAAATAGGAAATAAGATAAAAATAAAAATATAAAAAATATGTGGATGATAAGTGAGATAAACTGTAGACTTAAAAATAAGTGGTTAACATAAAATATATAATATGTATATATAAAGAAGTATAATGTGCAAGGTTTATTACAGGTTGTTACGCAGTAACAATAGGAAAGTAAAGTGCAGTGCAATTGCAGTATGTGGATGTTAATGTTGAAAGACCGTATGTTTATGCGTGTGCGGGGGTGAAGTGAGTCACGTGACTGAGTTCAGAAGTCTGATGGCCTGGGGGAAGAAACTCCTCCTGAGTCTTTCAGTCTTTGCCATCAGGCTACGGAAGCGCTTACCAGATGGCAGCAGGGTGAAGTGAGAGTTTGCAGGGTGATTAATGTCTCTGATGATTTTAGTAGCTCTACCTCTGCAGCGTTTGGTGTAGATGTCCTGCAGAGACGGGAGAGCTGAGCCTGAGATGCGCTCGGATAAGCGCACCACTCTTTGCAGGGCTTTGCAGTCGTGACTGGTGCTGGTGCTGTAAAATGTAACGGATGCAGTTTTTTATCGTTTAAGAAGAGTACGCTGATTCGTCAGATAGGGCCGTGTTTTGTTCGTCTTCTCAATCTGATCTCTGTCAACTGGGATTGTGGCCTTTCTGGATGAAGCTGTAGCCGTCAGAATCACGGGGACAATCGCTGAGGTTCATTGAGTAAAGAGATATTACCCTGCCATCTGTTGGATATCATTCAGAGCCTCATCCACGACCTAAGAATGATGATGTACATTATTTTCCTCTTTTTTTTCCTACTAAACATTGGTAAGCAAATCTTAGTCTTCCTTAGTTTAGTGTTGAATATTTCCCCCGCTACACTTGGATAGTCTTTGTCCTCTCAAACTCTCCTCCTCGCCATGCATTAAGAAAATATAGACACACGTCCTCTTCCAGGTAGATTCATTTCCAGTTGATTAGAACTTCTTAATTATTGGCCTGAGGGTGGAAATGGGGATTTTCAATGCTTTAGCTATATTTTCTTGTTGCCACTTTCTATTATGTGAAGCTCAACAATCTTTTGCTGTACATCAGAACTATATTATTTGGTTTTACCTATTGATGTGATGAATGATTAAGGGAATTTGCACTTTGTGTTTCCTCATATTAATGCTCCATTGAAACAAGGAAAATGTCATGTTTCTAGTCACCCAGGTGTGCTTTAAAAAAAAGGGAAAAAAAAGGTAAATATGAATGGGAATATACTTCAGAGAAATTTTACTCATAAGACTTTCTAGGGGTTTCAACAATTGTGGCCAATGTGTTTTGGAGAAAAAAAAAACGTTAGGTTATATTTTTGTGAATTTTTTTAATGAAAGATCAAAAGGATAAACAATGTCGATTTATTTTCACAGCCATCTTTGATTATATTTACCGAGGGTGCCAATATAATTAATATATGTATTAATTTTCCTGCAACAGAGAATTTTTAAATAACTTGTAGCATTTACAGCAGAAACATTAACAAAATCTACTGTATGTAGACTTGGCCTTGAAAGACTTGTGAAGCCTTTTAAAAATAATGTGCTTTTGATATGAATGACACCATGGGTCAAGATCAGCACCAATAGGCTATTTTGATTAAAAACACCAGCCCTTATCTTCACTCATGCCCTACAGCATCACGGGTACTTGAGCAAGAACAAATGGCAACCAGTGAGGGTGCATTGACCTCCGATACAGCTCTAAATTGTGATTCATGCAGCGACAACTGTTTCAAATATACTCTACAATTAAATTGTGTTAACCAAGGCGTTTATTACATACAGTGGGAAACAAAAGCAACAGCACACTCATTGCCAAGCCGCTCCTAAGAGATTTGCCACCCCGTTCACAAATTTCAGCACGCTCCGTACACTCATGGACCTCTCACAACTAATCAGCAATTAGAGAACTGGATCCAGAAGCTCTCTGACATTCAGCATCTGAATTAAATCATATGGCCCAGCAGCACATGAGAGGGAGAGACGGGGGACAGATCGGGGGATTGAGACCCTACAGATGAGCGGAGATGGTTAAACGAGGTTAAGACACCATCATGCCCCATTTACATGACATTATGCAGACCTGCGGATGTCTATCAATGAGCCTATTCACTAAACAAGCCCTGCAATTAGCCATCGACACATCCCCCCCCCCCCCCCACACACACACATAGCCTGTCACATTTCATTACAGCTCTCATCTGAAACAAAAGCATTAGCTGACACACTCATGTCCTGTGTGTGTTTGAGAGAGAACATCCATCTATGCATGCTTTCGGTCGGTGGAAGAGAAAACGTACAAGTTTATCTCAGTGTGTAGTTCAACACACAGCAGTCTGAAGAAATTCACTTTTTCTGTATATCTCCACAATTACAAGTCTCAAATTAAATCTGATAGTTTTGTATCCAATAATTAGAATCAGAATATGACATCCACTTGAAATGCTCCAGCATTTATCTCTAGCTAGCTCTTTTCCACAACCCAGTGAGCTGATTTCAATAGAGTTTGACTTTAGCATGATTCTTTGTAGCAATAAGTTTATTTATAATCAAAATCTTTGATGAAATCCTAGAGCTTTCTGACCCCTCCATAGACAGCTATTTAATTAACACTTTCAAGGCCCAGAAAGGTGGTACAGAGATCGTTAAAATAGTCCATGTGACTCCAGTGGTTCAACCTTAATTTTATGAAGCGTCGAGAATACTTTTTGTGCGCAAAAAACAAACAACAATCGTGACTTTATTCAACAATTTCTTCTCAATTTCGTTTGTGTCAGTCTCCACGCTGTTGACATAGTAAATACAGTGCTGCGCTTCCGAGTTTCATCAGAGCTATGCCAGAATGCTGGCTTACCATTGGCCGATGCTGTTCACGTGAGCACTACGACGCATGCATGTGATGCTGACGCAGGAGCTGGCCTAAACCTAAACTGCGTAGGAGACTGACATAGTCGAGAAGAAATTAGTGAATAAAGTTGTTATTTTTGTTTGTTTTTTACGCACAAAAAGTATTCTCGTCGCTTCAGAAAATTAAGGTTGAACTACTGTAGTCTGGGCCTTGAACATTTTAATTATATTGCTGTCTATGGAGGGGTCAGAAAGCTCTCGGATTTCATCAAAAGTATTTTCATTTGTGTTCAGAAATTGCATTTGTGTTCAGTTGCAGTCTTATGGTTTTGGAACGACATGAGGGTGAGTAATAATTACATAATTTAAATTTTTGGGTGAAGCACCACCATTTAGTGGGTCGATACAATTCCTATAAAATCACAGAAAAAATTTATTCAGATGACTATTTTAGTGTATTGTTTGCATAATCTAAAAGTTAATTAAGTGACTTTTTATGCTACAGCATTTAATTGTCAAGTGATTCTTTGGATAAAAGGTGTATGCTAAATGCTTAAATGTATTAATGAAAGTGACATAACCCAAAACCCTGCAAAATACATACATCTGTGACCATTTGAAATGCAAAACAAATTTGTATAAATATAAATGCAATACATAATTAATAATATTAAATTAAATAATTACATAATTCATTGTTGTTGTAGTCTTATGGTCTTAATTGGTACATTCTATTTCTCAGCAAGGAGGTGGTTATAACATCACTGCTTTTGAAGTAATTCAACTCACAGCTTCATTGCTAAAAAGACCCTGAACAGACCGTCTAAGGTTACGTATGGAACCTCTGTTCCCTGAGAACAGGGAACGAGCGCTGCGTCTTGCTGACGCTATGGGGGAACGCCCTCGGCGTGACTGGTGTCTGAAGCTACTATCGAATCACGGCAAAGTCTTTGACCGACGTCAGCCCATGACGTCATCAACGTGCGACCCGGAAGTATAAAAGGGCGCCGTGCCAACACATACACATCTTCTCGTCTGAAGGGACTGTATGGCAGATAGGCCCTGATGCATGGCAACGCGACGCAGCGCTCGTTCCTTGTTCTCAGGGAACAGAGGTTACATACGTTACCTTAGACGTTCCCTTTCGAAAGGGAACTCTCGCTGCGTCTAGCTGACGCTATGGGGAACGATATACCAACGCCGCCATGCTGAGGGGAGTGTCTGCCCATTGGCAGTGACAACTGTCAACACAAGTAATTCATAGAAAAACCTGAGCGATTCCCCCTCAGGTCCCTGGGCTGACAGTGACAGCACTCCCTACGGTCATAGCCCAAGCTACACAACTAAACGGAACCCTAACGCACTGCGTGGGGTTCCATCCAGACAGCTCGAAGGCCCGGGACCACTACTTCCACCGAAGGGGTCCCTTTAAGGGAATGTGGCTAGGGGACCCGAAGGAACCCCAGCCAGTCACTACTCGGGAAAAAAGTTCTCCCGAGTGCCACCAGGGAGGCTTGACCTGGTGCCCTAAGTGTTATGGACACTTCGGTTTAGCCAACCCTGTCTGTTCAAAACAGAGCCTCTGGATGGTGCCCAAGGGGCGTCCAAGCTAAGGGACTGAAACACTGGCAGTCCTACTTAGCCCGGAACTCAGAGACGGGTTATCCAAGAGAGCAATACTCAGCGTAGTGCTTTTCAACCCTTGCTATCGAGGGGAGTCTGCCTGCTCAAATCAAGGATCTACCAGGTGCTAGTGTTTCAAAGCAGTAGGGAGGCCGAAAGGACCTTAATGACTGATCTAACAGGGAGGCCTCATGAGAGGCCTACGACCGTCTGACCAGGCTCAGGCGGCTGAGCACTCATAGACGACCCTCATTGAGGGGAGCAGCTGAGCCTGCCTGGCGAGTAACCTCCAGCTGTAGGCCCAACTACCACAAGTTCTCACAGAGAACTGGTAATCAAAGTGCCTAGCTCAGGAACTTCACTTTCAAGGAGGCCCTGTGGGCCTACTACTTGATAGCGGGTATTCCAGGGAGGCCTATAGAGGCCTACTACCTAACCGCAAGCCATGCTGGAAACCCAAGCATCCTGGCTCGGGACTCCGTCCTCAGGGAGGCCTAGTGAGGCCTACTACCTGACAGCAATACCGCCTTGCTGAGGTTACCCTTGTTTTCTCAAGGAGGCCTAATGGAGGCCTACTACTTGACAGTTAAGCTACGCAGGCTAGTCGGGCATCCTGTTTAAGGAACCCGTCCTCAAGGGAGGCCTATTAAGGCCTACTACCTGATAACCAGCCTTTAGGGAGGCCTGGAGAGGCCTACTACCTGTTTGCAATACGTGCTAACTGTTTCAAATGACTGGGTCCCAGGAACACCTTAGGGAGGCCTGATGGGGCCTACTACCTCGTTCGAGTGACCACATCGACAGTCAAGCTGCGCAGGCTTTTCGAGCATCCTGATTAAGGAACTCGCCCTCAAGGGAGGCCTATTAAGGCCTACTACCTGATAACCAGCCTTTAGGGAGGCCTGGAGAGGCCTGCTACCTGTTTGCAATGCGTGCTAACTGTTTCAGATGACTGGATCCCAGGAACACCTTAGGGAGGCCTGATGGGGCCTACTACCTTGTTCGAGTCAGGGAGGCCTATTAAGGCCTAGAATTAACAGCAGGCTTTCAGGGAGGCCTGATGAGGCCTACAACCTGCCTCTGAGAGTGACCACAATCTGGGAGCTCACCCTCAGGAAAGCCTAGTAAGGTCTTAGAGTTAACAGCAGGCCTTCAGGGAGGCCTGATGAGGCCTACAACCTGCCTCTGGTAGTGATCACAACCTGAGAGCTCACCCTCAGGGAGGCCTAGTAAGGCCTTACAACTACCAGCGGGCCTTCGGGGAGGCCTGATGAGGCCTACAACCTGATAGCCTCCAGGCTAGCTGTCCTGATGCGCACATCGGTACATACCTCCAGTGAGGCCTGGTTGAGGCCTTCCAACTGATAATGCACCTTGTTCAAGAGGCCTACTGAGGCCTACAATTGACAGCCGACCTTCAGGAGAGCGTATTTACCCCTTTTTAACCTGATAGCCAGCTAGGCTAGTAGTACCTTGATGCTTAAGCATTGTCACCTTACTAGAGGCCTGATAAGGCCTACCACTCTCACCGTTTACTCTTGAGAACGGTGCAATCCTTCCTGCTAACTGGGGCAGCCATATTTGAAAAATGTGGGTTGTAGTAATATTAGACCCTACGGATCGTTTTCATGGAGGCCTGCTGAGGCCTAACACATGATAGCTACCCATTACTATGGGGACCCGTTCCAGGGAGGCTTGTAAAAGCCTACAAGCTGTACGAGTTTCGCAAAAACGAGAAATAACTGCCAGACAAACAAACTGACTGCTATTTAAACCAACGACTCTCAATGAGAGGAGGCCTCCGATCTAAGTACAACAAAAAGTGACGGTGCCTCAGCAACGCGCCTCCTTCATCCACAAACCAACTGACGCCGTAGCGCTCAGTCGTAACAGAGACAAACTAATCCAACCTGCAGTGGCTTAGGGAACCGAAGACACATAGTAACCCTAAGCGGTAGACAAACACTACATTCTATCAGAAAAGTGTGCTACCGCCTAGTAATCCGCAAACATTTCAAAGAAAAGAGCGGCGGCCTAAACACTACTCTCAAAATGAGAGGAGGCCCATCTTCTGATAACCATAAGCGGTGGCCTATCTGGCGCCATCTTGACCAACCAGGGAAAGCCAACACACGCTCACATACACAGCCCAGATAATGGTGCTGTGTTAAAGGCCTCAGGCCTGATGTAAGAAGCGCCTGGGTAAAAGTCATAAAAAGACATTAAAAAGGAAAAAGGAGAGGGCTATGATGTTGTAACCGCCCTCAAGGGAAGTGATCCATCACCAACGCCTTCGTTGAGAACGTTTGTCCTGGATCACCTCCCTTAGATCCTTTTTCCCCCGGGAATCCCGTCTCCTCTGTGCCCTGCTCCTCCAAGGAGGGGGGGCACGAGAGGAGACGCTAGCCCTCTGGTCCTGCCTACGGTCCTCAGACCGTGAAGGACCAGGTCCCGCCTGCCTGGGTGGGGGCGCGGATCTCAGCGGTATACGTGTCTTAAATGCCGCTGAGCGCGCCTTCGCCTCCCTGAACTTTCCAACCACCGCCTCCACGGAGGTGCCGAAAAGTTCAGTAGGCGAAACTGGCGAATCGAGGAGAAAACCCTCTTCTTTCTCCCCGATATCAGCCAGGCCCAACCACAGATGCCTCTCCGTAACCACCATAGCCGCCATAGAGCGGCCGATAGCAGCAGCAGTCTGCTTGGTGGCCCGGAGAGACAGATCTGTGGTGCGGTGCAGCTCAGCAACCGCCTCAGGGGACAGCCCGGCCCCCTGGTCGAGATCCTCCAGCAGGTCCGCCTGGTACGCCTGCAACACCGCCATCGTGTGCAGGGTCGCACCAGCCTGACCTGCTGCCGCGTATGCCCTGCCATTTAACCGCGAGTTAGTTTTCAGCAGTTTGGATGGCAGAGATGGAGCTCTCAGTGTCGACACCTGCCCAGAGACGAGATAGTTCGCAAATGTCTCGTCTATGGGAGGCATCGACACATACCCGTGCTTACCCACTCCCTCGACATCAGCGAAGCTTGCCCGCTGATGTCGGTGAATGCGGGCAGAGAACGGGTTCTTCCATGCCGCCTGGATCTCAGTATGCAGGTCCGGTAGGAATGGAAGGCTCATCTGAGGTGCTGGTGCATGACCGGGGAGAAATCGATCATCGAGCCGTCCACGAGCGACCTCTCCCCCACCGCGCCGCCAGGGCAGCCTCAGCCTGTCCGTGGCGCGCTCCATAGCATCCAGCAGCTCGGCGTGCGCGGGACAGGGTGGCTGAGAGGGTCCAGGCAGGTCCTGGTCGCTATCATCATCCTCCTCAGCCATCTCCTGCCCGTCCCGAAGAGCACCCGCTGCAGGTCTCAGCGGAGAACCATTGTTCTCCACATCGACCTGCAGGTCGCTCTCGTCAGCCGTTTGATCGTCCGAGAGTACCACACCTCTCTCCAGACGATCAGCGAGCTCCATCTGGGAACCCCACGACGTGCGCCGCCGCTCCGCCTCAGCGCGAGCGGGACTCACATCGGCAGCCCCAGATGTTGCGCCCTCTTCCCTCGAAAAGAGGGCCAGAAGAGAACGGAGCGTTCGAACTGGGAATTGCTCACAGTTTGCACAGGCAGCTCCCTCGAGAACTGCCTGTGCATGCTCTTCGCCCAGGCAATAAACGCACAGAGAATGTGTGTCTCCCGGTGTCAGAAACCTCTGACACGGGTCGACACACTTCCTAAAGCTCTGCTTCTTCTCTGTGCGTTTCATCCTTTTCCTTAAAGTAATACTTTTCCAGATCCGCAGATACCGCTTCAAACAAACAGTCCCTGAAGACGAAAAAGATGTGTATGTGTTGGCACAGCGCCCTTTTATACTTCCGGGTCGCACGTTGATGACGTCATGGGCTGACGTCGGTCAAAGACTTTGCCGTGATTCGATAGTAGCTTCAGACACCAGTCACGCCGAGGGGCGTTCCCCCATAGCGTCAGCTAGACGCAGCGCTCGTTCCCTGTTCTCAGGGAACAGAGGTTACATACGTAACCTTAGACGGTCTGTTCAGGGTCTTTTTAGCAATGAAGCTGTGAGTTGAATTACTTCAAAAACAGTGAGAGTTCCCTTTCGAAAGGGTAGCAGGTATTTCAAATTTGCAGAAATAAATAAATAAATAAACAATTAAACACTTAAACAAACCTGAAATCTTAATCAGTCTTCATCAGTCACCATTAAAAACAATCTTAAAGGGTTATTTCATCTAAAAATGAAAATTCTGTCATCATTTACTCACCCGTGTGTCATTCTAAACCTGTATGACTGATTTTCTTCTGCGGAACAGGAAAGACATCTTGAAAAACTTGGATAATCAAACCATTTTGGTGACCATTATTTATAAGGGTAAAATATTCTCACAAATGTCTCAGAATATGTTCTGCAATGTTTTGCAGAAGAAAACGACTTACAGGATTGCAAGGACATGAGTAAATAGAACCCGATCACGTGAAAATGCATATAAATAATGCGAGTGTGCAATGTCGTGGAATGTATACATCAAAATGAGTTTTGGCGTGCATATGGTACGCACTTTATGGCGTATTATACGAACAAACCCCCATCCTACCCAAGAGCGTGTCCTATAAACGCCATAAAGTGCGTATCATATGAATGCGTAAAACAGTCTAACACATGCACGGCAAAACTCATTTTGCCGTATACATTCCACGACATTGCACACTCGTACTATTGATACACATTCTCATGTTATCGTGTTGCTAAATAATGGCAGAATTTTCATTTTGGGATGAACTATTCCTTTAAGTTACCACCATTTTAAACCACCGTTTTCACGTCAGGAGCATATCTCACTTTAGGTTTAAGAACAGAGCATATCTTTATCAAAGGGATCAAAGAGCATGTCTTGTTACTAGGAAACTTTGCAATGGCATCTCAAAAATCTGACGAGTTTGATCGTTCCTTTCAATCACTTTTTTGCGTAATAACCAACTAAATCAAAGCAAAGTGCTGAGATTCTCTCCAGCTATTTTTAATGACCAGGTAAATATTGAATAAGAAGAGGAGTCCTGAACATCCATTCTAAGCCCTGACCTGTCTATCTTGCTTATGGATAACACCCAGCAAATGGAAGATAATTATCATTTCAAGGTGATTGGTAATCATTGCTGACAGCTTTCTCCTGGTAAGCGGCATTGTGATGTCTCATTTACATGCAGTGAGTTCCACGCAAGCAGTGGTTCACCGGTGAGAGTGGAATCCTCATGCCAACAGATGTGAAACTGATATATCACACTATTTCCATGTTTCAATAACCAGGAAGACAGGCAGCAGTGATGCATCTCAGGTGTGTGAAAACACATTGAGTGTCAGATACACACAGGTTGTTTTGAGTGCATTCATACATCATGCACACTACAGATTAAGATGCTATAGGAACTGCGTGATGTATGCTTGAAAAAACATATGTGCCGATATGATTAAAATGTAGTTAATGTCAGGGTTCTGTGTGTTTGGTTTCTGGTTTCCCTGTGTCAGTAAATTGACCCAGTTTTCCAGTGTGTCTGAATAATGATTCCGTTCAACTGTTATGTTCATTATCTCATTAATTCTCCTTGTTATTTAAGCCATGCAGTGTTCCCTGTGTTCATTGTTCGGTGTCGTCAAAGTTATGTGGTTGTTTTTCTCTTTTATTTTATCCTCTTGTATTCATTGGACCAAAGACTACTTTGTTTGAATCTTCGTCTTTGTGCACATGTTCATAGTAGCCAACCTTGAGAGATAAAAGGATAGTTCACCCAAAAATGAAAATTCTTGCTTTTAGATAACACAGAAATCCATAATAGAATGAAATATAATGATACACGTTTGTTTGTTAACTCTTTTGTGCAGAACAATTTCCTTCCGCCATGGATTCAAATCTCAAGTTGACAGTTTAACAGTTGAGCCCAACCCTCCCTTACTAATTCTAAAATGTCACTTTAGTACTAGTAACGAAGAAATGTTGAGTCGCTTCATTGAAGCTTATTGTATTTTGCAGAGTATTATGGTATTGTGAGAGTAAGATCGACTAAACGAGTGTATTTTCCATGACCGTGTGTTAAATCAAATTCCTTGTTTACAACCAGTCCCTCATAAGACAGTCTTGGCTGCAATCTAATGGTGTAATAAATGTAACTTTCATTGAAGTCGAAATCACAATCACTAATAGACCCTTTCTCATTACCAAATATATACGGCATATTATGAATATAAAATAATATTAATTGAACAATAATATTTCAATTAAGAACAATTGCTATAAAAGACAATAAGAAATAAACACAAGCAAACAATTCAGTCAAATGTACAAAAGCAACACTCTTTTTTTTCATAGCCTAAAAATAAAGTTGTGAAACTTAACCCAAATTGATTTGCTCTGGAACAAGTAATAAATTAATAAGACCAAAGATTGCCCATTTGATATACCCCAAATTAATTATATCTCATGTTTAACCACATAAGAGCCGGCAGCTATTTCCCGAAAGACTGGATGAGATAAAGCTGTTTTCGGAGGGTACATGAGTGCTGAAGGGCCGCTGCTGCTGGTCTGGCATCTAAACAAATTATAATTATAGAAAGCATCTAAACAAATTATAAAATATCCACTATATATATATATATATATATATATATATATATATATATATATATATACAGTATATATAGTATATGAGTCACATATTTGAAGTCTAAATAACTACATTCTCCACCTAAAAAACTCTTGAAACTACATTCCGTGACAAAACAACAGTAGTATTTGTAAAATAGTATTTTTTGTAAAATGTGACAGTCGCCGCTAGCCTGACGTAGTCATACTCAGATTCTAGTCAGAATATGAGTCTGATACTGCTCCATTGGGCTGTGATTATGGGGGTGTGTTTCAATCAAACCAGGAAAGAAATTTGGATAGACCTACAACCAATCAGAGCAATGGAGTAAGTGACGTATGTTGAGCGACACATAGTTGTCAACAGAACACAACTGCACGCACACTGGAAGAAGTAGAAGAAGAAGATGAGTGTAAACAATCTTTGCCAATGTTGTAAAAAGAATTTAAGGATACACTGAGTACTTACCAACACGATCATCATTTTTGAGAGAAATAGTAAAGGTGAATGCATATACGAACAAGTTACCAGTATAGGATTAGAACAAATTCAACCAGATCGCTCTTTGGTGATGTGGATGGTTACGTTACTGTTGATACTGTTGATCATCGTATAAAGCCCGCCCGGATAATTTGATCGGTCGGAACAGCTCTGGTTCGAGCATAGTTGCTCCACAACGGATCAAGTCCAGACCGAACTTCCAGACCTCAAATATTGTGGGCGGGGTTAAGTTTGGCTGGCATCCAGGCTAAGTTGCCGCAAGTATCGGTGCTGATACTGGGATAATATCACATGGCTGGAAAAGGCTCTCAGCCAATACAGTTGCAATCAAAAATATACAACCCCCTTGACCTGCAAGACATTTAGCTTTTTTGTTATTTTTTTTATTTTATGAGAACAAGTTAACAAAGGCATCAGTAAACTACTGTAGAACATTTATTAATACACATTTGAGTGATTCTAAGGAAATAAAGTTGATGAAAAAAAAAACATTTACTAAACATTAATATACACAATTACTCGACCCCCAAAAGTCATTTTTTTTTAGCAGAATCTTTTATTCTTTATAACCTCCAAAAAACGCTGGATGTAAGTGCTTAGAAGCTTCTGTCTCCTCTCTACTGCAATCTTAGCCCATTCCTCGCTTGAAAAAGCTTATAGGTCACTAATAATCTTTGATTTTTCTTCAAATTCCACCAAATATTTTCAATGAGACTATACTACTAAGTATAGACTAAGACTATACAGGCCACTCAAGAATATTCTACGACTGATCCCTGAAACAAGCTTCAGTAGATTTGGATGTATACTTTGGGATGGCTGTCCTTCCGAAAAGTCCATTGATTAACAAGCTTCAAGTCTCTGCACCGAAGGCATCAATATCTTTGTGGCTTGATACTTCAAAGAATTCATGATGTCCTTCATATAGTCAAGATTTGCAATTCCTACAACAGCAAAGCACCCCCATAACAAGACTGGACCGCCTCCATGTTTGACCCCTGAGATGATGTTCTTCTGCTCATAAGCTTTGCCCTTTTTTGCTTCAGACGTACCGTTGATCCATGGGTCCAAAAAGTTCCAGTTTGGTCACATCAAACATTCTTCCAGAACTCCATGGGTCTATCCAAATGAACTTTAGCATATTCAAGTTTGCCTTTTTGTTCTTCTTGGTCAAGAGTGGCTTTCATCAAAATGTCCTAACATGAAGGCCATGCTTGTGTTCTTCTTATACTCTGAATTTCATTTTTTCCCCTCTCCTTTCATCAGGTCATCTTGCAAGTATTTGGCAGTAAATTGAGGGGCTTTCTCAGTTGCTCTGATCAAACATTTTATCCTCCTTAATGAGATGTGCTTTTTCTTCAACACCCTCAAAGGTTTTTTGGTACAAATGTTTTTAAACTTATGAATAAGTCTGCCAGCTGTGTCTCTATGAACTTTTAGTGTTTTGGAAACACTTTTTGTAGCCACAGAATTTCTAATGTAATGAAACTATTTGTTCTCTGTAGCTTTTGTGACAGTTCTTTTGACTTTTTGCCATATTTGCTACTCAACTTTAGCACATGTATGGGCTAAATGTATACATGTGTAACAGCACAAGCTAATTCAGTTTTGTTAGTTCCAGTTTTTTAGTTTCTAAAAGCTTAATTGTGTTTTAACACAATTTTGTACACTGTTAAAAAAAAAAAGTTGAGGCAATTTAAAATAATAAGGCAACTTATCGCAAGCGTGTTTTTGAGAAAACTCCACCAACAGCGACTGAAGTTCACCCAACTCAAAAATGTATGTTAAAATCATAAGTTGTCACAACATAAATAGTCGTGTTTATGTGAATTATAGAACAAAGTATTTTTTGTTGGCAAAATTATCTATAGGCCTATATTGATTCATTATACATTATTAAAATAGTCTAAAGACTATTTTTTATTTATTATTTTTATTCAAAAAGTTTGTGTCTGATGCACAACAATGACATTATAGCACCAAGTCTCGTAATTTAATACATACCAAATTAATTAACATACCAATGCATATTAAAGAAAAAGAGCCTGCAGGTTTAGTTCATTAAAAAATGAAAAGTCAGTCATAATTTATTTACCCTAGGTTGAACACAAAAGAACATTTTTGAAGAATGCTGGCAACTAAAACAGTTGACGGTAGCCATAAAATACTACGGCAGTTCTTTTGTGTTCAGCAGAAGAAAGAAACAGGTTTGGAACAACTTGAGGTTAGATGTAGTAAATGACAATTTTCCTTTTTGGGTGAATTCAACTTTTAAAGCAAAGGTTGAAACCAATAAATACTTAACAACATGAATCTAAATATTGACATAAAACAGTATTATTTTAGTCATTAACTATGAAAGTATATTATAAACAGTGTTCAGTGGAAGAATGTCATTAAAATGTTGTCATGACATTTGCAAAAAGGCTTTGTCCATTTAACAAAATTTAGACTTTAGTGACTGCACTCTTGCAGAAACAATACCACCAAGATCCATGAAAATCTTCTGAATTAATTTGAAAGTTCAGTTCTCCTGGATACTCAATATTCAGTGCATACATGAGTCTGAACAAGTAAGCGAATGCTTCTGGTTGATCAGTAATGTCCTCAAGAAAAATGGCCTCTTCCAGGATTATGGCGAAATTGGTCACAGTTGGTAGTGATGTAACAGTGGCAACATCATCTTCGACCAGTTTCTGATCTTTACACCTTTGGTGCTGTGATCTACAGATTAGATTAGATTAGATTAGATTAGATTCAACTTTATTGTCATTACACAAGTACAAGTACAAGGCAACGGAATGCAGTTTAGGTCTAACCAGAAGTGCAATAGCAGCAAGTGCAGGATATACAACGTTTGCATAAGTGCAGGACATGGATATGTACTGAGTATAAATAAATATATCTATAAATAGAGAGATGGTTATTACTATAAACAGAATTTACAGGTGAATATGTACAGTGAATAATATACAGATGGTTAATACTATAAACAGAATTTACAGGTGGATATGTACTATGAATATAATATAATATACAGATGGCTATTACTATAAACAGAATTTACAGATAGAGGTATACAATGATATGTTAGGCTAAAATGAGGAATATGGCAGTGGATTAAGGTAGTGCAATAAATTATGGACAGAAGCTATCCGAAAAAAAGTGTAAAAGTGCAGTGGAAGTGATTGCATATTACAGTTAGAAGTACGGTGCAAAATACAAATGTAAACAGTTGGTACTGTAAAAACAGTCGGCAGTGCAAATGAGCATAATCCAGGTATGGTATGGTAGTGCAAAATGCATAAGTAAACAGTTGTTACTGTAATAAACAGTCGGTAGTGCAAATAACAAAGTGAAGGTGGATGTGAGGTAGGAGAGTTATCAGTATATGAGGGGAGTGGATCAACGGGGGTTTGAGTTCAGTAAAGAGACAGCTCTGGGGAAAAAAACTGTTCTTTAGTCTGCTGGTCCTGGTCCGGTGGATCCTGAAACGCCTGCCGGAGGGCAGGAGAGAAAACAGTCTGTGGGCTGGGTGAGAGGAGTCCTTGAGGATGCTGCGAGCTCGATGCAGGCAGCGTTTCCTCTGGATGTGCTCGATGGCAGGCAGTGGAGTCCCTGTGATGCGCTGGGCAGTTTTCACCACCCGCTGCAGTGCCTTGCGCTCCGCAACAGAGCAGCTCCCATACCACACTGCCACACAGTTGGTCAGGATGCTTTCTATTGCGCAGCGATAGAAGTTCACCAGGATAGCCGAGGAGAGCTGATTCTTCCTCAGTGTCCTCAGGAAGAAGAGGCGCTGGTGAGCCTTCTTGAGGTGTTGGTCGTCCACGACATGTCCGCCGAGATGTGGATCCCCAGGAACTTGAAACTGGAGACACGTTCAACAGCCATTCCATTGATGTGGATGGTGTCGTGTGTGCCTCTTGGCTCCTTCCTGAAGTCCACGATGAGCTCCTTCGTTTTGGTGGTGTTGAGGAGCAGGTTATTTTCGGTGCACCATGTGGCCAGGTGCTGGATCTCCTCCCTATAGGCAGTCTCATCGTTGTTGCTGATGAGACCAATCACCGTAGTGTCGTCCGCAAACTTGAAGATAGAATTAGATCCATACACATGCTTGCAGTCAGCGGTGAAGAGGGAGTAGAGAAACGGGCTTAGACACAGCCCTGTGGTACACCGGTGTTAAGATTGATGGATGTGGAGCAGGTGAATCCTGAACGAACATTCTGGGGTCTGTCAGTTAGGAAGTCCAAAATCCAGTTGCACATTGAGGTATTGATGCCCAGGTCTCCAAGTTTGGCTATTAACTTGGTTGGGATGACAGTGTTGAATGCTGAGCTGAAGTCAACAAACAGCATGCGTGCGTAAGTGTTCTTATTGTCCAGGTGAGTGAGCACAGAGTGCAGTGCCATGGAAATGGCATCCTCTGTGCTCCTATTGCTGCTGTAGGCAAACTGGTGTGAGTCCAATGTGGATGGTAGAGAGTCTTTTAGGTGTTCCAGGACCAGCCGCTCAAAGCACTTCATGACGATGGGTGTGAGTGCTACAGGGCGGTAGTCATTAGGGCACCTCGGGTTAGAGTTTTTTGGCACTGGCACAATGGAAGTGCGTTTAAAGCATGAAGGTACAGCTGCTTGGGCAAGAGACAAGTTGAAAATGTCTGTAAAAACCTCAGCGAGCTGCTCCGCACATGCCCTGAGAACACGACCAGGGATGTTGTCTGGTCCAGCAGCCTTGTGCGCGCTGATCCGGCTCAGTGCCTTGCAGACATCTGTGGTGGAGAGTGTGTTTGGTGGGTCAGCTGAGGGTTTGAGCTTGGTGGCAGTTTCTCTGTTGTCTCTTTCAAAGCGAGCATAAAAGTGATTCAGCTCGTTCAGGAAGTTGACATCAGTGGCTGCGGGGGTGGAGTGGGGGGGTTTGTAGTCACTGATGGCCTGGATACCCTGCCACATGCGTCGGGGGTCAGAGTTGGAAAAGTGACCCTCTATCTTTAGCTTGTAGCAGTGCTTGGCCTTTTTGATGCCCCTCTTCAGGTTTGCTCTGGATGTACTGTAGGCTTGTGCATCTCCTGATCTGAAGGCAGTATTGCGTGACTTCAGCAGGAGTCGCACTTCCCTGTTCATCCATGGCTTCTGATTTGGGTATTTGGTGATCTGTTTCTGGGTTGTAACACTGTCAATGGTGGTATTGATATGATCCAATACAGAGAAGGTGTAGAAGTCAATGTCCGTGTGAGCGCCACTGGTGGCTTGAGAAGCAAACACACTCCAGTCTGTGTGTAGAAACCTTTCCTGGAGTGAGGAATCAACCCCCGCAGGCCACACCTTGATGGTCTTCACTGATGGCTTCACACGGTTGATGAGGGGTGCATATTTGGGGATGAGGAACAAAGAAAGGTGATCACTACAGGATCAGTATCCTGGGAGATAAAAATGATAGGAGGGGGTATTAATGGAAGTGTACATTTAAATATAACAACAACATTATTAAATTATGAATTATTATTGTGTAAATAAACTGATTACATTTAAAGGTCCTGTTCTTCGTGATCCCATTTTTCAAACTTTAGTTAGTGTGTAATGTTGCTGTTAGAGCATAAATAATACCTGTAAAATTATAAAGCTCAAAGTTCAATGCCAAGTGAGATATTTTATTTAACAGAAGTTCCCTTTCAAAGCCTACAGCGAACGGCCGGTTTGGACTACATCCCTGTATATCCTGCTTTAATTACGTCAGTAGAACAGTTTGTCGACTAACCTCCGCCCACAAGAATATGCGAAAAAGGGGGAGTGGTCTTGTTGCTCCCTCGTGGAGAAGAGGAAGTGTTGCGTTCGGTTCGGTTCGGTTCGGTTCGGTTCGGTTGCGTTTGTCGCCATGTCGTTCAGACGCTGTTATTTTCATCCCGGAGTCAAATCACCTTTGTTTGGCCTTCAGGGGCTGTAGTTTGAGCGCGTTCATCTCCCCGTTATGGTAAGAGGCGTGACCTTTCCGGTAACGTGCGCTCTGCGTGCCCTAAGCTGCTGTCGAATCACAACACGGGAACCGCTGGCACAATCAGAACTCGTTACGTATTTCTGAAGGAGGGACTTCATAGAACGAGGAAATTCTCAGGCCGTTTTGAGGACAGTGAAAACAGCAGTATACAGATAAGTAAATTGTGTGAAAAATACTGTGTTTTTTTACACATGAAACATGAACACATGTTATATTGCACACTGTAAACACAATCAAAGCTTCAAAAAAACACGAAAAACGGGACCTTTAAAACATACATAGTTTAAAAAAGGACTTAGAAATAGAAATATCAAAACTGATTTCTGCTTAAAAAAAAAAAAAGTCTAATATAGCACCAAGGCAAGGCATTTTATTTCTTAAGCACATTTAAAACAGCTACTGCTGACCAAAGTGCTGTACAATCTACCACTTTAGACAATGAAGTACTTAAACTTCATCTTTCATAAGAAAGATAATATAATAAAATACATAAAACTGACAGGAAGACACAAATTAATAAGCTTAAATCAATTACTTAAATTATTAATTATTCACTATAAAAACTATTACTTATAAAATATATAACATTATACCATTTGGAATGGAGTCACTACGAGAAAAAAAACGTGCCGTGTTTTGAGCTAACGTTATTTGAGTTACGGTAGTTTGCTGTAGTTCTTAAGCCGTGATGGGTAATGTAGTCTTCCAGTGAGCGCCGGCGGTAACATATCTGTGTATAAACAAGCGTTACAGTAAACAATACAAATAACAACATTCCCATCAGTGTGTCGTTAATACATACCAGTGACTCTGCAGAAACGCTGGATTGACTAGGCAGGATGCCGCTCGTCAGCATTGGAAAGCAATCAAATGTGCGCGAAATCGGCAACACTGGTAAATTAGATCAGGCCATCAGTTTGGGAAGAGCACAATATACATTATATATGACAAATAACATATAGTCAAAAATAGAAATGATTAATGCATACCAGTGATTCTGCAGATACGCTGAATTGAAGGAAGCATCGTGAGCACACCACTACCGACCAGCATCAACCCTTCTTCTCTCCTCCTTCCTTCTTCTTTTTCCTTTTTTTGGCGATTCCCGTCAATTTCGCGGATTACCGCCACCTACTGTGAACTTGATCTAGAGACTCTAGCGCCAACCCTTCAAAAGCGCCGTAGCTCAAGTAACAGAAGTCTTAAACTGAGCATGGGTTCTGGGTTCAAACTGCGCATGTGCTAACAAACTTCATTGAAAACTAAAATTATTTAGTATGATAAACAAAACATTGCACGTTTTTAACATTTAAGGGACAAATTTGTTGAATGAACTTAATATGATGCATGAACACTTCCAATCAAAATATCTCAATTCAATTTACTGTTTTATGTTTATTTGGAGAACTTTTAATTAGTTGGCTTTTTTACAGTGTACCATACCATACAAATAAGCGTTAAGTAGAGGTTGAATAATTAGGATATAGTTGTATTACAAAAAAAATCCTATAACTCAAAAGCAGTAAATTATAAATTGACATTATCACTTTTCATTTTCCACTAAATTGTTATAAATGCATACAAATACACTTTAGAAAAGCTTACATTTTGTAAATGATTACAATCTTCATGGGTTTGAATAATTTTGATTGCAACTGTATATAATAATAACTTAAAGATGTTGCCAACTGCCAATTAAAATGCATTTGAAATTATACACACACACACACCACTTTATCTATTTACATCTGTAGAATAAAATTACAATGGCATTTTCCTCAAATCGAGTTTATTCGCAATTTTGGGGTCAGAAATAAAAAAATATATATTTAAATAATAAATAATGACCACATTTCCATTGTTTTCATCCAGCTTTCTATTTAGATTCATGGATTCCGATATCAATTAAGTATATGAGATGAAAAAAATGTTTACTGTGTTTACAGTCCAAAGAAACACAATCACTAAAAAAAAAATTTGCTGATTTTGCACATATACATTACCATACAAAAGTCTCTTCAGCATCTCTCCCTTTCATTTTAATGAGACAGAGGAAAATAGAAGCAAATACTTTTCAGCGCAATCCTTTCAAAGTGCTTCTGCTGGACGTTGACAGTTAATATTCATCTCTGGAGGCAGAATAAACCCCTTCATGCTGTCTCCATAATCAAAACAATATCACACTGTCAAACCTTAATCAAAGCCCTCAAACCTAGCCCTGCACTTAGAAAGACGTGAGAACCATTTCCAACAGCCTCATAAATGAAAATAAAATAGATGTGTATCTGCCCAAGTGCGAATGCGTGTGTGTTTCTGTGTTTTCTTTATTTTAAGTGCTACTTTACTGTCAAACCTTAAACAAAAGCTCTTAAACCGAAACTGGAAATGTGAGAAGCAGTCTAGCAACAGCAAGCACACACTTTTATTTGTAAGAACTGGCTTCCTTATGCATTTAAAGTTAAATAACAACATTCTGTGTAATGTGCTTAGTCACTTGAGGGATTTAACTTTTTTGCAATACCTGCCAAATGTACAAACCATAAATAATTGCGTTAAACTATATAAAAAACAGCTGTTTTTCTCCTGTGTAACTGCACAGCACATTGTGTTACTTGCAGCATCATACTGTGTTCCATTTTGTATGAGATGAGACAGTTGCTGTCTTTCTATAAAACTGCACCTGTCACATTTGTGAAACACATTGTGATTTAATTTATGTTTTTGTTTTGGTGGCTTAATGTGAGGAATATTCTACATATGTTTTACCGTATGGGGTTCTGAGAACAAAAAATAAACTTTAGGTATCCTAGAAAAAACATCTGATGGTAAATTTCATTGTTTGATCTGATCTGCTTGTAGAGCATCTTTAACATATCTTTGTCTTTGTCAACATTTATCAACATTTATGCCTCATAAACCAGCGCCAGATAGTTCTTGTGTAATCCATGCAATATGTTGCATTTTCAAGTAAAGCTACAGGCCAAATGGTAAAAACCAATTTTGGAGCGTAAACCTGATAGGTGCACTATAGTTTTGCTCTAATGACTGAAAAGACACCCCCCTCTATACTCCTAAACAAATAAGCTGTGGTACAACAGAGTAAATAAACATGGTTTTTGAGATGTGTTTTTGATGTCAGTTTTGATCATTTATCAAAAACTTAAGTATCCTTACCCAGTCCACATTTACTCATTTTACTGATTGGATATCTTATTTGTTAAAACGTTTACACAATTTACACAAATTTTCCGACCTTTAATTCCCGCCTATATGCAAATTGAATGGAGTTCACAATAGCTATCCAATCAGTGACAAGAGCTGTGTCCCAAAGTGAAGGGCACGCACTTCGAAGGCCGCATTTGAAGTGCGATTGCGTCATAGCGGCACTACGATGGGTGTCCCAATGTGAAGGCTGCACCCTCTGAAGGCTGCATTTGAAGTGCGATTGCGTTATAGCGGTACTACGAAGGGTGTCCCAATGTGAAAGCTGCACCTCTGAAGGCCACATTTGAAGTGCGATTGCGTCACAGCGGCGCGACGAAGGCTGCCGCAATTTGAAAGCGACTTCAAAATGCGCCCTCCGTTTCTCAGGCAAAGACACAGGCTGCGTCCCAATTCGCCTACTTATACTACGTCCTAAAAGTATGTACTCTTTTTGTGAAGAAAAAGTACATACTTTTGAGTGTGTAGCAGAAGAGTATGCAAGCTTTGGGACATACTACTTCGTCATCTTTAACGGACTCTGTTACGTGCGTCCCGTCACCGTTTAAACTGCCCTGTCAATCATCGTCACAGTTCAAATCCTCCACTTTCAATTTAATTTCCTACCGTATCGGAGAGAAATCGCTCGTTGATCTGCCTTTCGTGGGTCTTTAATGCAGAGACTCCTCTCATGTGTTTGCAAAGTTAATGGCCAAACGTATCATTACAAAAGTTCTCAATGCTGCTGAAGGAGAAATATAATGTGGATAACATTGAATAAATATCTTTTCATCAGGTTAAATACTGATAATTACTCACTCAAACCACTTTATCTAATCCTCTCCACTTAACCGTCAGACTCGCGTAACCGTCATGTTTGTAGTTTTTTAAACACTTTTTATCCGCGTTTGTAGTTCTAATCGAATCCTCGTCCATCTCGCAATGGGTTGTGGGCAATATCAGCCGTTAGAGTGCGCATCGATCTGCACTTCGGATTCTGACCGGAAATAGTAAACCATCCGGGAATCTTTGGAATACTTTTTTCAACATACTAAGATTTGGGACATACTAATTCTTTTTTCGAATACTATTTAGTACGGATAGTATGCGAATTGGGACGCAGCAACAGATGGAACCTTCCCACAACTTTGCAGCCTACCCTATCCCAGAATTCATAGCACACTGGTGACTACAGCATTTGACTGGTCCGCATTCCCATCAGATTTCTTGCGGCGCGGGTTTAAATTTACCAGTGAAAGACGGTAGCGGTCGGTAACACAAGTGTAGCCTGGATACTATTGAACACAACAGTGCAACTGCTTGAACTTGAAGTAAACAAAACGTTTAGTGCATTCGCACAGTCCCCAGTTCCCTGCCCTAAGATAAACTTTAATTTCCCAATTTTAACTTGCATAAATGTTATTTATTTCTCAACCATTCTCTCAAGAAGATGAATCAGTCCATTCTCTCCCTTTTCGCTCTTTCTTTCTTTTTTCTTTTATCTTTCTTTTTCTGCACTTTCTTTAAATACAAATTAGATCTGCGCGGGGCTGTTTTTTCGTTCCGCTCCCGCAATACGATCTATTCCGCACCGCTCCCTCCCGCTCGCGCTTCAAATTCACTCCGTGCTCACCCGCTATAAATTATTTTATTCCCGATCCGACTGATCCAGCTAAATTTAGATTTCGTTTCCAGAATCTCTCTTTTAAATTTCCTCTACAGAAAGAGAGAGACTGGGGATAACAAAAGTAATAGGCTATATGTTGACCATGCAATCATTTATTTATTTTTCTTATCATTCTGTCAACACCATAGCTAAAAAATGTCACAGATTAAAATAGGCTAAATCAAATGCGACATCTGTCACTCAAAACTATAAGTCAAAATGCAAATAACGAAAACTGCTGACTTTACTGCAAAATAAAGTATTTTATATGTATGTATGAATGAATGAATAAATGAATGTCACTCACTGAGGACGGTCCATTACCGAAAGTCTCCTCCAAAGGCTGAATGTAAAGTCGTGGCAAGGATGCACAGAACAATTTCTCTATATTGTTATTATTTTTTTTTTAATGCAAGTTATTTGTAAATGAAACAAAGTAATTGCTGTCTATTGTTCATTTTTGTTAACTTGAAATGTGTAGGCTAAATAAAAGAGAAGTGGTTGTTCTGTACGTTGTTTATTTTTGTAAAAAAAAATTATAATTTGTACATTAAACAAATTATATTATATAAAACATTATATATGCATATGTTCATGCATATATTTTCTTGTCATGTAAATTAAAATGTGTAGGCTAAATGAAAATAAATTGGTCTAGCCTACATTACTTAAAGTACTTTTTACAATAAGTAAAAAGTAAAAGCGCCTCTTCTTCCTGAGGACACTGAGGAAGAATCAGCTCTCCTCGGCTATCCTGGTGAACTTCTATCGCTGCGCAATAGAAAGCATCCTGACCTACAATAAACATCAGAAAAAAACAGAAATTTAAAATAACAGCTAAAATAGAAGAAAACATTTCTACACTTTCATTGAGCTGGGGTGCGTTTCCCGTACAACGACGTAACTCACTGCTTAACTACCATAGTACGATGCATCGTTGAAGAAATCAACTAGCTCGTCACGACTGTTTCCCGAAACCGTATTGTCGCAAATATGTCGTTCAACCACGTTGGTTAATGATGTCATGCAGGTGGTGGAGTAATAAATGCTTTTAATTAATTATTTTGAGATCGAATTCATGCTACATTTTTTGCTACACATTATGGATATGGCACCTGAGGAATAATTCAAATTTTTCTCAGTTATTTTGCTTAATTTCCAGATTCAAATAGGCTCTTTTTTTACGTACTAGTGCACGTCCGCACATGCGCACTCTTTAAAAACGGTGCTTTAAATCTCTTGACAAACTAAAAGACATTAATGACATTTGTATGTATTCTAAATAAAAGATATAGGTTGTACTGAATGTCAGCTTGCTTATTTTTTATTTTAAGTCCACATGTTATGCAAACAAGCAACTATGCTTCTAACCACAGGTCGAGACTGTCGTTGCAACCACACAAGTTTACGACGCTGTTTGCAAACGTTCGTTCGAACGATGGTTTCTGGAAACACTGACTGGTTGAACTATGTTGATAACGACGGAACTTGCGACCATAGTTGGCTAACGATGCTTTTGGGAAACGCACCCCTGAGCGGGAGACCCTGGTGGAGCTGGACCGGGATGGTAATGCACAATAGAGACCTGGTAAGGCCTGTGCCAGCGGGACATCATCTTCATCTGGGATGAGTGCATATTTCCAGTGTCCGCAGGTTTGCGGGGCTGAATCGGTCGACGGCTGGCATGTCATAAAAAGCTACAATTGCATCTGAGATGATGTGAGTTGAATTAAAATAAGTAGCCTACTTAAATAAAGACTTGGACATAAATATATAAATGTTTAAAATATATTGTTACAGTTACATTTAACATAATAAATAAACAATAGTTGCAACTTAACGATTAGAAATATTTAACCATAGGCTACAGATTTACGTGCTTATGGTCCGGTCTCCCATTGTCGCAGGCTTTGAAGTATGTCAAAATCCAATAAAACGCATAAAAAGCAAAAAAAAATAAATGAAAATAATAACTTTTCTGCTCCATTTTTCTTTTTAAAATCTCCTCGCGAACGTCCGCTGTCAGTTGTCACACACCTGCTAGCCCATTCAACGCAGCTCGGTTCAGTGTTGCCAAGTCTGGAATTAGGCTGCATTTACTGTTGGTGGGGGTTGTTTGTAGCCTATAGTCCACAGGTTTAAATTGTCTTTACTTTAGCAATATTTCTACCGGGCACCCCCCGCGTTTTGTCATATTTTGCCACATTTTGGCCGTGATTCCGCTACTTTTGATTAGCAAAGGAGGGTTTTGTTGTGCAGACCTGGCAACCCTGTCCCTCGGTTCGCCCTTCGTGCACTTCGAAGGCGTGGCCTGGCCACGAAGTGCGCACCCTTCACTTTGGGACACAGCTAAGGTGTAAATAGACCCATAGTTCCCTTTCAGTCGGTCACGTTCGACGTACGTCGGAACTGACCGACGAATTGGGATCTGTCTTCAGAGACCAGTCTACTTTGAGTGTATTAGAAACGAGCCAATTGTATTGGCATGCGGTCCACGCACCGCCCCGCACCGCGGGTATAAATACGGAAGTGGAGTACCGCATATTGCTTTTAACTTCGGAGCCGAACGGTTTGCTGTATCAAGCTGTTTCTGCGAAGAGTGTATAAACGAGTCTCGAGGAGGATCGCTCTCTTACCTGGGTGCTGGTGTGACGGCGCGAGTCAGCGAGCGGCCGCTGCAACATACACTTTTTCCTTTGTTGGTTGGCTGGGCGTTTCCGTTCTTGAGTGCTCACACGCAGGCTTGCAATCGGACTGCTGTGAGCCGCGGCCATCTCCCTGAGTGCTTCAGCACTTCTAAAAGAGCATTTCTTTCTAAAAAGAGCAACACGGTTTGACCCTGCGTCTTTTTCAAGATGTCATTCAAACCGTGTGTTTCTGGATGCGGTTGTTTCCTGTCCTCATTTGACGGCCACGATCTCTCTCGCATATAAACATGTGAGATTGCGTTCGTGGGTGATCCGCGTTCTCCCAGGAGAACGTGGTCACATCGGCGCATTGTTCGGGCTCGAGCGTTCAGCGCGCCGTGTGCCGTCTGGCGCCGGCTGACAGCGGGGGTTGCCACGGCAACCCAGCGCGTCACTCGGTCCTCTGGTGCGCGGTCGAGACTGTGATACCTCAAATGGGGTTGAGTCCCTTTGCTTATTCCCCGATCTAGTTCCTTTTCTGGTGCACCGGAAAAGGTCTACTTTGGCTAATAAGCCTTGGTGGCCTGAGGATTATAGTGGGGCTTCCCCGCCGGGTACATTCCCCGTGGGCCCCCACTCCTCTATCGCATCACAAGCATGCTGAGACTTTGTTCGTGGGTGGTTCATGTTCCCTTATGAGAACATGACCACGTCGGTGCGTTGTTCACCGTGCCTCTTTCATGGAGGCTTGAGTGTTCAGCGCGCCGTGTGCCGTCAAGTCGGACGGCCACGCTCATTGTCTCACATGCCTGCTGGTAGCTTACGGAAGGGATTGCTGGTCCTTTTTTGAAAAAAGGGGGGACCTAGCGTTTCATTTGGGGCTCTGGCGGAGGACAGATGTCAATTGCTGCATCGGAGAGAGGGCTGTTATGCGCTGGAAATGATAATGCTGAGTTTCCCACTATAATAGTATGCTCATGCTGAATCAGATTCAGAGTTGACAGCCATGCTTTCTGGGGTGGCTGCCCGGATGTGCATTGGAAAAACTTAGCAGTGTGGAACAATTTGGTGCCAAAATATGGAACGCCAAAAGGGCCATAATGTTTAAGTTTTTTCCCTCTCTCACTGCCCTCTGTCCTGCATGCACGAGGGTAGTCCGACCCAGGGGTTATGCAGGAACTGCGTGTTGTGATAGACCTCGCCCTCCGGGTGACGGAAGTCACTGCACGCTCCCTGGGTCAGGCGATGTCCACACTAGTGGTCCAGAAAGCTGGGGCTAACCTGGCAGATATGTGTGAGCCCGAAAAAAGTTCGGTTCCTCAACGCCCCTGTCTGTCTGGCCACTTCGGCGACGTCATTGAGAACTGTGCCCAGCAGTTCTTGGTGGCCCAGAAGCAGATGGAGGTATAAAAAAAAAAAAAAAAAAAAAAAAAAAAAAAAAAAAAAAACTTCCTGCCACGACGACCAGCTGCTGCCTCCACCCAGTCGTCGTCTGCAGCACCTCCATCTGCTTGTCGCCGAGGGTGTCTCCCTGCGTCCGCCTCCGCCCCTGCTAAGCCAAGCAGCAGCCTCCACCCAGGCAGCAGGTGGCCCAGAGTCCGCTGGCAAGCACAAGGGCAAGTGGCCCTGAAACGGGCAGCCCAGCAAGAGGGGAACTGCTCAGGGAGTCGTTGTCCGCACCCCTCCCTCCCCCGGAGGAGGACCGGGGGGAGAATATATTTTTCGGTTTCGGTCCTGCCGCTGGCTCTCCGGAGTCCAGCGGTACCCACGTTCTCAGAGCAGTTTCCTTTGTCCCTTGGCCCAGAGAGGCTCAAGCCGGCTGTGTGCGACGCCCCCGGGCCTTGCCACTCCTGGCTTCCCCTCTCTTCTTCGCCAGGGGGCAGTGTGAGGCTAGAGGACGCCCCCGGGCCTTCTCTCCCACACTGCCCCACCCTGGAACGATCAGACACCACTCCGGGTCGCCTCCGGGCCGTCCGGGTTGGGTCTGAACGTTCCACCTCGCTGCCCCACCCCGGGTACGTCTATAGTGCCGTTGGTCCCGCTTGCACGGCTTCTGGGGGCCTGGCTAAGAGAGCCCCCAGACCGTCTCGCTGGCTCATCCGTACTATCAGACTCGGCTACGCGACTCATTTCGCGTACCGTCCTCCCAAGTACAAGGGCATCCTCTTCACCTCCGTGCGGAGCAGCGATGCCCATGTCTTGCGGTCAGAGATCGATGTCCTACTGGCGAAGGACGCGGTCGAGCCGGTTCCTCCAGCCGATATGAAGTCGGGGTTCTACAGCCCCTACTTCATTGTACCCAAGAAAGGCGGTGGGTTACGACCAATCTTGGACCTGCGTGTTCTGAATCGGGCCCTGCACAAGCTTCTGTTCAGAATGCTAACACAGAAATGCATTCTCGAATGCATCCGTCCCCAAGATTGGCTTGCAGCGATCGACCTGAAGGACACGTACTTTCATGTCTCTATTCTCCCTCGACACAGACCGTTCTTACGCTTTGCGTTCGAGGGGAAGGCATATCAGTACAAAGTCTTGCCCTTCGGGCTGTCCCTGTCGCCCCGCGTCTTCAAGAAAGTCGCGGAGGCAGCCATTGTTACACTCCGAGAATGCGGCGTTCGCATCCTCAACTATCTTGATGACTGGCTTATACTTGCCCAGTCTCGAGAACAGTTGTGTGAACACAGGGACCTGGTGCTCCGTCAACTCAGCCTGTTGGGCTTTCGGGTCAACCGAGATAAGAGCAAACTCTGTCCCACGCAGAGGGTCTCTAATCTCGGCATGGAGCTGGGTTCGGTCAATCGGACTGCGCACCTCACAGAGGAACGAGTCCAGTCAGTGTTGAACTGCTTGAATACATTCAAGAGCAGGACGGCGGTCCCACTGAAATTCTTTCAGAGGCTCCTGGGGCATATGGCATCTGCAGTATCTGCAGTAACGCCGCTCGGGTTGCTTCATATGAGACCGCTTCAGCGCTGGCTACACGACCGAGTCCCGAGGTGGGCGTGGCAGAGCGGCCAGTATCGGGTCCCAGTTACCCCGTACTGTCGCCAAACCTTCAATCCTTGGTCCGACCCCTCATTCTTACGGGCCGGAATGCCCTTAAGACAGGTGTCCAGGCATATTGTGGTATTCACAGATGCCTCAGCCACGGGTTGGGGGGCCACGTACAACGGGCATGCAGTCTCGGGTCTGTGGACGGGGCCCCAGCTGCATTGGCATATCAATTGCCTGGAGTTAATGGCAGTACGTCTTGCACTAAGTCGCTTCAAGAAGCTGCTTCAGCACAAACACGTACTGGTCCGCACGGACAGCACTGCAGCCGTTGCGTACATCAACCGTCAGGGTGGTCTGCGCTCCCGTCGCATGCTCCAACTCCTCCTCCTGTGGAGTCAGAAGCATCAGAGGTCGCTTCGTGCCATTCATATCCCTGGTGCGCTGAACCAGACAGCCGACAAGCTCTCTCGTCAGTGTCCACTTCCGGGAGAGTGGCGACTCAACCCCCGGAGCGTCCAGCTGATATGGGCCCTTTTCGGAGCCGCACAGGTAGACCTGTTTGCCACTCCGGACTCGTCCCATTGCCAGTGGTACTATTCCCTGAACGGGAGTACCCTCGGCAGATACACTGGCGCACAGCTGGCCCCAGGTCCTACGCAAATATGCGTTTCCCCCAGTGAGCCTTCTAGCACCGACTGTGCAAGGTCAGGGAGGACGAGGAGCAGGTCTTGCCAGTTACGCCCTACTGGCCCAACCGGACCTGGTTGCTGAACTCACTCTCCTCGCGACAGCCCCACCCTGGCTGGAAGGACCTTCTTTCTCAGGGAGGGGGCACTCTATTGTACCCGCGTCCAGACCTCTGGAAACTCCATGTCTGGTCCCTGGACGGGACGCGGAGGTTCTAGGTGGCCTGCCACAGGCAGTGGTAGACACCATCACTTCAGCTAGAGCCCCCTCTACGAGGCGCCTCTATGCTCTGAAGTGGAACCTGTTCGTTGAGTGGTGTTCTTCTCGCGAAGACCCCCGAAAGTGTTCGATTAATGTTGTGCTTTCTTTCCTACAAAATGGGTTGGAGCGAAGGCTGTCTCCCTCCACCCTGAAAGTGTACGTCGCAGCAATAGCGGCGTATCACGATGTAGTTGAAGGTAAATCCTTAGGGAAGCACGACTTAATCGTCAGGTTCCTCAGAGGTGCGAGGAGACTAAATCCTCCTTGTTCTATCTCGCTACCCTCTTGGGACTTAGCCCTGGTGCTCAGAGCACTTCAGGGCCTTCCTTTTGAGCCTTTGCAGTCCGTTGAGTTAAAAATCCTGTCTATGAAGACGGTACTCCTGACTCCATTGGCCCCATCAAGAGGGTGGGGGACCTGCATGCGCTTTCGGTCAACGAATCGTGCCTAGAGGTCGGGCCCGGAAACTCTCACGTAATCCTGAGACCCCGGCCCGGATACGTGCCCAAGGTTCCTACCACTCCCTTTCGGGGCCAGGTGGTGAACCTGCAAGCGCTGCCCTCGGAGCCAGCCCTGGCTTTATGTCCTGTCCGCGCTCTTCGCGCTTACGTTGACCGGACACAAAGCTTTAGGACCTCAGAGCAGCTCTTCGTCTGTTATGGAGGCCAGCAGAAGGGAAAGGCTGTCTCCAAGCAGAGGTTAGCCCTCTGGACAGTGGATGCTATCGTCTTAGCGTACCAATCGCAAGACGTGCCTTGCCCGTTCGGGTTGCGAGCGCACTCCTCAAGGAGTGTTGTCTCTCCTGGGCGCTGGCTCAAGGCGCCTCACTGACAGACATCTGTAGAGCTGCGGGCTGGGCGACACCTAACACGTTCGCTAGATTCTATAGCCTCCGTGTGCCCGTTCCTGTGTCGGCTTGCTACGCCACTCCCGCCTATGGCCGGATTCGTGTGTTTATCTTCTCCAGTTGTGTTCCCCAGAAATGGTGAACCCTGTCGAGCTCCTCCCTCACCCCTTCGGTGTCAGACGTTGCGGCCGTCTGACGCCAGGCCTGCACCCGTATGCTTGTGGAACGTGTGTGTAGGCTGGGTTCCATATGTGTTGGTCCCCTCACGGCGACCCCATATGTGTATTTCCATGGTACCTGCTACCCTACTCGGCTAGCCCCGTGTCTTTCCCTTGACAGAGCCCCGCTCTGTCGTCCCTGGGTGTGTTCTTTCCCCCCTGGGACCAGGTTGGATCCACCCCAGAGACTGCCACATGTTGCACTACCCTGATAGGTTAGTCCTTATGAGTATTCCACCTCTCCTCCCTTGGAGGACGTGGCTCCGCAGCGCTCCATCTCCCTGAGACTGGCACGCTTCCCAGCGTTATCCAGTAGTCACGCTGAGTGGGTCTTGCAGGAACAGCAGTGACTGACCTTCCCTGCCGGGAGCCCTGACTCCCACTCCAACATAGGAGTGGTCCAGTGAGCTCAGGCAGGGCGCTGGAAGGGCCAGCATCCCTGGCGTGTTGGTAGGGATCCCAATTCGTCGGTCAGTTCCGACGTACGTCGAACGTGACCGACTGAAAGGGAACGTCTCGGTTACGTATGTAACCCTCGTTCCCTGAAGGAGGGAACGGAGACGTACGTCCCGTCGCCAGGTGCTGTGCTTCCGCTGAAGGGCCGAGTCACTTATTCGGCTCCTCAGTTGGAAAAGCAATATGCGGTACTCCACTTCCGTATTTATACCCGCGGTGCGGGGCGGTGCGTGGACCGCATGCCAATACAATTGGCTCGTTTCTAATACACTCGAAGTAAACTGGTCTCTGAAGACAGATCCCAATTCGTCGGTCAGTTCCGACGTACGTCTCCGTTCCCTCCTTCAGGGAACGAGGGTTACATACGTAACCGAGAAGTTTCTCTGTAATGACTGAAAAGTAAGACGTCCATCTTTATACTACTTAAACAACTGCGGAAGAATAGTATATTTTTCAAATGTGGCTTTTTGAATCAAGCATTTGGTAAAATTTCATAAATTGACACCAAAGACATAATTCAATTCAATTCAATTCAAATTTATTTGTATAGCGCTTTTCACAATACACATTGTTTCAAAGCAGCTTCACAGAAAGTGCATTTCATAAATGTACATTGAAAAATGTTAGAAAAGAGAATGTTAAAGAAAAAATGTTAGGATAAGTTAATCAATCATGTATTATTTTAGGCCATAACAACGCTGGCGTTGAGTCGTCTCTTCACAGGCGTCGAGTCGTCTCATCACAGGTGTCGGGGCATCTGAAGTCTCCATCAGAGGCTGGATACAAACTGGAGCTGACGAACTAGTTACCTCGGGACTAGTGTCCCGACATAACAACAGAAAAGCAGATGGGAAATAATTAGCATAGCTGCTGTTCAGAATATTAATGCTGTTGGTGCGATTTAACTGTAGTATAAAACTTAATTATAATGTGAATGCTTGGCTAAAGAGATGCGTCTTTAATCTAGTTTTAAACTGGGACAGCGTGTCTGAACCTCGAACAATATCCGGAAGACTATTCCAGAGTTTAGGAGCTAAATGTGAAAATGCCCTCCCTCCTTTAGTGGACTTAGATATCCTAGGAATGACCAGAAGCCTCGAGTTTAGTGATCTTAAAGAGCGCGATGGATTGTAGGGCGATAAAAGATCAGTTAAATACACTGGAGCTAAACCATTTAGGGCTTTATAGGTCAGTAGCAATACTTTGTAATTGATACGGAACTTAATAGGTAACCAGTGTAGAGATGATAAAATTGGTGTTATATGATCATATTTTCTTGACCTAGTAAGCACTCTAGCAGCTGCGTTTTGGACTAACTGCAGTTTGTTTATCGATGATGCAGGACAACCAGCTAATAAAGCATTACAGTAATCTAATCTCGAGGTCATGAATGCATGAACTAACTTTTCTGCATCAGAAATAGATAGCATGTTACGTAGCTTGGCAATGTTTCTAAGGTGGAAAAATGCCGTTTTTGTAACATATGAAATATGACTTTCGAAAGATAAGTTGCGGTCTAATATAACACCCATGTCTCTTACTGTAGTGGATAAAGCGACAGGACATCCTTCCAAGTTAAAGTTGTATTGTGAGAGGTTTTGTGGGCAATTTTTTGGACCAATAAGTAACACCTCCGTTTTATCTGAATTTAATAGCAGAAAATTACATGTCATCCAGTGTTTAATATCATCAACACACGCTGTCAGTTTAGATAATTTAGCGTTTTCATCTGGTCGTGATGAAATATATAATATCCCTATAAAAAAGGGATACATAAGTATCCCTTTTTCCCAAACCACGCATACACGTCATTTTCTAAAAACGACAAACTTTTACATACATGCTGCACACATATTATTGTAGCAGAAGTTGTGCTGAATATAGAATAATTAGACTTTAGCCATGAAAATTGTATAAGTAACAGAAATAAGCACAAATGTCAGGGCATGTGAAAACAACTCCAGGGCCCAGAAAACAGCTCAGGGTTCAGAGGTTTAAGAACCCAATGTATATCAGATGCAGACGTGAAATAAAAGATTTATTTTAGAGCAAAATATGTCCACCTATAGTGGATTGAAACCTACCTATAGTGCATTAGTACTAAGCCTGATATTGAAGGTGAGGGGTCATAAAACAGCACAAAAACACTATGCAGTATAAAAGACAAGGACATGAATAGAAAAGTGAGGCTGGTCTATACTTGACCACAGCAAGCTAATGGATGGTCATAGGAGGTTATCGAAGGCCACTTACATTGGTCAAAGGCTACCAATTATTTTCTCAAGGTCACTTTTGATTTTACTTCAAATACTTTAAATTCCATTAGAGGTGGCGTTTTTGTATTTCTCGTTTTTGAGCAAATAACAGACATCCACACATAAAACAGATTATAATACAATACAGATTATACTGTATGTGCATGCTTATGTTTTTACATATTCTCTATGCAAAGAGTACACTGTAAATACATGATGCAATAATTTGGATGCAATCATTCAATGGAATGACGTGATGCACATTTTTGTTCAAATCATTTCAATTTAAAAACAATATTTGCAAAATTATATATATTTTTTAGATCTAAGTTTAAGAGTAAATTAAAGAGTAGATTTACTAATTAGTGTGAGTGCGCAATTCCAAAAAAAGCGCAGATGGGAGTGAAAAGTTCTGCATGTGATCTACTGATGACACGCAAATTAAAGAACACAGACGCAATCGGATCATTTCCATAATGACCAGCGCAATCTACCAGGAGCAGTGCAAATTAGCATTGGCCAAGCAGCAACTCTGACCAACAACAGAAAACATTTTCTCACACGAATTCACGCAAGACATGGGGCCCTATTTTAATGATCTGTGCACATGGTCTGAAGCACATGGTGCAGGTGCACTTAGGGTGTGTCCGAATCCTTTCTTGCTAGTTTAACGACTGAAAAAACGGTCAGCGCATGGTGGCTAGTCGCTTACACCTTGGCGGATTCACTATTTACATGGCAGAATTTGTGAGTGGAAAGACTGAACACTTCTCCAGAGAGGAATCCTTTTATTTTTAATATTTAAAAATGTTTCTGTGCTGCTGCTGCGCGTCCCTGAGTGTGTAATAAGCTAAGTGTATGCGCATTGTGCCTATAGGCGCATATTACTAACAAGCCCTTTAAATAACACAAAAAATGAACTTTAGACCAGGTTTTTGCTGTTCAATGGAGCAGTCGTTTTCAGTTTCCTCAAAATAGCAACGCCAACAATGCGCCTGAACACACCTCGTTTTCAGATCAGCGAACAGATGGGCACGGGTGAATTTCCTATTTCAAACAATGTGGCACTGAACGTGAAAATGATAACTGCGTCGGGCCGAAACTAGCAAAAAACACTTTCATCGCACCTGCCGTCGCATTGCGCCGGGTGTATGATAGGACCCATGGAGAGCCGCTCATCATGTTTGCCAGATCTGTACAACAAAAGTACACTGTAAGACATTTATAAGAGATTTTACAGTAACTTACTGGCAACACTGTTGCCAGTAAGTTACTGTATTTGAGATTTACAGTACAATAACCGCATTTCAGTTTACAGTAACTACATGTTACTGTAATTTTGTAATACAGTACCGTTACTGTAAACCTTGGTTAAAAGTGCATTAATCCTAATCCTATTCAATCATTAATACTTACTGAATTACATTAATTCTTACATTAATCTATCCTACAGAAGTAATCCAAACAGACAATTATTATGAAATATAAAATTCTTTATTTAAAACATTTTAAGTGCTTTAACTTAAACATTTAAATGTGTGGAAAAAGTTCACTTTAAAACATCCTCGAATCAAATCTTATTTTCAGAAAATCATGTATAAAAGTAATCAGATTGCATTCAATATCACTTATTATTTAAATTTACATTTATGCATTTGGCAGACGACTTGCATTGCATTCAAGATACACATTTTACATTTTGTCAGTTCTTGCTTTCCCTGGGAATTGAACCCATGACCTTGCTAGCACCACACACTATTGTTTGAGCTACAATTTTAAAAACTCTGCAGAAAATAGTTGGTAGAATACTGTAAATAGTTGGTTGAAGAATACTGTAACTTTGGTGCAAAATACACATATACATGAATAAAATATAAACAAAGAGCAAATTAATTCTGAAACAAGTTATCACAACACAACACAACACAAACACAAGTTTCATGTCTGTACCGATCTGTGTCATCTTCCACATTGGCTGATTTCAAACAGGAACCAGGATTCTGCTCCATTATGGCAAGAAGTCCCTCTAGATAAGAATGATATGAAGTTAGTCATACAATTTGAGTATACACAAACTTTTTACACTGTTGGAATTTAATAAAAAATAATAATCCCATTACAATTCATCATAATGGTAAAATACTATTTTATAGACAGTTAACACTTTGAGGTGCACCTAGCTCAACGTATGCTGTCTAGTCTAATCCAGTCCTGCAATGCCTTCATGAAGATGTGAAATGAAATGTTCAGTTTTTGTTTTAGCTGGTGATTCAATGTTATGAATATTTTGAAGAATGTACTTTGTAGTGATGCTGAACCTGATTGCATATTAGAGAGGTGTCTGTTATTTAGCTTAACAAAATTGATATTGAGTAAAAAACTAAAGAAAACTGTTAGTACATAATAGTAGCAGCAGCACAAACTATATGCTCCAAAAAAGTAATATTACTGAATCACCTCAACATGATTTCACAAACTATTTAATCAAAAACAACAATGTAACCTTTTATTGCAGGATGGATTACATGTATACTGCATTAGCTTTAGTAAGGTATCCTCAAACTTAATGCTGCATTCACACAGGGCACCGGCGTTAACGCTTCTCATTTACTTTGAATGGTTGACGTCATGGGTTGCTGAACTGAATTGTGGGTTCCGTCGCGTTGCGTCGCTTCACTCACGTTGCAAGCGGCAGAAGTTGAAAGGTGTGTTGGACATCAGCTGTGGCCAGATGCAACCAATCGGCGAGAGTAGCCGCGTGCAGGCGAGGAGGAGCTGCAAACACAGACGTGAAGTCTGACACTTTCTGCTTCCCGCAGTGATGCTTGCGCGGTGTTTGCACACTTTATCAGCTGAAGTGAAATAAATGCAATATTTGTCAATACACAGATGTTTCAGAGACATTTTTTGTCATGTAATACTTTATGCACTGATTAATACAGCGTGTGTTTGTACAAGAATAAAGTTAACATACAAGCCTAAACTATCAATGAAGTGGGGGTCTACATTTTTCATCTATTTTATTTTGATAAACATGACAATATAACATCGCAACTACATGAAAAGAGGTTTAACTGTTATAAAAAAGAGATTTGTGCACATTAGAGGAACTGAAGGTTTTAGAATAAACACAAAACACATGTGATCGCTGTCATGCGGAGAATCTGGCCAATCGTGGAACAGCTGTGTCCTCATCAAAGTCCGTGCAGTCGCTCTGGAGAAACTGCACCGGCTGTATTAGCCGACTGCTCTCGAATCGCTCTCGCGGTGCTTTGATGCCATACGTCACTGTCACGTGGCGTCGGCGCTGTGTCAGGTCAGACAACATTTCTAACCGGCATGACGCCCTGTGTGAATGCAGCGTAAGTGTCTGTGTACATTACATATCCTATTAAAAAAGTGTCTCACCTAGTCCAAGTTTTTCCATTCAAACTCCATTAGGTGGCGAAGGAAGGATGACACTCTGTTGTTGATTACAGTTGTCTTCCTGTTCACAACTTCCCCGGTCTTCCGACTCACTCCGGTTTTGGTGGTGCATCTTGTTCCCACCTCTGGGTTTTTCCTCACGAAAAAAACTTAAAGCAAGAGAAAATTAAGAGAATAAAGATATTTTAAATTTCATCACCCTTAGTGCCTTTGCTTTAAATGTTTTTGGTAACACTTTAGAATAATGGTCTGTCATTAAACGGATAGTTCACACAAAAAAAAAAAAAAGTAAATTCTGTCATTTACTCGCCCTGTTGTTCAAAACCTTTTAAAGAATGTTTGTAACCAGATAATTTTGAGGCACCATTCACTTCCATAGTAGGAAAAAAATACTATAGAAGTGAATGGTGCCTCAATCTGTTAGGTTACAAACATTCTTCATCTTCTTTTGTGTTCAGAAATGTATTCAGGTTTGCACTTGAGCAACATTATTCTAAAGTTTTGCCATGTTTTTTTCATAAATTATATTTCATCTGCCAAAATCATCCAAAAATTGTCCAGGACTGCTTAAATTCCAGAAAATAAAATTATAATCTGTCAGTCCTGGACAAACACAGTTTTGGATTATTTTAGTATAATATAATTTATGAAAAAAAAACATGGTACATGGCTAGTTACAACTAAAAAGAGGTGGAAAAACTAAATAATTGTGTGATTCAGTTAAACAGACCCGACTAAAACATACAAGAAAAACTTTGAATTATCAGTAATATGTGGAGAAACAAAGAGGAGTAACGTTACTTACCGTTGTGTTCCAGTGTCGCACAGCACAGGCAGGCTCCTGGTATTCTTATCTAAAATGTTAAATAAATAATGTCAATCCAAATGTAAACTTTGCTTGTTAACGACATTATTTTTTGCAACTAGTGGCCAACGTTAATTTACTAACTAACGTCGTCCTAATGTACGCTTAATATGCTCGATAAACAAAATCTTCATTGTATTGGTAAAGTTAATTCAATAAACTCACTAACGTTAAGTCTTTTTAAAAATAAAACGTTAGGTTTATGTTACCTCAGTTTTAGTACCAAAGCTGAAGCAAATGATAACCTAACGTTATGTAAAGTATGTTGTCCGGGCCGTGAGCTCTCTCCTCGGGCAGTAACGTTACACACGACGCTGGCTGCACTGGTTCTTAATCTAATTCAATAAACTCATTTTTTTAAAAATAAAACGTTAGGTTTACCTCAGTTTTTAGCAGCAAAGTTTAAGCAAATGATAACCTAACGTTATAAAGTATGTTGTCCGGGCCGTGAGCTCTCTCCTCGGGCAGTAACGTTACACACGACGCTGGCTGCACTGGTTCCTAATCTAATTCAATATACTCATTTTTTTAAAATAAAACGTTAGGTTTACCTCAGTTTTTAGCAGCAAAGTTTAAGCAAATGATAACCTAACGTTATGTAAAGTATGTTGTCCGGACTGTGAGCTCTCTCCTCGGGCAAAACTTACAACGCTGCACCGGTTCCTAATCTAATTCAATAAATTCATAAAACGTTAGGTTTACCTCAGTTTTTAGCACCAATGCTGACAAGCTAAAATTTGGGTGCAGACAACCGCGGATAGTACAAATCACACTTACTTTGCTTGTTTGCCGTTCTCACGGGGGATGAAAAAATCTTCGCAGGGTGTCCGGACACATATGTTCTCTGGAACGTGAGTTCTCTCCTCGGGTGAAACTTTCAACGCTGCACTGATGGTTCCTAATATAAATCTAAAGCAAATCCTGTCGATCCCAATTGTGCCAAATAGGCCGTTGTGGTAAATACAGTATTATACTTTATTTTTTAAAAATACAGGAAATCACTGTATTTGGTGTTTGACGTCATAGAAAATACCCATGATGCAACGGGAATTACAGTTATTTACTGTAAAGAGAATTTACAGTATTATACTGGGTGATATATAGTAAATAACTGTACAAATTACAGAAATGTCTAACAGTGTAGCCCAAAAAAAGCCCAATGCGATGTTCTCCATCGGGCGGCCGAATTCTCCACTGAATTTGTATGTCTGGGGGGGTGTTTTGGGGTGTTGGATCTCAAAAATCGTACTTACATGGTAACTTAAAAGTAGCCCAATTCCATGGGAAACCGCAGATTTTGCAACACTGTTTCATGTTCACTGTCCAAGTCATATTTGCAGAAAAAAAATAATTTGACAAAAAAAGAGAAATGGGCAGAAATACAGACAGACTGGCTGTCCATGTCTGTTCAGCAAAAACTGATGGTAAATAAAATGCATCATAATGTTATGTATAATGCAAAAACCCCTTATTTAAATTTTAAAAATATGTCTTGTTAGTTTATTAATATAGAGCAATTATGATCAAATTGTCACTATGCATTCATGTACATGATATCATTCGAGCAGTTTATCATGTTGTTTCATCACTCACGCTACAAGATCACGTGGTGATCATATCAAACAGGTTTAAAATATCAAAGCTTCAATGCAATACATTACAAATGCATATGCAATAAGCCTTTTTAGCACTTATTTTTCACTGTGTGTCTTTAGTAAATCCTGACAGTAGTTTAACACCAAAAGAGGCTTTGCGTTGGCACAAGCTGTTAGTAAATCTGGCCCTTAGAGATTTTTAAACTTTTATTAAAAATGGTACTCAAGTTTTTCAAAACCATATGAAATCAACATGAGTACATTTCTTTGTCATGGACTCTTATTTGTCATCGACCCATATTTTATTTATGGATGAATCTGTAGTAAATGTGGACATTTTGAATTTAGAAAAGTTTATTGCACAATGTCGGCCACATATAAAAAGTGGATTGTCATCATGCTCTGAAAATGATATGTTTGCACCATGCTAAAAACCTTTAAAAACAGAAAATGTGTCAAGCAGGTGAGTAATATGAATTTACGGCAATAGCAGATGATGATAGCAGTATTAACAGAGTCTCTTGTATACTTTAACAGGTTGGAGGTTTAGCTGGAAGACTGTCGATCATACACCTTGTTGCCAGTATCATGTAAGTATATACAAAAAGGGATGGTAGATTGAGGTTGCACAGGAGATCATGAGGAGAATGTGAGAAGGTATTCAAGGGAAGATAATAGGCGATGTCACAGAGCATCACAAGGTGAGTAGAGCAGATAAGTGGTTAGTAGTCCATTCCTGTGACCAAACAATAATGTGTGAGTTGTGTGCTTTTATGCCAGAACTGATTGCTGCTGCTGATTGTAAACAGGTGTAGACAGTTAGTATTCGGGTGAGCGAGATCGCTGTGTGGGTGTGACGTAGGAGCTTGGTGAAACCGTGACACCAACAAAGCAGCATACTGAAATTGAACTGCTCGTAAGGATAATTTGAGATATGAAAAACTTTCGACTCCAAATAAGATAACGCCGCAAGATGTTTTCTATGAAAATGTATGCATCTGTTGCTAAAGAGACGTTCAATGGCAGGGAGCCCCGTTCTCTTTGCACAGATTTTTTTCTTAAGGCCCTGTTAGTCGTCTCGGTTCAGACCTCTGAAGTGCTGTTTTTTTTTTTTTTGCCCCAGTGTGAAGTTGCATCTCTTCAGATAGACGCCATGCCTGTGAATAAACACAACATCAAAATCTGCACAGTGACACACACACAATCACACCTCTAGGCCCCGACTAGACTGAGTGAGAACACACACACACTCATACATACAGAGTCAGTGAGACTAAAAAAAGACGTGTTTGAAAGTGCAAGAAGGAAAATAAATAAGGTAGAGAATAGAAGACCATGAAAAATGCAGTGGGAAGCCATCTATTCTGAAGCTGAATAATGCATCCGCAGCCTCATGAAAGTGCAAGGAGACATTAGCTCGTTGTTGGTTATAATGCTTCTCCTCTCTGTCTGCCTGTTGTCACAGATATTTATTAAAGACTGTGGCCATGACCAGCTACAGTGTATGGCATCGAATGCATTATGTATGAAACCCCTGCTGAATTGTCAGGAAGAGCACAAAACTATCGCTTCAGCCATCTCACCAAAGGAAGGTCAAACTCTCTTTTGTGCGATGCCAGCGTCGAGTGGTATCAAGAAGAGAGAACATCTATAATCACATTTATTAGATGGAATAACTGAGTTTTAGCTGAGTTTTAATCTTCTTTATTCCAATTTGTGATATGCAACAATATTTTTTTTGCGAGTTCATTTTTTTTTCAACTGCATTTTATTTTCTAAATACAGACATGTTTCTAAATATTATTTTTTTTTTTACTTTAACATTTAAAAGGATAGTTCACCTATACATTAAAATAGTCACCCGTCGATCCAAGCCCACTTATTTTCTTAATTTCTGAAACACAAAGGAAGGTATTTTATTAAAAACTGAGAAACCTGTCCATTGAAAGTCCACACAACTAAAACTTTGAGCCTCCGTTTACCATATTGTATGTGCTCTATGTTTGTGAATTGCATTTATCTATATGTATATGTAATACAAGTCTAAATTTAATCAGTTTATCATATGAAACAGCATTGTCTCTTCAGAAAGCAAAAAAAATGTCCTGTCCAAACTTTATAATGGCAGTGAATGGCAGCCTACAATTTGAAGCCGAAAAAGTGCATCTATTTATTATAAAAGTAATCCACATGGTTCCAAGGGGTTAATAAAGGCTGTCTGAAGCAAACTGATGGGTTTGTGTAAGAAAAATATCCATATTTAAAACTGTATAAAGTAAAATATCCAGCTTCTGCCAGATTCAAAACGCTTACGTTACGTCCGACGTCATTGTCTTGCCAGTTCCGCATTTTCGTAAGTTGTATACATGGAAGGCTAGATATTTTACTTAATAAAATGTTAATGGATATTTTTCTCACAAAAACCTATCAATTCATTTCAGAAGGCCTTTATAAAAGGATTAGTTCACTTTTAAATAAACTTGTGCTGATATTTTACTCACTCCCATGTCATCCAAGTTGTCCATGTCTTTCTTTCTGCAGTCGAAAAGAAATTAAGGTTTTGGATGAAAACATTCCAGGGGTTTCCTCCATATAATGGACTTCAATGGTGACCAAACGATGAATAAGGGTCTTATCTAGTGAAACGATCAGTTTCTACGAGAAACCGAGCAGTATTTATGCTATTATTTTACCTCTTTTCAGACGAGCGTGATCATCTCTGAGCTCCGCCATAACTTCCGCCAAGTGAGGTCAAATACGATCGTGGTCATAGATATATCGATCGTAGATCCTTCATTCTACTGATCCGTGCAGGTGCTAATGAGGCATCTACGTATACATCTATGACCACGATCGTATTTGAAATGCAACCTAATGGTGCCTACCCAAAGGCCCATCATTCTCAGGAGTGTGGAAAGCCCCAATGGCAGCCACGTACACCTTGAGTGTGGACGGGGTAAGACCCGCAGAGAAGCGATTTTGGAGGAACTCCAGCACTGAAGCCACTGGGCAGTTAACTGGGTCCACCTCATGCTCCCTGCACCAAGTGGCAAACACATTCCACTTGAGGCTGTACAGTCTCCTTGTAGACGGAGCCCTGGAACTGAGCAAGGTCTCAATCACATCTGCCGGCAGGCCGGCCTCTAGGTACCTGACCCCCTCAGGGGCCAGACCCAAAGGTTCCAAATTTCCGGCAGGGGGTGAAATATTGTGCCCCCCGCCTGAGACAGGAGATCCCTCCTCAGAGGGATTTTAGGAGGTCAGCCTGGTAGGCCTGCAATATAGATAGTGTATGCAGGGTACTATCAGCCCGCCCAGCCACCATATAAGCTGTGCCCACCAATGATGACGTGTCCCGACAGGCAGCACCGGGGCTTTAAGGGACGACGCAGAATTGGGCGAAAGATAGCTCGCGAGAGCTTCCTCCACCCAAGGCATCGTCCCATAGCCAGCCTCGCGTACCCCCAGCACGTTGGCATAATCCAACACTGGGGGATTGGAAACACGAGCTGAATAAGGCTTCTTCCAAGACTTGCACAACTCATTGTGCAAGTCAGGGAAAAATGGCAAGCCCCGGCGAGGTGATTGAACCCGGCAAGTAAGAAAGCGATCATCCAGCCTACTGGGCGGCTGGATTTCCTGCGTTTCTTGTGGCCACTCGATCTTTTTAGCGGGTGGATGAAGTGACGACACACTTAATGCTTCACCACCCGCCTCGATGTCAAACTCATCCGGTTCCTCGGAACCAGAGAGCGTGAACATCGGATTCTCCTCACCCCAGGGGGAAGAAGCCGCAGCGCGGGCTTCCACATGGGGAGGGAGAATATCTGAACTGTCAAACCAGGAGTGAGAGAGTGCCTCTGCAGTCCCAAACCTCGCTGACACGTCCATTTGTGAGCCCCATGATCTGCGACGCCGAGCTGCCTCAGCAACCACGGGTCCAGAACCACGGGGCTCACGGGGCTGGCCGGCCTCATCGAACACGGCCAGCCGAGAGCGAAGCAGCCTGAGTGTCAGCTTCTCACATTGCTCACAGGCGGCTCCCTCGAGAGCCGCCCTAGCATGCTGAACACCCAGGCACTCCACACAAAGCGAGTGTGTGTCCGAGCCCAACATGAAATGGGTACACGGATTCACACACTGCTTAAACTCTTTCTGAGTTTGTCACAGTGTCTGGTTGTGTTTCCCTGGGTTGTCACTAGAGGTCCTCGTTCTCACGGTGTCTTTCACATTTTGACTTCAATTCCCAGCATTCTGTTTGTCACTCATCAGTTCATTGCACTCAGCTGTTTCCCATCACCTTGTTAGATCTGTGTGTGTATTTATACCCTGTCTGTTTTAGTATGTGTCACGGAGTCCTTGTTTGTATCACCCTACTTCCGAGTTCTGTTCTTGCCGTTGTTTTGTTCCTGTTTATGTTTGATTGATTTGTTGGATATCGACCTATGCCTGGACTGACCACTGAGTTTGGATTTACCCTCAATAAATATCATACGTACTGCATTTGGATCTTCTATCTTTGTCTTGTGTGGGATCGTGACAGAAGGACTCCGTCCCCCTAGATCCAGCGGTATGTATTCCAACTTCTCCTCCCCAGCCACCGAGCGGGAGAGGAGAGATATGTTTGAAGGAACACGCCTAGTCATTTTTCGTGGGACTCGGGGAGGTCGCAGAGGGGTTGGTGGTCGAGAGGAAGTCCAACACCACTTTCCACCATGGCCCCCATTCGACCCTAGGCTCGTGAGAGACGGACCGGAACCACCATCTCGCCGTTACGGACGGAGAAGAGGGAAGAAGAACACGTCTGCCAATTCAGAGACTGTTCAAGTCCCGTCTGCCCAGTCAGAGACTGCTCACGTCACGTCTGCCGAGACAGAGACTGTTCACGTCCCGTCTGCCCAACCAGAGACTGTTCATGTCCCATCTGCCCAGTCAGAGATGGTTCAAGCCACGTCTGCCCAGTCGGAGACAGATCGGGAGATGCCCATTCTCATGGCCGGGGGGGCACTGATCGGCTATTTAGAGCGTCTAGCTCGGATCCTGGAAACGCCCTTCAGACCTTCAGTGTTGTCTGTTCCTGAGCCGGAGCCAGTGTCTGTTCCTGAGCCGGAGCCAGTGTCTGTTCCTGAGCCGGAGCCAGTGCCTGTTCCTGAGCAGGAGCCAGTGCCTGTTCCTGAGCCGGAGCCAGTGTCTGTTCCTGAGTCTGTGCCTGTGTCTGTTCCTGAGCCGGAGCCAGTGTCTGTTCCTGAGTCTGTGCCTGTGCTTGTGTCTGTTTCTGTGTCTGTTTCTGAGCCGGTGATGTCTGTTCCTGAGCCGGAGGCGTCTGTTCCTGAGGCCTCAGTGACCGCGACACTGGCCATTATGGCCACAGCCATGTGGTGTGTGTGGGCCACGCACACACTTGGACCGGTGGTGTCTGTTCCTGGGCCGGTGGTGTCTGTTCCTGAACCGGTGGTGCCAGTTCCCGAGCCGGTGGTGCCAGTTCCAGTGCCCGAGCCGGTGGTGCCAGTTCCAGTGCCTGAGCCGGTGGTGTCGGTTCCAGTGCCTGAGCCGGTGGTGTCCATTCCAGTGCCTGAGGCGGTGGTGTCCGTTCCAGTGCCTGAACCGGTGGTGTCCGTTCCAGTGCCTGAGCCGGTGGTGTCTGTTCCAGTGCCTGAGCCGGTGGTGTCTGTTCCAGTGCCTGAGCCGGTGGTGTCTGTTCCAGTGCCTGAGCCGGTGGTGTCTGTTGCAGTGCCTGAGTTGGTGTCTGTTGCAGTGCCTGAGTTGGTGTCTGTTCCAGTGCCTGAGTTGGTGTCTGTTCCAGTGCCTGAGTTGGTGTCTGTTCCAGTGCCTGAGTTGGTGTCTGTTCCAGTGCCTGAGTTGGTGTCTGTTCCAGTGCCTGAGCCGGTGGTGTCTGTTCCAGTGCCTGAGTTGGTGTCTGTTCCAGTGCCTGAGCCGGTGGTGTCTGTTCCAGTGCCTGAGCCAGTGATGTCTGTTCCAGTGCCTGAGTTGGTGTCTGTTCCAGTGCCGTGGCCGCCCGAGGGAGAGTCTCCACCCTGGCCGCCTAAGGGAAAGTCTCCACCGCCCTGGTCGCCCGATGGACTGTCATCGCCGCCCTGGCCGCCAGACGGACCGTCGTCTCCGCCCTGGCCGCCAGATGAGCTGTCATCACCACCATGGCCGCCTGAAGGGTCGTCTGCTCTGCCCTGGCCACCAGATGGACTGACGTTTCCGCCCTGGCCAGATGGACTGTCATCTCCGCCCTGGCCGCCAGATGGACTGTCGTCTCCGCCCTGGCCGCCAGATGGACTGTCGTCTCCGCCCTGGCCGCCCGAGGGACTGTCGTCTCCGCCCTGGCCGCCCGAGGGTCCGTCGTCTCCGCCCTGGCCACCAGATGAACTGTCATCTCCGCCATGGCCGTCTGAAGGGTTGTCTGCTCCGCCCTGGCCACCAGATGGACTGTCGTTTCCGCCCTGGCCAGATGGACTGTCATCTCTGCCCTGGCCGCTAGATGGACTGTCGTCTCTGCCCTGGCCGCCCGATGGACTGTCGTCTCCGCCCTGGCCGCCAGATGAACTGTCATCTCCGTCCTGGCCGCCAGTTAAGCCATCACCCCCTGTCCTTGTTCCTCGCCATGGACCTGGCCCACCATCCCTCCCCCTGATCCTCCACCTTTCGACCTCCCTTCTGAATTCTTGTATTGTGTGGTAGTTACGTTATGGAGCGTCTGGTAGCCGCGCCGTAGGGAGGGGGTACTGTCACAGTGTCTGGTTGTGTTTCCCTGGGTTGTCACTAGAGGTCCTCGTTCTCACGGTGTCTTTCACATTTTGACTTCAATTCCCAGCATTCTGTTTGTCACTCATCAGTTCATTGCACTCAGCTGTTTCCCATCACCTTGTTAGATCTGTGTGTGTATTTATACCCTGTCTGTTTTAGTATGTGTCACGGAGTCCTTGTTTGTATCACCCCACTTCCGAGTTCTGTTCTTGCCGTTGTTTTGTTCCTGTTTATGTTTGATTGATTTGTTGGATATCGACCTATGCCTGGACTGACCACTGAGTTTGGATTTACCCTCAATAAATATCATACGTACTGCATTTGGATCTTCTATCTTTGTCTTGTGTGGGATCGTGACAGAGTTGCCATTCTCACACACTTTATATTCTTTTTTGACAGACAACAATAAATAGACAGACAGTATGACAGAGAGCGCTATGCTGAAGAGCGATAACTGCCGTTACTATGTGCCAGCCCCCCTTATGTATCTTCCGTGTGTGCCATCACATCTACGTCATGACGCAACACCAATCAGGATTGGAATAGTTTCATTCAGACTTCAGATACGCTGTTGCTTAGGGAGCATCCCCAAATTCGTAATTCCGACGCAGTGCAAGTTCCCTCGAAAGGGAACCAGGAAAACCCCCTCTCCAGGACCGAAAAGGGAATTCCCATTCAGGCGACACCAGACACAAACACAGGTAACCTCCAGATTCTAACCGAACTGGTGCAATCAATATCAAATTTGATAACCCCGCCTAAGAAATGATAGAAGGGTTAAATTAATGATCGATGGTTCTTCATTCAGGTCATGTGTTATAAATGCATATATTGTTAGCAACTTGGGATTTCATAATTTCTCTCTTAAAACTCACTCTTTCCTCACTTTCTTTCTTTCTGCAACGCGTGTGAATGTGTGAGTGCGTGTTTGTGTCAGCTATTAGTTTTATGTGTTCACCCATAAATTAAATTAAAAGAGTAATCAATAAAGTTTTGTTTGTATTTAAAGATAAGTGTTCTTGTGTTATTTGCTTACGAATTTAATGTCTTAAGCTGCCGATCTAAGTTACCTGGCTGTTAAATAGTGTTTCACTATTGTTCGGATATTAATATCCGCTGCAGAATTGAAAGTTACGGCCCGTTCAAATTAACACTGGACGAGTCATTTGCTCTGCCGTAAAATAGACACTTTCAAAATTCTGTATGAATGAATTAATTCATTCATTTGAGCTATATAGACCCTTTAACAGAGTCCCCTTTAAGTTCTTACACTTTAAAGGGGTTTTATTGTAATTGTGTTAAAGCATTATAAATGGAAAATAACACAATTAAACTTCAGACTTTAGAGAATAAAATGTGTTTATCAGTTGAGTAACTGCAATAAAACCTTTTAGATAATATTAAGGGTACTTCAAAAGGAAGGAGTGCATGAAAGAAATGTTTATAAGAGCGTGTGTAACCGCTATGGTCCTGTTCGTTCAGTAACCAGACAGCACTGAGCTTCAGTTCCAGCTTCCTCCTAGTTGAAAACAGTGAAAAACACCCAAATCAAAATAGTCTTTAAATATTCATTAGACCCTCCAGCCCTCAAAAGACAGAATTTAGAATTTTAAATAGACCAAAGCCATCCCTTTTAAATGATTACATTAAAGTATCAAATTAGTATCATACGCTGCAACATACACACTCTCTCTCTCTCTCTCTTTAATATTTCATACTGTCTGCCATCAGTTAGATGATGGTTTGTATATTTAGTGAGTTTCAGCTCTAAATAGTGACATGGCCATGCATGAAAAGTTCTCTCGAGAGATTTCCGCGCCTGTTAGATGACTTTGATGATTGTGTATGCGTGTTTGAGAGAAAGGCCTTCATCTGATGATGCTATCTTTGAGAAAAGGTAAAGAGAAGAAAGACAGGCTGCACTGACACATTGCCTAAATGGATGTTTCATAGCCACACACACACACACACACACAGAGAGAGAGAGAGAGAGAGAGAGAGAGAGAGAGAGAGAGAGAGAGAGAGAGAGAGAGAGAGAGAGAGAGAGAGAGAGAGAGAGAGAGAGAGAGAGAGAGAGCAGGTCCAAAGTAAAGCACTGCCAGTTAAATGGTGTATCTGGGCTCTAAATGTCATCCTACACCTTCATGAGTGATGAAAGAACAACTTGAAAGTCCATCCATTCCCAGCAAAGAGGAAAAGAGAGAAGTAGTCCACGTTCTGCATCTCTTCTCCATTTTTTTCTCATAAAAGGAAAAATGTGGCATTAAGGACAGAGATGACATTAGCTTAAAAATGAAAGCCCATTTGGGGTCACCATAATGAACTTGATTTGAATTTCTGTCATTATTTACTGACTGTCATTTCAGACCCTTTATGACTGAATTTCTTCTGTGAGAGGATGAGAAGTTTAGCTGAGTGTTCACGATGCTCTTCTCCATTGAATGAAGGTGGATGGTGACCAGGGGCTGTCAAGCTCCAAAAAAAGTAACAAAAAACACTATAAAAGGTAGACCATGTGAGAGCTTTGTGCAAGGACACACCTTTATTTGTTTATAATCTTAACACGGTAGCTCTTAAATTTACACTGTTAGACTGTAATTTAGAGTTATTTACTATACACAGATCAGGCATAACATTATCATAGGTGAAGTGAATAGCACAGATTATCTTTTCATCACGGGACCTGTTAGTTGGTGGGATATATTAGGCAGCAAGTGAACATTTTGTCCTCAAAATTGATGTGTTAGGAAAACCTGATCTCAGAGAATTCCGTGAAATGAACACGGGCCCCTTAACTCAAAATCTGTGGCAGTTTCATGGAATCGCTGAAAATTCAGTGATGGGTCCACGGAAGTGATGCCTATGTAAGTCAATGACAGTATACAGACGCATTGGGCATGGTTATCATCATGAAACAATGATTTTTGCCATTATGACATGGAGTGTGATTCTCTATTTAATCAGCCAGCATAATTTTATTTACAAATATTTAAAAAAGATATATATATTTACAGTATTTAGACACGTTTTGAACACGTAACCCAATCCCTTCCCTAAACCTACCCATTTGTGTATTATTAAAAATAGGATATAACAGGCAGATATGACTGCAGGCACAATTTCTTGAAAAAGTACAAATTTTCCAAGTGTTCCGAGGCCAAACGATTAATTTGTGTGAAGAAAATCCCCAAAAGCCATCAGCAGCGTTGAGTCCATCCGCCAAAGATCAAAAACACATTTCAAATTTTACCGCCGGAAGAAACGTTACGTCAGCTTTGACAGCATTGGCTGTCGTATGTCTCGTGACCAATTGCGTCATTACGTCGGCTTCGATTGTAAAATGCCATTGGCTCTTGTGTGTCTCGTGACAGATTGCGTCATGCTAAAGAGTCGTGTGTATTATTTGAATGAGTGAACTGCCACGGATTTTGAGTTAAGGGGCCCGTGTTCATTTCACGGAATTCTGTGAGACCAGGTTGTGTTAGGAGCAGGAACAATGGGCAAGCGTAAGGATTTGAGCGAGTTTAACAATGTCACGTGATGGGTATGGGTAAAAGGAGCGAGGACTCAAGTGCAGGAGAATATTAACAACAAAAATATAAACAAAAACAAACAAAAACTACCCTCAAGGGGGGAAAACCAGAACATACCACACACAAGGAACCAGGAACATGAAGCAAGGAAAGGAAACAGACGATAACGAACCAACACAGGACTGCAAACACAAGAAGACTAAATAGGGAGCAAACAAGGCAATAAATGAGGGAGTGGGGCAATTGAAACAATTATCAGGTAACAAGAGGGGAGGGGTCAAGACAATAGACATGAGAACACATGGCACAAAGAAACACATGACAAGCCATGTGTTCACACAAAACATGACAATATAGCAGTGTCATGGCTCTATCACAAACCCAAGAGCAAAACTAGTCCAAAGTGACAGAACAAGGGCCAAACTGTGATGGCTAGACGACTGGGTCAGAACTGCAGCTCTTGTGGGATGTTCCTGGTCTGCAGTGGTCAGTATCTATCAAAAGTGGTCCAAGGAAGGAACAGTGGTGAACTGGCGACAGAGTCATGGGCGGCCAAGGCTCATTGATGCATGTGGGGGTCCTACAAATTCCCCAGACCTCAATCTAATCGAGCATATGTGGGATGTGCTGAACAAACAAGTCTGATCCATTGAGCCCCCACCTCGCAACTTACAGGACTTAAAGGATCTGGTGCTAACATCTTGGTGCCAGATACCACAGCACACCTTCAGGGGTCTAGTGGAGTCCATGCCTCAATGGATCAGGGCAGTTTTGGCAGCAAAAGGGGGACCAACACAATATTTTTGTTGCATACAATGTTTTGCCTGATCGGTGTATATCACCCAGTATAATAATGCAAATTCTCTTTACAGTAAATAAATGTGATTCCTTTTTATCGTGGGGATTTTCTGTGACCTAAAACACCACATACAAAGATTTAGTGTATTTTTATAATTATTATGTTTTGTATATTACTGTATTTGCCATAATGGCCTCTTTGGCACCCTTCCATCGCCATTTTTTTCTGGGAAAACATTTCTCTCTGTAACAAAGTGGATGGTGTGCAGACACATTATATGTACAATCGTAAACATTCTACCTAACATTTCTTTGTGTGTGTGTGTGTTTGACATAAGAAACCCATAGGGCTTTAAAATGGCACAAAGGTCAGTAAATAATAACAATATTTTCATTTTGAGGCTGAACTATCCCTTTAAAGCAAGTTCTCATGTGCTTATTTGTTCTATGATGTGGTCTAGTCAGAGGGAAAACTTCATTGCTGTGTGTTCACACTGTTCAGATCCAAGAAATGCTATTTTCCATCTTGTTCTCAGTAGACCAAAAGGTAGGGCAGTATCATGCCAGGATATTTTCTTTTGGCAGAAAATGTTAAAACAAATAACTTCATCCTGACAAGGGTTCCCACAGAGATGAAAGGGATTGTGGGGACATCTGGAGGGCAGATACAACCAGGTGAATGGAATAAGATACTGAGAAAGCACCAAAATGAGGAGAATTGGAGAGAGGAGAGCTCAGGATTGAACGAGGCCCTTATTAAAACCACCCTTCGCAGTTACAGCGAGTTATTTTGGACCATGAACAAACATCAGGCTTAAAAGCAGCCCCTGACATGGAATGGCGGCTTTCAAAACCCACCCAGATAAACTCGGTCAAAAGTGCACGCAGTAAGAGAGCATAAGAAACAGATTGAGGGCTTTGTCAAACATTCCTGTCTGCTGATTGGCTCCAGGTGGATCTTCTGTCTGTTTTTTAGTCTGAAGAACTTGGATATGCATAATGGAATATTCCAGGTTCAATACAAGTTAAGTTCAAACAGAATTTGGGCATAATGAGCTTGTTTTGTGGTCGCGATTTCAAAAGTGCTCTCATTCACTTCTCTCATTGGCTATTGTGAAATAATTACGTAATCATCCTGATTTAAAATCCTAAATATCAAACATGTTTAATAAAATCAAGCGATGTGTCCACAAGCCGTTTGGGAGGTTAAAGATTTGATCTGTAAACACCTCAAATTACCAGATAATCTATGCCGAACTGACCAATGTCATGGACAAGATTTTTTCTCAGGTTGTTGGAAAGGGTAAATCGGGGATAAATCGGCCTACAACTGATAGATAGCACATGGGTCCAATTTTATATTAGGTGGCTTTATCATACAATGTACTACTACATTGCAAAACACTTTTGCTGACATTGAGTTGGGATACGGGTAGACTTAGGGACAGGTGTGGTGGTATGGGTAAGTTTAAGGGTAGCGTCGGGTGTGAGGGAAGTGTCAACAGTGTAATGAAAAAATGTAACAACTGAAATTAATTACAGATGTATTTACATGCAGTTAATTTTTAAAAAGTAAGTACAATGTAAAAACATTTATGTACACAATAAGTGCAATGTATCAGATTATTAATTTAAACGTTACTACATAGTGAAGGCCACCTAATATAAAGTGGGTCCAAATAATGTTAAATGTATAGATTTTGAGGGTGAAAATGAGCAAGCCATCTTATAATTCACAATGAAAAAACATAAATTGACATTCCCAGGATCCTCTGTGTGAGAGTTCACATTTTAAATAACAGTTTTTCTCCTTATTTTTCATGTACATTTGTATGTTTTATGCTTGTCAGTTAAGGAAATATATGTTTGTTTCTTTTTTTCATGAATTTAAATTCAATATGTAAAGCGTAAAATGTTGCTGTCATGTCCCCGGGGCACAGGACACATATAACCCCCCTGAATACTGACAGTTTATTAACATGATATTTTCACAAGATTTGCTGTCCTCTATTCAGATGTGGGATTTACTGTACCAACATGCCGTCTTTTCAATGCGATAAGTTTTGATTTTGTTCTTCCCTGTTGACCTGCAAAAGTCAGCCACATTAGTTTAAATGCTTTCAAATAAATATTCACAGGGAGAGAACGAGGGACAGGAGAGAGAGTGTGAAGGAGCGAGTGAGAGATTAAATGTAATCGCTCTGATACATGCAGTTGTGTCACATTCACACCCTTACCACTCATAATCAAATTTGCTGAGGCTCCGTTGCTAAGAGCTCTTAGAGGAAACCATTTCCTAAAGCCTGCTCTTAAAACTCTCTCCAGACCTCCCCAGCTACAGTTACCCAAGCCCAGAGAAAGCAGTGTGCCATAATAATTTGGCTTTAGCTCAGACTTTTTCTTTATTAAAACTAGGAAAGTCATGTAAGAGTTTGGGAGCACAGCAGGCTATCTGAGAGTGTTTCCATATGGGGGAGAATGCAGGCTCATGAGTCAGCCATTTTCTTTTACAGTGAGCTTCATGGTAAATCACTAGACAAATATATTTTGTGAACAAAGCCATGACAATGACATGGCACTGAGTGGGCTGTCGGAGATCGAGCAGATATAGCAAAATATTAGTTTAGCCCATAACTCTCACGTGAGACTGTCCTTGTCGGGCCTGGATTTACGCCACATCCCTGTACATGGCCGCAGGGCAGGAAAACACATGTTTAAGGTTTTAGGAAGACATATACACAAACACACAAGCGCCAAAGAGAATGTGAGAAGGAGAGAGGGTGGATGAGAGAGAGACAGAGAGAGAGAGAGACAGAGAGAGAGAGACAGATAGAGAAGCCCTTGAGGGAAAATCAGACGATATAAGAAAAAAAGGCAAATGTGCACTTTGGGCAGAGAAAATAAGAAAGGAAAGATGAGACTGTTTGCTCTCGCTCTCATCTTCAAATACCGTAGGCCTATTATTTTGATGTGGGCTGCTCTCTTACTTTGTTTTTTTTTTTTTTTTTTGTGGTCTTTTACTCATTGAACGCCCAGCAAATGGGCTTCAGCTATTTTTGAATGCTAAAACAAATCACACTAATTTCACTCCAGGCGAATGCTCTCTCTCTCTCTCTCTCTCTCTCTCTCTCTCTCTCTCTCTCTCTCTCTCTCTCTCTCTCTCTCTCTGTTCACTTCAATTCAAATGTGCTTTATTGGCATCAAAAGAGCTGCAATGTATTGCCAACTCATTTGCAAGGACTACAAAGACTGCAAATGAAATTGAAAACTATAGAAATACAAGTAAAAAATGAAGAATAACAAACCAAAAAAAAACTGTGAAAGTTGATGTCCAGTGAGTGTTGTTAGTCATTGCATGATTGTTTAGTCGAACGTCGATTACCATTCAATAAAGTGAGTGTGATTCTGCTTTAATTTAACACCAAGTTAATATCAAGTAATTTGCATTTCAAACACAATTTGGGTAGTGACTCTGTCTGTAATCCGGCAAAGAAAGTTAAAGCCAAAGCAAGAACAGCTGTACTGTGTCATCAAACACCACACAGAATGACAACTTGCCAGATAAAAGGAGTGATCCAGACATTAAAACATGTGCTGTTATAAGACATATGAGATGGTCAGGACCCGTATTTATCAAGCTTCTCAAAGTGCTATTTTAGTCTTAAGTGCTGAGAATTCATGAAATGTACTCCTACTTTCAAACTTAAGTATTAAAGCAAGTTATCACATTTCTTAAAGCTAAGAATCACTCTTACTCTCCCATTATTTAAGACAGCTCGAGAGGTCTCTCAAGTGGTTAGGCCAGTAGGGGCTTGTGATGGCACTGAGGAGACAGAGACGTGCGCAAATCTTTTTAGAAGAGGAAGAATGTTTTTGAAATGTTTGACAATGAGCAGTTAATCAAACTGTACCGTTTGGACAGAGCAGGCATCATCTTTGTCAGCGCTGGATAATGTTGGGCTGAACTTGCCTTTTATAACATTCCGCTGTTCCACTAATTCAGCAAGCAGTAGCGCTTCTTCCTCCCTCCAGTTCAGTTTTCTTTTGGAATCCATGTTGGCTGATTATATCAAAAAATCTAGGCCATATATAGGCAGGTCAGTTAACAGCACACCAGTTTAAAATGTTTAATTAAGACATGGTGGAAAACTTGTGTTTATCTTTCATTTCAAATATATATATTATAATGTATTGTCTTGAAAACATTTATTGTCAAATGTGTGTTGAATGTATACTCTTCTTTGGAATTTCACCATTCAATATAAATTTGTCTGAGAATATTCTGAAATAAAGACATCTGTTTAGTGATTGGTTCATGCCTATGACATCATCCAATATCCCGTTTGTGGCACAGCAAAGTGTCGTAAATCAACTCTAAGACTGACATTTAAGATTTAGTCCTACACTTCACTTAAACGAGACAAAAAGGCAAATTAACTATTTATTGATACCACTGCACTCACGTGTAACCGTTTAGGCAACTGGTGAAATGAATCAAAATCAACTTACTGACACAAATTCTCTTAAACAAACAAACAAAAACACAGACCAACAAGAACACCAAAAGAAACACAGAAAAACACAGCCTGCATGCTAACGTTACCGGCTTGACATCAGGAAGCACACGAAGAATCTCACGCAGCCCGTCATCCGCAGCGGCCATAGCTTATTTCACATAGATCACTCACAACCCGCGAAAAGTTCAAACGGCTGATGACATCAGCGGGGGGTAGCGCCGACACATTGCTGGGCCTCTGGGGCGTTCTATCACTACACATCAAAATTTGATTGGCTGATGACCCACGTCAGTCAAAGTTATGATCCAATGGAAAATGGCAGCTTCAACTGAAGGCTAGCTATTCTACTAGTGCTGGTCCACGGAACTGTGATGCTTTTAGATGATGAAAATACAGCTCAGCCTCACAAAAAAAAAAAAAAAAAAAATAAATAAATAAATATATATATATATATATATATATATATATATATATATATATATTTCTTGAAATATAATTGTAACGCACTGAAATTGACAGTGATTGAATTTAGACACGTTCAGACACACATTAATTTAATTATGAAATCTATCTTCTTTTTTTTTCATTTTGACAGGGCCAGCAGAGAAGGCCCTGATGGCCCTGGCAGCCCACCACTGTGTAATACTTTATACCGCTTAATACAGCGTCTGTTTGAACAAGAATAAAGTTCAACATTAGCCTTATAACAATGTTCTTTGTTATGGGAAGAAGAAGGTGGGAAGAAGGAGGTGGGAACCGGCGAACGTTTAAACACTTTAATAAATAAAAAAACAAACACAAAATGAAAGTAAAAACTGCAGCCTCTTCACGGACGGCTGCCACACACACGTAATAAAACAAACAAAACACACGTAACACATGTAAAATCCAGGCCTGGTCATCTCTCCTTCACTGTCGTCGCTCCTCCTTTTATGCATCTGAGCTCGTCCGTTCATTTGTAATTCACACCACCGGCCTCGCGCCATTCACTCATGGCTCTCGCCCGCCCTGCTTGTCACATACCCTCATCTCCCCTCGCAGGCCGGGGGGTACCCACGAGACTGCGCTCTACTCCCCCGGGGCCAGTCTTGCAGTCGCAGCACCCGGGGGTAAGGACAGTCGAGATGAGAGAAAAGGAAACGGATGCACAAGGAGCGACAGAGGCGAGAGAGGGGAGAGAGGAGAAAAAAAAATTATAATCTTGGTCTGGTTCCCGGACACACTGTCGCTCGGTCCTCAGCCAGCCAAGAAGCTCTTCCTCGTGGTGCCATGCGATGGTACTGGACGCTCCACGGCTCTATCCTCCTCCGCCCCCTGGCAGCCTGGTGATGGCTCCTCAAGTTGAGGGCAGCCGGCAGCGAATCCGCCGTTCCCTGCTCCTTCTCCTCATCATGGCGGACAGCAGCAGGTTCCAGCACATGGCAAACGGCGGCGACTCCTCTGCTCCCTCTTGCATAATAAAACACATAATAAAACAAACAAAACACAACATAAAGTCCAGGCCTGGTCCTTTCTCGTCCTTCACTGTCGTCACTCCCCCTTTTATTCATCCGAGCTCCTACGTGAGATACGAGACCAGTGTAACGCATAGGTGGCGCTCATTTGCAATCATGCTACCGGCCTCGTGTCGTTCTTTCACAGCTTTCACCCGCCCTGCTTGTCACAAGCCTATACTATTAATGAAATGGGATCTACGTTTTTTATCAGTTTTATTTTGATAAACATGACACAATATAACATCACAACTACTGTTACAAAAAACTGATTTGCGAGCATTAGTGGAGCTGAAGGTGTCCGAATAAACCCTTTTACAGTCTATGGAATAAACACAAAACACAGGTGCTCATTGTCATGCGGTGCATCCGGCCAATCGTGGAACATCAGAGCTCGTGCAGCCGCTCTGGAGAAGGTATGCAAAATGCACCAGCTAGCTGCTCTCGAATTGCTCTTGCAGGGCTTTGATGGAATGCATCATAGTCACGTCTCACGTCTCAAATCGGACAAAATTTCTAACTGGGATGCACGGCTTCAAGTCAGCCGTCGATCGGTCTATGCAGCGCTGAATGAAGTCGAACAAGCCTTTGGTCCTGTTTAATGTGAGCACATGGCTTGTCATGTGTGTTTCCTTGTGCCATATGTGCTCTCATGACTATTGCCTTGTTACCTGATTATTGGTTAATTTGCCCTGCCTGCCTTCCCTCGGTACCCTCTTTTGTTTGCTTCCCTATTTATTCTCCTTGTGTTTGCAGCCCTGTGCCAGATCGTCATTGAATGTTTCCTTGTGTTTCCTTGCTCGAGTCAAGTCAAGTCAAGTCTTGCTGTTTGTCATGTTTTCAGCCTCGGGGTAGTTTTTGTTTGTGTTTGTTTTAATTTTTTATTAATAAAGGCTATTATTTATCTGCATTTTGAGTCCTCGCCTCATCCCTTAACCCCAACCGTGACAACCCTTGTTTTTAAAATCGTCAGATCACTGGTTTTTTTCACACTGTATGGCTATCTGGGGTCGCATTCAATTGTGCGCACATTGCACAATGGATCGGCGACACATAGCATGACTTTACAAAAGGAAGAATCGCCGACATCTCTGGTCCGCAAACTATGTTTCACAACCAAACCCATGCAAGAAGGTACGCAAGATCACACGTGCATGAGACAGGAGTTCTCATGCGAGACTGGAATTGTTATTAAAAATTATAGCCCGCAAGAAGCTTGCGATCCAAATAGTCTGTGTGCTGATTTGCAGCAAAAAGGAAAAAAAGATTATGGTGGAGGAAATGGTTGGTGAGATGCCGGGAGCAAGGATTGTGTTCTGCAAAGAGAGTTGGAGGTAATTAAATAATTTTGCAATAAGCTGCTGTTGCGGCTGGTCAAGCAAATGTTTGTGCTTTGTTTCTCTTTGATATAAAGCTTATGTGTATTAATGATATTCTGATCTATAACTCCCGTATCTTGCCCTCTCATTGGCTATAGGTCATCACCGATGTGGTGATTTTCAGTCAAAACACATTTCCCACAGCAGGATTTTGAATCGCAGACAGGTCTCAATATTTAGCATGCCAGATATCTCACATCTTCGATTCTCTCAGATTGGTCTTTGATAATGCACACTGCGTGATTGTCACTCGAGCGACGAGCACCGATTTGCCTCCAATTTTGGGCATTTGTCTGTGATTTTACAAAAACCTGTCGTGAGTGAAAATCAGGGCTAAAATCATGCAGTGTGAACTCTGTATAAAGGTACAAATTTTGCACACTTTGTGTTAATGCTAATGCAAAGAACCACATGCTAATAAACACTCTCGTTCTCCCTATATAAACAAAAGGATGAGCATCGTGAAAGGGAAAGGACATTTGTATGCTCATCCCAACACGAAAGAACACAGCGATCCTGCTCCACCTTCTGAGAGACAGCATGGGCTACATGTTCATTTGATCAATCTTTCTCTCTCGTTCACTCTTTCATGCTCCATTGATCTCATATGCTTGCACGCTCATAACTTGTACGGCAGGCATGCGATATCAGTTTAACTGCAATAGTAGAATCATGACGCTAGTCACTGGGCCGATGTTCAGTAATTATATATGTTCCAGCCCTTGAGCTTTGAGCTGTCACTGTTCCTGCATCTATTTCAATCATTTACTCAAGTAGAGAACATTTGAGAGCCAACTCGCAATTTATACATACTTCAATATATTCAATGACTTGAATATCCTCCTCCTACGATCAGCATGTTTTTCATTTCTAAATTAAATAGAATTTTGACATTTAATGAGGGTGATCCAACTGTCCTCATAACATAATGAAGAAAAAAAAGCCTAGTAAAATTATTATTTTAGAAGATTATATGAAACTACTCAGAGTTTATTCTTTTACATGTTTTTTTAATGTATTGTTATTAATTAAGAAAAGACAAAGCTGCTTCACTAATAAAAAAAAAAAAAAAAAAAATATATATATATATATATATATATATATATATATCTTGTTATGTGGTATAACCAGCATGCAAAACAGGAAATTATATCATATAGAGAGAACCCCTGCAAACCCTCAAGACATGTGTGTCATGGTCCATAAAATATCTGATAATACTTCATGACAAGGCAAGGTTAGTTATCATAAAATGCAATGTGGTGTCACTACACAAAAATGAATAATACATGATACTTGCAAAATATTATTTATCTTGAAAAATGTTTTTGAAAGCCTTTTGGAAATGAATGATTAAGATGTATATGCTCACATGTGCATTCATGGTGTAAGAAAGCAATTTTAATTACCTTCAATTAGATTTCTAAAAGACTTTTCCTTTTCTATACTGTCGACACTCTTTCTTTTCATTGATCTTTATCTGGTGAAATTAATTTGAATGTCCATGTGCAGATGGGCATGAGTGCCTTTGTGCCTGAATATGAGGGTTGTTTTGAGCAAGACCTTCTTTTGAGCCAATGCACAGAGCCCTGTACTAATTATCTAAAATGAGCCAGTCACCACCTCAGTTCTGGTTTCCTTGGTTACATTGGCTGCACTGAAGGTCTGGCTGTGAGAGGGACCTGGAATTACACTTAACTCCCTAATGGTAATGGCATAATGACCGGATATATAGTAATTAGCATGAAACTAACATGCGAAGTGTAATTACACGATGACTCGGAATGCAGATGAGGAACGGTGGAGTTGCCGATATGCATGCACTACATGTGATTCACTGAACAGGTCATGAATTCAGTCAATCATGGAGAGGTGGAAATGGCTGTTATTAAACAACAGGTATACCACACGGTAAATTACTGCTATAACCATGTTTTCTGCTAAAGCCATAGTCTTTTTCTAAAAGATAGCATACAACTGAAAACGCTGACTGCAACCCTGATGAGTTTTTAGAAATGAAATTTTATTGTAGTGAATATTGAGGCACATTATCATTTTCATCTCAGGCTCTTGTTTGTACCTTGCATGCTTGGTAATCGATGTACAGAGACTAAATGAGCAGCACATCTGGATGTTCCCACAGAGGAAAATTAAAATACACTGATAATACCATATGCACAAATGCATACGCAAAAACATACCAATGTGATTTAATTAGCATATTCATTCAAGTGTGTTTCTAACAAAAATAGACTGTATATGTAAATTAGTTATAAAATATGTGCGCATAAAATATCACATTTCAGTTACATAAGATTCATATAACGTTTCAGTCACACCAGTGGCATAGGCAGAAAGTTGATGATGGGTGGGCCTCCAATAGTGTGGTTGGGCTGGAATAATTCGCATTACCCCTTAATTTGGAAGAAAATCTGACTGAAACATAGCAAAATAGATAAAAATATTCTGCATATGTTAGACCTTTTATTGTCTATTGTCTTTTACTATAGTCAACTTCTACATGTTGATGCCTTCTCAAGCCCCCGTACAAGCTGTGTTTGTGATGTTTGAATGCTATGTGCGGAAGGACTGTTTGCAAGTTTGCTTTAAAATTCTGCTAGTGCTATTAGTGTCTCAGAAAATAAATACTGTACGCACTAAGCTCCGTGCGATCAAGTGTGTGCGGCTGCAACATGAAAAAAATTAAAACAAAAACAAAGCAGGAGAGAGATCCAATCCGAGTCCTGATAACTATATCACGAAGAGAAATCACAATGTCCTGTATCGACAACCTGTCATTTATAAACTTGCTCACAAAAATTACATGCAAATTTTGCACAGCCATGCCACGGCGGGCCAGACTAAAAACCTACCCATAGCTTACCTTGTATGGCTGATATCTGTTCTGAACAAGTCGGAGTTGGCTGGGTTTTGAATTAAAGATGTTGATAATATCACTTATCACATCAGTTAGTTCACTTTCAAACTACAAAAGTATTATGGTTTTAATGACAAAACATTCACATCTGGATATTTCCGCGAAGAAGAACATAACATTACTACTGGCGTGACGTAACTGAAGAGACGAATTAGCATATTTTTTATTAATATTAGAATAAAATAATTATTGAAGAATTGTTAAACGTTAGAAAATAGTATTATAAGAAAAAATGATTTCCCTGGATCTGACAGGATGGGCAAGCTGTCAATGTCAGGCCCACCCGTAGCTACGCTAGTGGGTCACACTTTAGATTAGGGTCCAATTCTCACTATTAACTATGACTTTTGCCTCAATAAACTTACTGCTTATTAATAGTAAGGTAATTGTCAAGTTTAGGAATTGGGTAGGATCAAGATATGTAGAATATGGTCATGCAGAAGAAGGCATTAATATGTGCTTTATATACTAATAAACAGCCAATATCCTAGTAATATGCATGCTAATGAGCAATTAGTTAATAGTGAGAATTGGACCCGAAACTAAAGTGTTACCAACTTTTCTATTTAAATATATTTTAATATTTGACTGAATCCATACGTGTGATGGCAAAGCAATCCTACCAAAGTTGAAAATAGTTGTGATGCTTAATATTTTTTGTGGAAACGAACATTTTTAAAATTGTAAATGGCTTTACTGCCACTTTTACTTACTTTTGATCAATTTGATGCATCTTTGATAAATAAAAGTTAATTCCTTTAACCCTTAATTGCATGTTTTGCCAAACGTTATTACATATTCGGGTCTATAGGTTTAGGGGCAGGGTTTGAGGTTAGGTAATTCGTAAGAAATCATACGAATTGGGCAACTCGTCAAATATGTACGATTTAGCAAAAATCGCACAAATTCGTACGAATTAGCCACCTCGTAAAATACGTACGAATTGCTGTGAGATCGGGTAGTTTGAGCAGATGCTTTTTACCATCATCACTGTCATAATCAGAGTTAATTTCCCCATTTAGCATCTGGCTTATATTAACGATCTCAACTATATTCTTAAACCTCTAATTTTCAATTAATTTTCAAATCAATATTTTGATCTCTGACAGGTTCTTCTCCAGATCCACCATCAAGTGACAGTGACACTAATATTTGATTGCAAACAGTACTTGCTCTACAGTAAATCGCATTTAAAATTTTGCTAATAATACTTGCGTATTCTTTTGTTTTATGCCTGCGGTAATTGAGTGGAAAACATCACGTCATCATTGTGTATTGCGCTTATTGAGTCATCAGAGATTAAATTATTGGTGTGCAGAAAAAAATAATATACCTATACACTACCTTGGGTCGCTAGCAACCCTATACACTTTTTACAGGAAAATAATTAGATAGAGAGACTCATTGGTTAAAAAATAACCATGTTAACGCATGCGATTAAAGGTGGGGTAAGTGATGTCTGGTAACCGATGATTTCAAATCACCAAAACAAACACGCCCCTATTTTGATAGCTCAGCCCTAAACATACGTACGCAACCCAGGCAACGACTATGGTGGAATCTGCAGTGCCAGCCGGCGAGGGTATGATGTCATCAATAAGTGAAAGCAATGTGTGTTACTATGGTAATCCAAGTCGAATGTTCAATGAAAAAGTAATCCCTTCCATCCCAAAAACACAAACATGAACAAAAACAGTTCTCATGAACAACTCGGTAGCATGAGCACGAATGTCCAACTAACGAGTATATTACAGTTATGACAAGATTAGTGGGTTATATTGATCACCAAAAGAGGAACCAAAGGAAACAAACATATATTAGGAGTATATTATCTTACTTTTCGGACACACTTTGGGAGCTGACACTTGAAACAGACAGTGGAGGAAGTTTAGATGCTCCAGGCTCCAGTGGAAATGAATGGGTCTTTATCATAGCTGAAGTGAACGACAATACGAAAGCAAATTAACAAACAAGCGAACATGACACACGAGCATATTCAAGCAAAAGCCAGCATATATTAGTTCTGTGAAACAAAACAAAACCAATGTTACTCACTTATCGAGAAGAAATAAAGCAACCTGGGCATCCGATTGCAGGCCTTCCCGCTCCTTGAGTTCTCTCCAGCACTGGAAAGCTGGAGCTGGATCTGCCATCTCTCTCTTTCTGTCGTTGCTCGGCTAATGTCCGTCCTGTGTGTCTTTTCCATAATGACGTGCACTGAGCGATCTCTTCTCACCATCACTAGTACACACGCCCCTTACTGCTGATTGGCTACAAGTTTGTTTTGGTACTCTGCATTTTTGAAATATCGTTTACCCCACGATTATCGTAAAAAAAAAATCTGTTTAACGAGCTAAAAATATTTAATGCAATTAACGCAGCATTAGTATTAGGTGCGATTAATTTGCGATTAATTACAAAAAAACAACATTTGATCTAATTTGAATTCGCCCTGCAGCTCAGGCTGGAAACCTGTACATTTTTTCTATCCTGCTTCTGTTACAAATCTGCGGGGACCAATCACAAACTGGCTTATCCACCTGGTGTGCTATTGGCGGGTTTAACACGATGACAACAGAGAAGCGACGGATCGTTGGTCTGATTGGTTGAAGGACTATCCAATTGCGTACAGAGTCATTTGAACTATGCCCGTTGATCTCACCTCTTGTGGTCTGATTGGTTGAAGTACTATCCAGTTGCATGCCCGTTGATCACGCCTCTTGTGGTCTGATTGGTAGAAGTACTATCCAATTGCGTACAGGATCACTTCAACTATGCCCGTTGTGCAGTAGAAAATACAGAGCAGACTCCCGAGAGTAATGTTCAATCTTAAAAGATTGAGCTTGGTCTGGTGATAGCCAGACAAAACAACTCTGAAAAATGTCTGATTAATTAATTTTTATTTTTTTATTCAATATTCTATGATAGGTACTTGTAGGTGAATTTCTTGGCCACTAGTGTCACCACAAGCAACTGCAAAAATAATAGTTGTTGTCAAACAGGTTTCCTGCAAACTCTCCCTGCCAAACAAAGTTCAGCCCTAAACTAATGCCATTGGTTGAGCCATGTTCAGCCTGCATCGGGGCTGGTCAAGATGCCCAAACAAACAGATCAGTGTTTTAATAGCTCCACATAGCCACAGTGTTTCGACTTCTCAGGGAACCAGGCTATGAATGCACATTAAGTTGGGATATTAGAACGTATTTTAACATCCAAAAAAACTACATGCTGCACCTATAAAAACATTCCTCAAGTCTCAGAAGAAATATCAGAGGTCAGCTTATCTACACCAGTTTTGTAATGAAATGCAGAAGTGAGCCATTTGTACTGAGGACTGAACCCTTTTAAAGCTGATATTATGCAGCCGGAGCAACACACAGCACGCTGACAGGGGACTTGGGTTGTGCGGTATCACACAGAAGCATAAAATAGATTTATTTACGTGTCGGTTAAAACTAATCTATTTAATCAGTTCAATCTTTCAGCATTGGGGAGAAATTTGTCAAACAGAGAAGCTTAAAAGCACACGTTGGGTTTGTTTAGGGCTTGCTTTGGGCCTGCAGCCTGTTTGGGTGAAGTGGGGAGTAAAATTTAATTCTTTAAATGGCAAAAAATTGTAATGCATTTATATACAACACATTATTTTGGGCATGCAGGCAGAGCATAATCAAATCCTCAAATTAATTAAATCCCACAGAAAGTTTGCATTGCCAAAGGAATAGACCCATCTCCAATTTGATTCCTCAATTTAACTGCGTCATTGTGCAGCGCTTCTGAGAGATTTCATCGAAGTCTAATTGCAAATCTTCATTCTCGCCCTAAACAAATCTCTCTCAATTTCTTGATTTCAATCAAGAACCTTTAGCAACTCATTTCTTTCAGGTAATTTCTTTCTGTATATTTGTGTAGTGGAAACTGGGGCTAGTTGCCAGGTTGGAACTCCTCATTTATATGTTTTGTTTCAAAAATCTGATTGCATAACAGTTTCAAAACAATTGCATAATAATTTAATATGTAATAATATATATATATATATATATATATATATATATATATATATATATATATATATATATATATATATATATATATATATATATATATATATATATATATATATATATATATATATATATATATATATATATATATATTCAGACACCTTCAGGACAGACACAAACCAAAATTCATTCAGCATTCTCAAAATTGAAAATTCTGTCATAATTTACTCAACCTCAAGTTGTTCCAAACCTGTATGAGTTTCTTTGTTCTGCTGAACACAAAATATTATATTTTGAAGAATGTTTGTACAAAGCAGATGGAGCAACCATTGACTACCATAGTAGGGAAAAAAATACTATGGTAGTCAATGGTTGCTTGGATCTGCTTGGTTACAAACATTCTTCAAAATATCTTCTTTTGTGTTCAGCAGAACAAAGAAACTCATGACTTGAGGGTGAGTAAATAATGACAGAATTTTTAGTTTTGGGTGAACTATGCCTTTAAGCAAAACATGGTCAGGTCAAAGTGTCTGAATAAGTTTGGTCCCAAATTGTTATACATTTTCCTGGTACTCCACTGTATGATGAATTTGTGGGTATAATACGTCACAGTTAATTTTGCTATCCTCACTTACATAAATTAACTATAGTGTCCTGCACCCACTAAGAAACAATTATATCTGGTGTCTGAATATTTTTTGGTTTGACAGTACATTTATATTTGTGCACTTTTATCCAAAGCAACTTACATTCTATTAAGTATACACCCTTTTTAAACTCATGATTTTTGGCTTTATCATTGCATTATGCATTGCCATTTTTATAACCGGTTAATTCGAATTTCATGATTTTATATTGTATGTCATATACAGTTGCAAGAAACAGTATGTGAGCCGCTTGCAGAATCTGTGAAAATGTGAATAATTTTAACTAAATGAGAGAGATCATACAAAATGCATTCATTTTTATTTAGTACTGTCCTGAATAAGATATTTTACATACAAAATGTTTACATATAGTCCACAAGACTGCCCAATGTCCTTCAGAAAAACCCTCTAGGTCATGCACATTCTTCAGTTCTCTTACGAGAGGTTCTCTCGTATTGCGTAAGTTTCCTTACGCATCGGGAAAGTATTCTTTCTTCGAGATTTCTGAAAAACCCAAAATTATCCTTAATTTTGTAACATTGTCAACGCAGTGCGGCAGCCTGGCAGACCATAGCAGGCTATTCCAGCGTGCTATTGGCTGCTCTGCTGGCAACTGCAGCAGCCTATCGGCGAGCCCGCGTGACGTGTCGACCAATGACCACCTGGCTTCATTTGCCTACAGGTGGGGCGTGGCCACGTGTATATAAGCAGGGCTCACGGGCTGCATATTCGATTTTTTTTTCTTCAGCAAAGCCCTTCGCATCGCTTGATCTGGAACCCGCCGCCGTGATCGTGCAGACGAGCAAGCAGAGGACAGCGCCTGAAGAAGCCGGCAGCATCGCGCCACCTTCAGCCATCCGTGCCTGCTCTGCTATCCGGCAGCCCATATCCTTTTCATGCTCAAGTGTTGTCGCCGCTGCGTCACACTTTCTCAAAAAGAGCCGAGCGTTTGTTCCAAAATGTCTCGTTCCACCTGCGGCTCGTGTCACGCGCAGCTCAGTTCCGGGGACCGCCATGTGATCTGCGCTCTCTGCCTGGGCCGTGATCACGCCGCCGGAGTGCGAGGAACTGACGATGTCGACCCTGCGGGCTCGACTCGCTCAGTTCGATGACGACATCCCTCCAGTCCCTGCTATGCCGCGCAGAAAGAAGCGCCGCTCGCAGCGGACTCCGGAGTTCGCTGAGAGAAGCTCGCCGGAACCCTTCCAGCCCGCTTCACTCTCGCCTTCCCCGCCCCCACCCCAGGCCGCCATTTCTGTTGCCGCCTCCGGGGATGAGGCGGATGCGGCCGCGGAACGCGCCGACAGCTGCTCCATCATGGCTTCCGACAGCGAGGACTGGTCTTCCGCGACCTCTTCAGTCCGGGGCTCCGGACGCTCTCGAGCGGGTGAGGACGCCAAACTGTTGCGCCTTCTCACCCGGGCTGTCGAGCAGCTAGGCCTCGAATGGGCCCCGCCCAAGGTGGCAGCGCCGAACCGACTTGACGGATGCTTCCTAAACAGTCGCCGCCGTGCGCCCACCTCCAGGACTGCACCTTTTCTGCCAGAGCTTCACGAGGAGCTCGCGAAGTCCTGGAACGCGCCATTCTCTGCGAGGGTCTCGTCTCAGGCTTCTTCGACGCTCTCACAAGTTGACGGCGCGGCTGAGAAAGGCTACATTGCTATCCCTCCGGTGGAAGAAGCGGTCGCAGCGCACCTTTGCCCGCCTTCTGGTTGGCGCTCAAAGGCTGCCCTCCCGTCTAAGGCCTGCAGAGTGACGTCATCGCTGATCGGCCGCGCTTTCGCTGCCTCCGGTCAAGCTGCATCTGCTCTGCACTCTATGGCCATGCTGCAAATCCTCCAAGCCAATCTCCTCCGCGACCTGGACGAGAAGAGCTGTGGCGCTGAGTTGATCACGGATTTGCGAAGCGCGACGGATCTCTCCCTCCGCGCTACCAAGACCGCAGCACAGGCCCTCGGACGCTCTATGGCTCACGCTCTGGCTCACGCTCGCGGACATGCGAGAAACAGAGCGCGCGGCCTTCCTAAACGCCCCGCTCTCCCCGTCTGGGCTCTTCGGACCAGCGGTCAAGGGGATCGTCGATCGTTTCTCTGAAGTGCAGAAAACGACGCAGGCCATGAACCTCTTCCTGCCTCGACGGCCCGGCGCTAGCAATATCTCCGTTGCTCGCCGTCCTCGCGACCAGCCAGCACCGAGCTCCGTGCAGCGCCCAGCGCGGCCCCCTTCGTCTCAGCGAAGACCGAGCGGCCGCCCCAGATCGCGCTCTTCCAGCCGTGGTAAGCCGCCTCCCCCTCGGGGCCCCCGGCCTAGGATCGCGCTGAAGTCCGAGCCTCCAAAGTCCTCCTAGCCAGAGGCAAGAAACGACGGTTAAGTCCCGCCGCGGCCGGACCACCGTCAAAACTCTCTTTCCTGTCAGCCCCCACCACTGTGGCTGCTGCAGATGGATTTCACGGAGCCAACGAGCCAGCAAAAATGCCCTCTCACCTGTCAATAACCGCCGTTTTTAAGGCGAACCAGAGAAATCACAAAAGTTGTATTATTTCTGGTTGCACGGCTCACGCCGTATGTGTTTCAAATGCAGTAAATGTGCCCACTTTTCTGTGTTCACCCCTGCACACAAGCACTATAAACCCCGTGTCCCCCACTCACATAAAGCGGCCACCGGCCACTCGAGTGCTAGAGTTAGGTCACGTGTCCGCTTGTTTGCGTCCACGCCTAGCCACCACACGCGCTGTCACACAGCCACTCTTAACCGGTCATGTTCCACGCATAAGAGTTGTGCCCGCTCAAACGCGCTCACACATTTTCGCGAACATTATGCCTCAGGCGCTACGCGCCACGCCACACACCATTTGTTCTCCGCCCAGGGTGGCCGGAGCGATGAGTGTAGGGCCACACACAAGCCATTCCCCGCTCAAAGCGGCAGAGATACAGTGTGTAAGGCGGCCAGCCATCGAGAGCGATCGGCTGGCCCACAGCACAGAGAGCGCGCGCACCGCGCCCGCCCCTCCTATACAGGCCGTCAAACCCGCGAAGCGCGGCGTTTCGAGCCCGGAGGCCGTTCTATCCCGTGTGGCACACGCGAAAGCGTGGGAAGCCATTCCAGGTGTATCAGAATGGGTGCTGAGAACAGTGAAGCACGGCTACACTCTGCAGTTCGCTCGCCGCCCTCCACGCTTCTGTGCGCGTACAGAGACGAGAGTGAGCGAGGAAGTAGCACATCTACTTCGAGCGGAGATAGCCACGCTGCTGTGCAAAGGGGCTATAGAACCGGTTCCCCATTCTATGAGCGAGTCAGGCTTTTACAGCCGGTATTTTCTCGTGCCAAAAAGGGATGGGTCGCTCAGACCGATTCTGGATCTGAGGCGTCTGAACAAAGCTCTTATGAGGAGATCGTTCAAGATGCTCACGACCAAGCAGATCCTCGCGCATATTCGCCCGAGAGACTGGCTAATTTCCCTAGATTTGAAAGATGCATATTTTCAAATCAAGATAACGCCGCGTCACAGGCCATTCTTACGATTCGCCTTCGACGGCCAGGCTTATCAATACACCGTCCTTCCGTTCGGCCTGTCAGTAGCACCCCGTACATTTACGAAGTGCATGGACGCGGCCCTCGCTCCCCTGAGAAATCGAGGGATGCGAATATTGAACTACCTGGACGATTGGCTCATCCTGGCGCAATCAGAGGCCGAGCTCCTCGCCCACAGGGCAATGCTGCTCAGCCATCTGGACAGCCTGGGGCTCACGGTCAATTGGACCAAGAGCTCATTAGTGCCCACGCAATCAACCTTATTTCTGGGTTTGAATCTGGACAATGTGGCAATGTCAGCCCGCCTGTCAACCCAACGCGCGCGCCAAGTTCGGCGCATGGCTGCGTACTTCCGGCCGGGCAAAATCGCACCTCTCAAGCTTTTTCAGAGGATGCTGGGACGTATGGCCTCAGCTGCAGCTGTGCTCCAGCTGGGCTTAATGCGCATGCGCCCGCTGCAACGCTGGTTAAACGCCCGAGTGCCTCACAGAGCCTGGGCGTCCGGAGGCTTCAGGATCAGAGTGACTCAGGGCTGCGTTTCAGCCCTAGAGCCCTGGTTAGTAGCCGACTGGTACCAGCGGGGAGTGACAATGGGAGCCATCTCACACCGCAAAGTCATCTCGACGGACGCCTCCACCTCGGGTTGGGGCGCCGTTTTCGAAGGCAGACCGGCCTCGGGCCTCTGGTCGAGCGGAGAAAAACTCCTACACATAAACTGTTTGAAGATGATAGCGGTAGAGAACGCGCTTAAGTAGTTTCTCCCGTTTATACGAGGACACCACGTGTTGGTCCGGTCGGACAATACCACGGTGGTATCCTACGTGAACCTGTCAGGTCCAGGTGTCTGGGCAATCTGACGGAACGCCTGCTCGTGTGGGCACACAGCTCGCTGCGCTCGCTGAGAGTTGTGCACGTACCGGGCCACCTCAATGTGGGCCCGGACAAGCTGTCCAGGGGCCTCATTCTCCCAGGAGAATGGTCCCTGCACCCCCAGACAGTCCAGCTGGTATGGCGCCTATTCGGCAGAGCGGAGCTCGACCTCTTTGCAACAAAAGAGAACGCCCGCTGCCCGACGTTTCTGTCCAAAAGCGAGGATGCGCTGTCCCAACCTTGGCCCAGCCTCCCGCTGTATGCTTTCCCGCCGATTTCCCTATTGACCCAGGTCATAGCGAAAATCAGGGAGACGCGCCGCCCGGTGCTCCTTATAGCGCCGCGCTGGGAGAACCAGATTTGGTACCCAGAGCTGGTGAAGCTGTCGCACTCACCCCCCTGGCCAGTTCCGCTGAGAGCAGACCTCCTCTCTCAAGCAGGAGGGTCAGTTTGGCATCCCCATCCAGAGCGATGGTCTCTGCATGTATGGGTGACCAACGGATACCCGTTGACCTGCCCGAAGGGGTTATGAACACGATTTCACACTCTAGAGCCCCCTCGACGAGGCGGTTATATAGTTCTAAGTGGTCGGTGTTCACTGAGTGGTGTGTTTCCAAGGGATTGGATCCACAGCAATGTGGGGTCCAGCGGGTGCTCTCCTTCCTCCAGGAGCTGTTGGAACTGGGCAGGTCCCCTTCCACGCTCAAAGTGTATGTAGCGGCTATAGCAGCGTTCGCTCAGACAACGCTAGGCAGCACGCTAGGAAGGAACGAGCTCATCATCCGTTTCCTCAGAGGAGCCAGACGGATGAATCCCCCGCGGCCCCCATCGGTTCCTATTTGGGATCTGGCCTTGGTCCTAGAGGCCATGAAGGCTCATCCTTTCGAACCGCTCGAGACTGTGGAACCAAGGTTCCTTTCGCTAAAAACCGCGTTCCTGATAGCTCTGGCTTCAGTAAAACGCGTGGGGGATCTACATGCGCTTTCAGTGAGCCCGACGTGTATGGAGTTCGGCCCAAATGACTCCAAGGTCATTCTTAGGCCGAGGCATGGTTATGTCCCCAAAGCGATAGGCACTCCCTTCAGGGCGCAGATTGTCTCCCTCTCGGCTCTGCCAGCACCCGACGAGGGGGACGGTGGCAATGTCCTCTGCCCTGTCAGGGCATTGAGGGTTTACGTCACACGCTCCGCCGCCTTCAGGCGTTCTGAGCAGCTATTTGTTTCGTTTGGAGGGCGCACTAAAGGTCTCGCCTCCTCGAAACAGACCCTGTCCAGGTGGATAGTGGACGCGATTGCAGTAGCTTACGCTTCCAAACACCTGCAGTGCCCGCTAGGTGTCAGAACACACTCCACTAGAGGCATGGCCTCTTCGTGGGCTTGGGCCAGAGGGATTTCCATCCACGATATCTGTATGGCGGCACGCTGGGCCTCCCCGTCTACGTTCGTGAGATTTTACAATCTGGAAGTTCCTGCCTTACAGGCGAAAGTGTTATCAGTTCAATAAGGCTGTTGGTTCTACCCAGTGATTCTGCGCAGACATAGCTCACATACTGGTAGTAAGTTCGGTACGAGGCTTATGTAAATTTGAAGGAGACCGGCGGTGCCGTTCCCTCATTTACGAAAAGAGCTGTTGTGAGTTTGAAGGTGACCGGCGGTGCCGTTACCTCACTCATATGACAAGATATTGTGAATTTGAAGGCGACTGGCGTTGCCGTTCCCTCATTCATGAGACAAGGTGTGGTGAATTTGAAGGCGACCGGCAGGTGCCGTTCCCTCATTCATAAGACAGGGTGTTGTAACCACCCGTTGTAACCACCCGTCAGTTCGAACGAAGTGTCTGTATATGTGGTGGCCCGTTTTCCTTACCGGCCACCCTGCCCGAGCAGTGTTATGGTCCCCGGTTCCCTGGGATACATATGCTGTACGCGAGGCGCGCACAGCGTTGACAATGTGTTCCCGATGCGTAAGAAAACTTACGCAATACGAGAGAACCTCTCGTAAGAGAACGATACTCGGTTACTTAACGTAACCTCGGTTCTCTCTAGAAGAGGGAACGAGTATTGCGTTCCTTGCCGTGCGCCCCGCGGGCTTTTACGCTTCAGAACTACGAAAACCGAATATGCAGCCCGTGAGCTCTGCTTATATACACGTGGCCACGCCCCACCTGTAGGCAAATGAAGCCAGGTGGGCGCGAAGCGCCCTCATTGGTCGCCACGTCACGCGGGCTCGCCGATAGGCTGCTGCAGTTGCCAGCAGAGCAGCCAATAGCACGCTGGAATAGCCTGCTATGGTCTGCCAGGCTGCCGCACTGCGTTGACAATGTTACAAAATTAAGGATAATTTTGGGTTTTTCAGAAATCTCGAAGAAAGAATACTTTCCCGATGCGTAAGGAAACTTACGCAATACTCGTTCCCTCTTCTAGAGAGAACCGAGGTTATGTTAAGTAATCGAGTATCGGTTTCCAGCATCTTTTGCATATTTGAACCCTCTCCAGCAGTGACTGTATGATTTTGAGATCCATCTTTTTACACTGAGGACAATTGAGGGACTCAAACACAATTATTAAAACATTTTCAAACATTCACTGATGCTCCAGAAGGAAACACGATCAGGGTTTTTCCTACATTGAAAATTTTTTGGCGGCCGCCAAAACAAATTTTGTCCCGCCAAAGCTTTATTTGATGAGTTATTGTGATTCATGAATGATGTAGAATAGATGCTGCTGCGCTTGTAACCGAGTGTCAGAGAGAACGATCAGAGCTCCTCCCCCGCACGCACGCACGGAAAAATACTAGAGTATATTATAGTATATTATAGTAAAATTACTATAGTGTTTTTGAACCATACTATAGTAAAGATACTACAGTAAATTGTGGTATATTGTAGTATATTATAGTATTTATTACACTTTGTTAATTTACTGTAATATATTTACTATAGTACGGTTCAAAAACACTATAGTATTTACTAGAGTAATTTTACTATAATATACTCTAGTATTTTTTCATGTGGGATCAAAATAAGATAAGCAAAAGTTACAAACTTTCTTTGAATTTATTTAAAATGTATTGTCAGTATTGTGCTTGCAGATCACGTGGGTACTTTTTTACTGTGTGTGCGTGCGTGTGTGTGTATGGATGACCATGTCTGTCAGCCACCACCGAAGACCATTTTTGACCCAGGAAAAACCCTGACGATACATTAAGATCCGGGAGGTGAAAACTTTTGAACAGGAAGATGATGTCCAAATTTTTCTTATTTTGTTAAAATATACATTTTTCTCATTTAGTACCGCCCTTTGGAAGCAACAGAAGATAAATATTTCCCTGAAGACAAAAAGAGTTCAATTTACCTTGATTTTCAAATTGAATACGTTTTCAAGCGGTTCACATACTTTTTCTTGCAACTGTATATATATTTTTTAATTTAATATATTTATTTAATAGTAATATGTTTAATGTTCTACATTTGTTTAATATGTAAATATAGCTATAATATATTTAAAATAAATAGTCATAATAAACTTTTTAAGACTTTCAAATTTCAAAAATATGTTTTTTTTTTTTCCTCAAATCAAAGTCCAATGTAACAACTTACCCCACATGTGAAAACATGCTCTGCATGTGAAAACATATCCTGCTTAGGACTTTAAGATATGTCTCTGTACGAAAATGAACTTTCAAAAACGAATGTACCCTTAAAAGAACATCGAACGAAAATGTGACTTCCAGCTCCTGTCTCTCCAATTATTTGAATCTAATTATCATTGACTATTTTTGGGGTCTAATGCAGTGCAGTACCTTAAAAGAAGGTCCTTGTATCCTAACAGTATTTGTTTAAATGAATAATGACACATGGTGTCCTCCTGATCTGCCATGTGATTCTTGATCTGCTGTCAAATGTGTAATTCATTGTAAGGATTGTGTAAAGATGAATCTCATCTAATCAAAAATAGATCTAACACATATCACCAAGCTTACACTCCCAATCTGAGACTAATAGCTCTTTTACCTCTCAGTGCTCCTCTAATATAGTTTTGGCTTTGACATGGAGAGAAAAGGAGTGAAGGGGGAAAAAAGTCCAACTAACTGAATTTCCATCACCAACCTCACCAAGACACAGTACAGTAAATACATGGCTTGCACTCACAAAGGAAAAGAAAACAAAGACCCTATCCCGACCACTCATCTATTGTTCATTTAAAATGGAAACACTGCCCCCATAAGGTTGGGAGAGGCACTGCAGCTCCTTCTCGTTGACATCTGTTTCCAGCTCAGTTAAATCAACAGTAGCTGTACATGATGAAGAAGGCCGGGAGGGCTGCCAACACCATGTACTGTGCGCTGTATTTTTAGAATTCTCTTCTGCACTCTATTCTGCACCCCAGACATAATCACAGTGACAGAATGACACAAATGGAGTCATGATTTCTTCTCTGTTTAATTGTTAGCGAAACACTCGCTTACGAGTCCCCTCTGCATGTCAGTCTATTTCTGTTAGATGATCTCGAATGTGGAGACAGAGTAGATTAACGGTTTAGTCTGCGCGCACAGATCAAGGGAGGACATTTCGCACTGCGCTCTGTGTTGACGTTAACGTAGCTTCATTATCACAACCCCAATTTTCTCTCTGATAGATGTTGTGAGAGTCATAACATTGCATGGCAGAGATGTGAGGGGGAATCGCCTTGTCTGTAAATCAGGCCTTCCTTTGGGTGTCCAACCATAGATGCAGCCTCTGCCAGAGCGAGTACGGATGGACGGCAGGTTTTTGCATGAGAGCTTTGTTAGGAATATTAAAACCCGAATTGATGGATAGTATCATTAGGATACAGCAGCAATCAAACATCTGAAGGATGGAGAGCACAGGATATGTGCATTTGTAGTGTAAAACTCAGATATGCATTATTGATTCGCCAGTTGCTCTGTTATTGCTCAAGGTTTCTGTTATAATTAAAGTCTAAGGGAGTCGGAAGATCATAATCTTCCTCTGATTAAAACAAAAAAAGAGCAGCTAGAGGTGTAGAGGAGAGAAAAAGAACTGGATTCCACATGGATAACAAATGAGACAAATTTAAAAAAAATATTGTGGAAACTCCGGAGGGGGTGAGAAGAGTTTTGATGGAATCAGAGGAAAGACAGCATGAACGATGGTGTAGGCTTCATTTGAACTTTGGGGAGGTGCCACAATACCTGTTGAAAGATTATTTGTGACAGGATTTGCTCAGGGTATACTGTATAGCAAATTAAACATGCATTAAATGGGTATTTTTTCATATTTTCAGGTACTTTTATTTTTGGGTACAATTTTTGGCCGCCTCAAGCATGTTGAGCTTCCAACTGATGTATTTGAGCTCTATGTATGCACATTGAAATGTTTATATATGAATTAAAACGGTTCAACATACAAAGTGATGGTATCTTTTCAGAAGACTTCTTAAACTCATTTCATAGATTACTTTTACAATCTCAATTACGAGAAAGTTTTGTTTGCGTGAACTTTAAATGGATGGACAAAAATGAAGAATATTAAAATATTAATTTGTAGTCCGAAGATGAACGGAAGTTATGGGTTTGGAAGGACATGAGGGTGAATAAATGATCACACTTACATATAAGCTCGAACTTGGCCCGAAGTACCCCCCCCCCCCCCCTTATCAACTTTGTTGATAGAACATCATTTTTCGGGGAACTATTGCTTTAAACTTTTTCTCTCTATAATTTACTTTAAAATACTGTGCTGCAGTGTCATTACATTTAAGACAAAAAAAAAAGCTTTTTCTCTATATAATGGAATCATGAATTGTATTGATGAATTGATCTTTTTTCCAGAAATGTTCCGCCCGCGAACAACTTGACCCGCCCCTCAAAACAGGATTCGCAAAACGCTTGCTCTTGAAAGATGAGTCAGTACCCAGTTTATTTGTACCAGTTTGCTCCTCAGAATCACAAACTGTAAGTATGAATAATTATTGATGTGTTTTCTACCGGGTGTTCAAAATACGTAGTGTTTTATAAACATTTCCGGCTAACTCACGTTATTACTGTCTTACTGAAATACTTCTATTTCAAATCAGCTGTGGGCCACTATTGCCTAAAACTGTGTCTATTAATGCAGATTGTCTGTCATTCTTACTACTTTGAGTAAAGATAAAGGATGGAGCAAGATTTGTTTTACAAATGTTTGTTACATCAGTCATTCATGTTAGTGCTCGGCTAACGTATGCGCTGTTATTGATACAGTTCCCGCATGTGCAATGTATATTGTGAAGAAATTAAACCTTTTTTTGACCTTTGATGCATATAAACCTGTTGTAGGAGACCTCCAAAACTAAATTAGGAGCCTTTAAAATAGCATAATAGGGGCACTTTAAACAAACAAATATTAAAGCATTCATGCTATAGTTATACATCCAGCCTAACCGCTTCATACTATCTCAGATCAGTTAAGCAAGCAACAACGACTTAGGGCTCTTTCTAACATATGGATGTTGTCGCAAAACCTATGTTTGAAGGTTTTTTCAAACATGTGGAAGTGAATAATGCAGGTGTCAGAATGATGATTCATAAGTAATTATGTTTATTCAAACTGACCAGCACCACACTCACTTTTAGTTTAATTTATATAAGAGACATCTGGTTATGTTTGCATGTGCAGAGTATTTGACTGAGTGAAAGTTTGATATATTGCCAAAGCATTTTAGTGCTCTAGATTTCAAAACAAAATGTCCGCCGCATTAATGTTGATACTTGTTTATCATTTTTTGATTATGTTATAATGTACTGTAATTAAGCGATAAGGTGCGAGAGGCAGTGGTAGATTGTGAATACAGCTAAAGGGTGTTGTTAGGCATAGGCACGCATTTTATTCAGATGTTACAGTCTATACAGTCATATTTAGTTAGACATTTTTTATAAAATGCTGATATTCACTCAGTTACTGATTTCATGTATATTGTGAAATTTCAGACATGAAGGCTGCATTTATGTCCTCTTTTTTATGCCCTTCCCTCCTAACTTCCCTCCTTCTCGTTCACTCGGATGCATGTCATCAATGCATTGCACGAGTGCCCACTACTGGCAGAAACCTTGCAATGGGTTTAAATTAATTGCCCCAAGCCTTTGATCACTTGGAATCTGTTATGGAGCCATGCTGTTTTATCCCAGTTGAATTGTGGTCTATGGATCTGTCTGAAGTGTACTAATGAGCACCCTCGCTCCCTCCGTCAAAATCGAGGGGTCAAGGGTCTGTCCAAATAAACATCCCTGTCCACTTGACGAATTTGAATGCACTCCAAGATGCTGGTGGAGACTCCCCAGAGGGGACGTGCTTAGGGAAGTTTGTGAGTGTATGTCTAAAAGAGGAGTTAAATGCATCCCAGAATTGGATAAAATAAAAAAATAACATAAAAATTCAATTTGTGACTGACAATTTGGATTGAAATTGCTACCCCACCGGAAGTTGAATTGGAATGACAGGAGGGGGATTCACTGAATTACAATTCAAAGAAACAGAACATATAGCTTACACATTCTGGGTGTCATATACTCCCCTGAAGGAGAGGTGTAGTTAATAACCCATGTGCAACTTTATTTGATGAACAAAGTACAAAATAAACAAAGACTTGGGACCCACTTTATATTAGGTGGCCTTAACTACTATGTACTAACATTTTAATTAATCATTTGATACAATGCACTTATTGTGTACATACATGTTTTTACATTGTACTTACATTTAAAAAAATACCTGCATGTAATTACATCTGTAATTACACGCTTCCTATTTCCCCCTACTCTGCCCTTTTAGCATAGACACACCCCTGAGTGAGAAGCACAGAGACTGCCATTTCTGTTTACTCGCTGTATCAGCTTAGCCTGGTTTTACCAGACTCTTGAACATTTCATTTGTACATAGAGTCTGGCCACTCTCCATTGACAAGCGTTTACTTCCTTGAAGGCGGGTTCTCTGTTGAAGTTTAAAACTATTGGATCTGCCAAGAGTCACTCTCATCTGCCTAACCAATCGATAACGTTTGGTCGTGACGTATGTCACGCGCCGTTCGACTTTGATTCTCACATTAACTGAGCACACCACCTCAGTGTAAGTGATAAAACCTCGTGCATTAGTACATTCGGATTGTTATTTATTCACGGTGGAGAGGAGAGTTTTGTGATCTGAACGCGCTGCTCTCGTGGTGCATATCTCGTGCAATCATAACATGATTGTATGCTGTCAATAAAATGTCATATGCTTAGTATGATAAGAATAAATGCTGCCTTGAATAACAGCCCAATTCAAATGTTTACGTGCTTTTCTTCTTTTATTTTTTGAGTGGTGGTGAAATATTTTGCTCTTGTAAACACTTGCCAGTATTTAAAGAAATACAAGTCTAGAAATGCAAATTACAGCTCACGCAACCGCACAGTGCTCTGAAAGGGTCTATAAAGGATATAAACAGTGAGTTTTGAAGTGATATATTCTTGAAAACTCAGAGATGTGGATTCGGACAGCAATTACATTACCACACGACCTTGGTGTTTGTCAAAAGTCGATAATTCAGCCTGGGTTTTTCTCGCGGGTGGTGGGAGACGGACGGCTTCAGCCTTCACCACTAACGGAGCGAGCTGGAAAAGACTTTTCCTGGACCACAACATCAGCAGTACAGCAGTGATTGTTCTTGCTCCGTGTAACGGGAGTTCGTTTGTTCAGGGAAGAAGGAGGCGGGAACCGGCGAACGTTTAACAACTTTTAATCAAATAATAAACACAAAATGAAAGTAAAAGCGGCAGCCCCTCACGGACGACTGCCGCGCACAAACATAACAAAACCCAACTTAAAATCCAGGCCTGGTCCTCTCTCACCGGTGTCGCTCGTCCTTATATGCCTCCGTGCTCCCTCATGAGAGGACTCGAGATCGGTGTGTCTCAATCACGCACACCGGTGTCGCTCGCTCGTCCACCTCGCCACACTTTTAACTTCTGGACATTCGTCAGCGCTGCCACACACTCGCATCTTTCACCGCCGCCATTACTGAACTACAACTCAAACTAGCGCACAACATCAACGTCATCGCTCTCAGCCACTCCCTCTGTTCGCTGATTGGACCGGTAAAAAATTGTTCGGGGGAAAACCTAAGGATACACCGCAGTCCCAGACGTAGTACTGAAGGAAAATGAAAATTGAGCGGAAGTACGTAGGAGGGCGGAGCCAGGCTAGTATCAGCTAGCTAGAGTATTACAATGTCTGTGCCAAAAAACATTACACGTGTTCAGTTGTTGGATGTACAAGTGAACATATGAGTCTCCATAGACTCCCAGCATTCGAGCCACTGAGGACACCGTGGTTGAATTTCATTTTTGAAGGAAATGTGCTAAAGAATGTTGGTAAAATGTTACATATTTGTGCAAATCATTTTACGCATGACTGCTTCACCCACGAGGGTCAGTACAACACTAGATCCGCGAAAAAGTTGTTTCTGAAGGATGGGTCAATCCCAACGCTTCATGCTCTAACTTCATATCCAGAACAAGTAAGGATGCACTTCATATTTTGTGAATGTATGCAAATTTCCTTTCTGAATGAGCTTTCTAGAATGCTGTACGTCTAGTATGGCTAAAGTTGCAATACTCTCTTACTGTATTCACAGAGACTAGAGCTGTGTCGTTAGTTTTATCCTGAAAATGCTCACCTTCTGCATAATTCATAAACGCACATTTATTATGCATTTTATAGTCAGGTGACCGTATTTTTTACATTCCCACACGAGCACCTATACAACAATTTATAGATTAACATGGCGGTACATGCTAGTCGATGAGTTGAATTAACGTAACTCCACAACAACTAACGTTACATAAATGTATCCACTAACCATTCAGAAAAGCCCAGTCTAAACCTCTTCCGGAGTCTCTCCACCTGTGTCCGACTCCGGTTCAAACATTTAAAAGCACACACACAAAAATGGCGTGTTTTTGCTCAAACCCAAATATGGGCAAATTTGACCAGCTATTATAAATGGGTATTTTGAGCTGAAACTTCACAGACACATTCTAGAGACACCAGAGATTCATATTACATCTTGTGAAAAGGGGCATAATATATCATCTTTAAAATTACACTGGTTGCAGTTCTTTAGATTTCAGGTCATTCCACTCTTTAAATTTTAATCAAAATCTGATTTAAAATTGTATATCCTGTTTGCTACCTGTTTAAAATTCAGAAACTCACTCGATAACCATTTTGTAAAGGACACAATAACTCACAAAACTGTAAAGGACCTACAAACTTTGGGTAAACAAAAAAATTGTCCTTTGCGGGTCAAGAGATTTTTATAGAATGTGTGAAGTACCCAAGGTAAACACAGAACATCACATACGCACACACAGTTACGTGGCTATTACGCATATGAGCTGACAGCGGCTTTTAGCCATGGCAAAGAGACCCCTGCTGTGGAGGAGCTAAAATAGTGTGTTGGGTCTGCGAAACCTCTCACCTCAAGCTGTTTTTTGTTGCGTCACTCCTGAGAACGGTCAGTTTGACCCTGACTCTGCACCTCACACCCATCATGCTGAACCAGACGGCCAGGTTCTGACCTACCGAGGCACCTCGGAAAATGTCTGCCACATCGTCCTCTGCCAAAGCAACCTAGCATTTACAGCTCCATTGTTTCATTATCATCCCATTTGCCCTCCTGCTGGGGCTGCCTGGCTCACACACACCTCTCTTTTTTTTTTTGCTGCTACAAAACAACGCTCCTTTTTCCTTCCGTTTGTTTCACGGCTCTCATGCTTTCTCGCACAGAATCACTGCACATACACACCTCAAATTCACCATAAACATACCCCAACTTTTGTTTCCAATTTATTTTCACTTAAACTGAATTATATTTATACATTGAATGGTGCCATTATGTTATCATTGTTTTGCTTATACTTACATTGCATGTAGGTGCATTGCATTACCTTACAGTGCCCTCCACTAATATTGGCACCCTGGGTAAATATGAGCAAAGGCGGCTGTGAAAATAAATCTGCATTGTTTATCCTTTTGATCTTTCATTCCAAATTTTCACAAAATTCTAACCTTTCTTTGAAGTGAAACAATTGAATGTGAGGGGAAAATCTCATTATGAAATAATTTTTTCTCTTTAGTTCACGTTGACCATGATTATTGGCACCCAATTAATGCAACATCCTTTTTCCAAGATAAGCTCTAATAAGAGTGTTCTCCTATAATGTTTGATGAGTTTTGAGAACACCTGACAAGAGATCAGAGACCATTCCTTCATACAGAATCTCTCCAGATCCTTTAGATTCCAAGATCCAGCAGTATATTTAACTGTGGGCATGGGGTACTTTTTATCCCTGTTTCCATCTGGTAGGTTTGCTGCCAAAAAGCTCTTTTTAGTTTCATCTGACCATAGAACCAGGTCCCTTTTGAAGTTCCAGTCGTGTCTGACAACTGAATATGCTAGAGTTGGTTTTTGGATGAGCAAGGAGGATTTTTCTTGAAACCCTCCCAAACAACATGTGGTGATGTAGGTGCTGTTTGATATTTTTTTTAGGCTTTCTGACCCCAAGACTCAACTAATCTCTGCAATTCTCCGTCTGTGATACTTTGAGAGTCTTTGGCCACTCAAACTCTCCTCATCAGAGTGTATTAGGACGATATAGACACACGCCCTTTTCCAGGCCGATTTGTAACATCTTTAGTTGTTTGGAACTTCTTAATTATTACCCTGATGGTGGAAATGGGGATTTTCAATGCTTTATCTATTTTCTTACCACCACTTTCTATTTTGTGAAGCTCAACAATCTTTTGCTGCACATGAGAACTATATTCTTTGCTTTTACTCATTGTGATGGATGATTAAGGGAATTTGGCCTTTGTGTTTCCTCATATTTATACTCCTGTGGAACAGGAACTTATGGCTGCACAATTTCATGCTCCTAGTCACCCTGTTGTGCTAAAAAGAAAAAAGGGAATGTTCATATTTAGTTTTTTTTGTTGTTGATAGAAATAAATAAGTTTATTCAGCAAAGATGTTTTATTTTTGTTAAACATGACAGTAAAGACATTTATAATATTATAAAAGATTTATATTTCAAATGCATTCTGTTCTTTTTAACTTTCTATTCATCAAAGAATCCTGTGAAAGAAGTGTATCACAGTTTTCAAAAATATATATTAAATAGCACTGTTCAACATTGATAATAATAAGAAATGTTTTTTTGAGCAGCAAATCAGCATATTAGAATGATTTTTGAAGGATCATGTGACACTGAAGACTAGAGTAACAGCTGAAAATCCAGCTTTGCATCACAGAAATAAATTACAATTTAAAATGTATTGAAATAGAAAACTGTTATTTTAATTTATAATAATATTTTATAATATTACTGTTTTTACTGATTAAATAAATGCAGCCTTGGTGAACATAATATACTTCTTAAAAAAATAATTTTAAAAAACGTTTACGATCCCAAATGTTTGAACAGTAGTGTATATCTTAATATATTGTATAAATTACTGAATAAACAAGTTTTAAAGATGGGTCAAATTTGTTAGCTTTCTTTTATCACAATATATCAAGTGAACACAGGAATTAATTTTAAATAATTGTACTATTTTGATTTGCCACTTGTTTCACTTGTCAAATTTATTATGTTTATTATTTTTCTTTCTCTAATTAAAATGTTTTAAAGAATGTTTAAAATTATTTTACTTTATAGCATTTTTCCTTTTTTCACATTCCATCCTGTTAAAGGGGTCATAGCACACACACCGTTTCTGCCAATCTCATGCAAATCTTGATTATCTATAGAGTAGTATTGCATCATTCTTATCTCCGAATAGTCTTTAGTTTTTATTATATTTATAAAAGATATATACACTCTAAAAAATGCTTGATTAAAAATAACCCAAGTTGGGTTGAAAATGGACTAACCCAGCAACTGGGATGTTTTAACCCAGCAATTGGGTTGTTTAAACCTAGCGGTTGGATTAAATGTTTGCTTAAAACAACCCAATTGCTGGGTTAGTCCATACACTGTAACGACTCTTTCTGAAAACAGCTGAACTCGTGCAGGCGTGCAATGGGCGGAGCTAAAGAGTCACTCACAAGCACACGCACGTCTATGACACACACAATACATCATGGCATTATCCTTGGATAACTTCACTATACATTCGTGTTGTTTACATTATATGCACTTATGCGCCGATTGCCAACAAAACACAGACAATTGATGCAGTTTAACTCACTGCCTGCGGTTAAGACTCGTGACAGGGAAGAAACAAACACACTCTGGAAAAACAAACTGCATCCACTGTTTCCTTAACGCTGGGTTATTTGGGAAGCTGAACAATGTTATCTTTCCCTCACAACCAAAAACACAATTCTTTATTGACATTGTTGATTTTGTGGTCTAAATGCCGATGGCTCCCTTAAACCGTAATCCGGCAGAAGTGCCCATAAGCAATTCTGCCGTGTATTAAGTCATACAGGGCCATACTTAAAAAAAAAAAAAACCTTTCCGAAACTTCTGTAGGAGTGTATTTGGAACAGAAATACTCAATCAGAATGCATGAAATAGCATTAGACCCCTCTTTAATCTTGAAAAAAAATCCCTTTAACCAGCAAAAGACAGGGTCTTAACGATATCATCAAACATTAGAACATGATACTTGCAACACCAAGGTCATAGGCTTAATTGCAGGGAATGCATAAATTGATAAAAACAAATAAATACCTTAAATGCAGTGTAGGTGGCTTTGAATAAAAGCAACAGCCAAATGCATAAATGTAAATTGACAAGTTGGTTTGACATTCCATCCTGCAATCCAAGATATATCCTTTTAATTTGAATAGTAAAAAATTCCATAAACTACAAGAAGAAATATTATTATTTTTAAAAAAGGTCTAGAGTCCAATGGTACAGCATGACAGAAAGATAATGGCCACACATGCTCACTGACCCAGTGCTTTCAGCGACTTCTCATATGATTGTATAGATTAAAGTTTTCTAAGAGACAGAGGAGTAAAAATAACACTAACATCAATTCCTGACTAAAAGCCTGAATACAAGGCTGTGTTGAATCTAAACAATCCAGTACAATTATATGATCCTAAGAGCCTCAACATTCAGGATGAAGAGAGACTGTTAGGAGTGTAACCTCTAAAGAACACCAAAGTGCTGTCAATTGGGCTGTGGATATTGCCTCCATGATTACAAGTTTTACAAGGACAGAGGAAAGGTCCATAATGGCCCATAAATGTCCTTGTCCACACAAGCCTTGAAGTGGAGAGAGACTTGAGGAACTATTTTGTATGAAATCAAACAGAACTACGTCGCAGCTAACCTTGATCTGTATACATTTCAAAACAACATTACGGAGGCTTCAAGTGAGAGCAAGGACAATTTTATATTATTTAGATGTCGTGTGTCTTAACATGCAATTATATGTTGCTGCTTTTATTAAAGGAGGACTCCGGGGAATTTTTAAGTTAATCTTGATCGTTATTCCTTTGTGAGTACTGTCTATAGAAAAAAAACCCGAATTGGATTGGTGCTTGCAACACGGAGCTGTTACAGTTAATGCCCAGAGCTCCCACTCAGCTAACACGGCAGTTATGGTGGCATATACACAATGAGTGTCTTTGTGCCTCTTAACAGACACAAAATGCAATTAAAATGTCTCTCCAACATGAACAGGGCCCTTACATGACAACGAGATGCGTTTAGCCACTTAGCCATTGTTTATATTCACCTAAATAGTGTTTTAGACGGCTAGCTGTAGTCTCGCGCTGAAGTCCCGTGGGAACACAGTTGTAGCCGGAAAAAGGCAAATAGTCCAGGCGGGAGGAGCTGCAGAATCTCAAGGTCATGAAAAGGAAGACGTTGAAAATGTAAATTCTTTTTTTTTCGCATTCTGTTGCCACAAACGGCACAAACGCGAACCATTTCTTCTTCACTTGTGAGCCGATCATCACTCTTCACACACACAACGCTCCTCCCACCTGGACTATTTACCTTTTTCCGGCTAAGCACAGGCTGGAATGAATAATAAACTAAAAATGTCTCTATTTTCTCTGATATGTCTGATGTAATAAGCCTGGTCTTCTTTGCATAAGCACATAATTTTGATTTCTGGATCACTGAACAAGAGTTTAACGGCTTTAAATGGCCTGATCACAGACAGAGAAGCAGAATCGGATTAAGGAGTTAGAATGGAAATTTCCTCTTACCAGGGTTATAGGTGCTGTAGATGCTCAGTGTGATTGTGATAAACTCCCGACTTCTAACATCATCGTACTGCGTGACGAACATCACGTTAATGATGCAGCTTCACGTACTTCTATAATTTATTACAGTTAATTGTGTTAATTGAGTAAAATTATTTTAACGCGTTAAGAACTTTAAAGTAATCGCAACGCTTTGACAGCCCTAATATATATATATATATATATATATATATATATATATATATATATTAGAGGTGGGTATAGATAATTTTTTTTAATCTAGATTAATCTCACTGTAATCTTGGAATTAATCTAGATTAAAATGGCTCATTTGAATTCTGCCGAAGGCATTCAGAATATGTGTGCTCGTAAGTGATCGTTTGTCTTTTTGTAATTTGAATAATAAGTAACTTCTGTCCCTTTAAGAACTGACGCACGCATGGATCCCAAACACTGTTCCTGTGAGCTGGTAACGACTGTGTTTACATTAAAACTCACCAAGATGGGCATTGAGACATTTTGGAGTGTATTTGACCATTAATAAGCTGGTAAAGGAGCAAATTTTTGCACTTGTATGTCAGAGGCGGCTTTATTACGGTATGTGTGTGTGCGCTTCAGATGCGAGCGCGAAATCTGCGGGAATTAGTAGAATTAACGTTATGTGCAACCCCGCGCGATATTCAGACCGGTCACACCAATACTAACACACTGTCATAAAGAAAAAATGTTCAGAGGATTAAACGGACTGAATGAAAGGAGGCGGGTGCGTGTAAACTCGCTGTCGGTCGGAGAGGAGAGCGCAGCTGATATCGATACTGTAGAAAATGATTATCGGATCGTTTCAGATATTTCAGTATCGATACATAGCGAAATATCTATATTTTTGACAACAATAGTAGGCATACACACAGGTTCGAAGACTCGTTCTCTCGCCCCCTACAGTGCAATTTGGCTAGGTATACATCCGCGCTAAAATATCAAGGTGAAAGTCATCATAGCTTGCGTAGTATAGACCCAGCTCCCAACCCAACTTTGAGAATAGATTAACGGCGATATTTTTTTTATCGCCCGATAAGAGTCTCACGTTAACGCAGCATGTTAACGCCGATAACGGCCCACCACTAATTTATATATATATATATATATATATATATATATATATATATATATATATATATATATATATATATATATATATATATATATATATATATATATATATATTGAATTTAATCAAGTTTTGGGGAGTCACATCATGACATTCAAGCTAAACTAATCTTGTCTTGTCATGCAAATGTAAAATTGTTATATTTTAAGAGACTTACTGCCCTTGTCAGTCACTAAAAGGTCTGCAGGGGTCCTCTCTTAGATGCAATTCCCTGTTTTTCTTTGCCTGCGTGTTTCTGCATGTTGGTTGCATCACATAAATTTTTTTGGATATACCAACATAAATTTTACAAATATTTAAAAGGGGGTCTAATGCTATTTCATGCATTCTGACTTATTTGTTGAAGAGTTGGATTATCATGCTAAACATGGCCAACATTTCAATAAATGAGTTGGACGTATGACAGAGTATTTATGTGCCAAATACACTCCAGTTTTTTTTTTAGTATGGCCCATAACGTCATAAAGTACGGAATTCCTTGTATGGGCACTTCTCCCGGATAAGCACGTGCGCACATCAACCAGAGCGAGAGCAAGAGCAGCAAGAGCAAGAGCACACCCATCAAGGAGCTTCGTTTGGGTTACGGAAGCCATCGGCAGTGCTGGCATTTTGTTTTTAGATCACAAAATCAACAATGTCACCAAAGAAGTGTGTTCTTGGTTGTGAGGGAAAGATAAGCTTGTTTAGCTTCCCAAATAACCCAGCATTAAAGAAACAGTGGATGTAGTTTGTTTTTCCGGAGCAGCAACGGAGTTCTGCAAGTGTGTTTGTTCCTGGTCACGAGTCGAAACCGCAGGCGGTGAGTGAAACTGCATCAAATTTCTGTGTTTTGTTGGCAATTGGCGCGCAAGTGCATATAATGTAAACAACACGAACGTATGTGAATTGAAAGTTATCCAGTGATAATGCCATGATGTATTGTGTGTGTATCATAGGTGTATGTGTACTTGTGACTCTTTAGCCCCACCCACTGCACGCCTCCACGAGTTCGGCTGTTTTCAGAAAGAATCTGTACAGCGATCGGTACAGCGAGTCTTTTGTAAATATGATAAAACTAAAAACTCTTCAGAGATATGAAGGATGCAATACTACTCTATACTCAAGTGCAAATACTACAGAAACTGTGTTATGTACACTTTAATGAGTAGATTTATTTTTCTAATAAATAATTAAGCCAATCATTTAAAACTACTGAAAGGGATAGTTCACCCAAAATGAAAATTCTGTCATCATTCACTCTACCCTCAAGTTCTTTCAAACCTGTATGAATTTCTTTCTTCTGCTGAACACAAAAGAAGATATTTTTAAGAAAGTTGGATAACCAAACAGTTGACGGGACTTCGACAGTATAGGGGGGTTGGGGTGGGGCAGTTTATCTTTTGAGTTCAGCAGAAGAAAGAGAAAGTGATGACATAATTTACATTTTTGGGTGAATCTCATTATTTATTTTCTTCAAGAATTTAATTATTTTTAAAAAATCAGGACAGATGTGTCACGCTGACATTTCTTTTTACTTTTTGCAAAAAAGTCAAGATGAAATTTAATTCAGCAGTTACAAAACATGCTCATCACAAGATATGTATTGAAGAAATTATCTATTATTTAAGTATTTTTAAATAAATTAACAGATAGGGCATCTTGCATACAGTAGGTTTCTTCGTGGTTTTGGAGAATGAGGATATGCCATGCAATGTTTCTCCTCCCTTCAATCCACCAGCTTGAGCAGAACACGCCAGACGGACCCACTTTGTATTAGGTGGCCTTAACTACTATGTACTAACATTTTAATTAATCATTTGATACAATGCACTTATTGTGTACATACATGTTTTTACGTTGTTCTTACATTTAAAAAAAAAAAAATACCTCCATGTAATTACATCTGTAATTAATTTATGTAGTTACATTGTAATTACACTGTTGACACTTCCCTTACACCCAACTCTATCCTTAAACTTACCCACACCACCACACCTGTCCCTAACCCTACCCGTATCCCACCTCAATATCAGCAAAGGTGTTTTGCAATACAATTTGAACACAGTAAGTACATTGTACTTATTTTTTGATGTAAGTACATAGTAGTTAAGGCCACCTACTATAAAGTGGGGCCAGCCAGACTGCACCAGCCTTTTCAGCAGGATCTTCTGTATGACTATGCAGTTCAGTTTATAGGGAGTCTTGATTGTTTGCTTGAGCATGCAATTGTTTGGGGGACGAATCCTTGGTGGGAGCGGATTTAAAGGTCAAATCACAGTTGCTTCAGTAAACAGTAAACTGCCTGGCTGGGAGTTTGGACCTGCCGTGGAAATGACTCATTTTGTAAGATGCAATAACTCACTTTGTCACTGAAAGATCTGTTGTTGGCCTTCTCGACAGAGAGCTCTCAGATTCCTCTAATAAAAATAAAGTTCAGATTAACGAGTGGCACTCTGACAAAGAGTGCCAAGCTGTTAGAAATTGGCAAAGCACAAAAGAAATAAGAAAAACCCTTCACACACACAAAATAAGCAGAACCATTAAAATGACAAAATCTTACCAAGGCCAGACAATAAATGCACATCAGGATGATCTGGGTACAATGCCATGTGTAAATACTGGGACAGTAATGTCTTCAAGCTGTATATCTAAGTACTGTGACAATTTTTTATTTTTTTAAGTTAAATGTAAGATTCCATTCTTTAGTTTATCCCAATGCAATACAAATACAGTGGGGTCAAATTCAGAGAAATATGAGAGTAAAATCAAATTTAAAACTAAAATTTGGAGAATTCTGAAAAGCATGATTAGCATTTTTGGGCTTTTCTTGGACGCTTCTCAATCGGAAACCTGGGGGCGGGAATGTGTGAAATAGTCATGCACACTTACCAGAACATTTAATTCTAGAGTTGAATGCTGAAGAAGGCTCTAGCCTACAGCCTCTGGATGACTGGAAGGACACAGCCTCAGTAGGATGCAGCCTTCAGTTTGAGAAGCACCCAGAGTTTTACACAATTAATTAGGATTAATTTGATTAATTTAAAATGCCCCTATTATGCTATTTTAAAGTTTGCTCATTTTGGAGGTCTCCTACAATAGGTTTACTTGCATCCAAGGTCAAAAATCACTTTAATTTCCCCATAATATACATTGCAACGGCACCTCTTTTCTCAGTGTCCAAAATAAAGGATTCAGTCTCTCTAAACCCCTCCTTTCCTAGAGCTTACTCTGCTCAGATGGCCCAGTCTGCCATGATTGGCCAAGGGCTTACAGTGCATGTCAGAATTCAGCTCCTTCTGTTGTGTCATTTTTCAATGACTCTTTGTTTGTGTTGTGCTTGAGCACATGGCTCTGTCTTTCTTTGTGTTGGCCATGTTCTTCTCTTGTCCCGCCTCCTTATTTCCAATTATCACGCCCCCTTGTTTAGTCCTCATTTGCTTGAGTGTGCTCAGTTGTTCCTCATGTTCTCAGCTAACTTTATATAGTTAACTTTACTCTCTTTCCCTCTTGTTTGCCAGTTCGTTGTGCCACGTTACAGTTAGTTGTTTGGTAGTACTAGTTCCTATTTTGCTACTCTAGTTGTGTCTTGATCTGATATGTTCCAGAGTATCATTGCTATTAGTAATGGTGGAGTGAAGCGTTCTGAACCAGCACAATTGTATCGGAAAAAGGTACATTTTTCTAAGCTTTTCAGATCAGAGCTCAATGAGGACCTCTGTTGGTTAAAGTTGGGGAAAATGCTGTGTCGCAAAATGTTTCACAACCATAGGTTCACAACTGACCAACGCATTAATCTTAGAAGCAAAAATTTATTAATGGATAGATTAATAAATGAATGAATCAATATATTAAATACACGACAACAATATATTCCATTGCATGCTTCTAGTAACTCAAAACAATAAAGATAACATTATGTATTGTGGATGTGGACATTTTTCCTGTTTGTAAACGAATACAACTCATGAATAGAGTAAGTAAATAAATGCAGGTGCATACACACAAAGACACACACACACACTGTTACATCATTATAGTAATGCAACACAATACACCTTAACAACCTACCAGGGAGTGCCCTGTGTCGTGCATTTTTAAAGGTGCTGTATGTAAGAATGGCAAGTGGCTAGTGGTTGAAATGGGTACTGCAGTCCAAATTCAAAATGTTGTTTGCCCCATCCCCTCCTCTTCAGACTCGACGCTCATGCAGGTTGCCAGTTTGAGGACATGCAACAGGAATGAGCGCAATTGACAATGGAAGGCAAGGAGACATACAATGTAAGTTGATGAATTGATTTATCCACGTTTAAATGTGCTTTTTTAGATTTTTAGATAAATGGCTAGGCTTTTTAGAATCTGCGATCTCTGACCCAGTTTGTTTGCTGGCTTCCATGGCAACAATACACTGTTTTCTGCCTACTGGCAACCTGTGTTGTCGTGCGGTATCGCACAGACCAAAACAAAAACAGACATTCCGACACGGAATGCACATTTCAAAGTAAAATACATTTACATTTACATTTTTGCATTTAGCACACTTTTTTTCCCCAAAGCAACTTACAACTGAGGAGTACAAGAAGCGATCCATCATGAGGAGGCAGCGCAACACAGAAAGTGCTAAGTTTTGGACATCGCACAGAGCATCCCACACTAGGGCAGGGAAGAAGTAGAGGAAAATAGAAGGAAAATAAGGAAAAGGACAGGTGTTTTTTTTTTTTTAAGATAAGGACAAGAAACAAGACAAGAAAATAACTGGCTGTAGCATTGTTTTTCTGAGAAACAAGTATGTGAACTTAGCGTGTATCCTAAATATATGCAATTTGTTACATGTAGACAGGAGGCAGACACAGGTGTTAACAGGAATGGTAGTTTATTGACCACAGTAGAGCATGGGAAGTGGAGCAGGTGAGTTAAGCGGTTGATGGTAGTTAGGAAGGTGATATGAGTGAGAGAGTTACTGTCTTTAGCATAGAAGGTAGAATGACGCTGGAGCCTGGAGATTGCTGGAGACTGGAGATCGCTGGTGACTGGAGATCGCTGGAGGTCAGACGGACGGACAGGAACACACCCACACAGTAGACAGGAAACACGGAAGGAGGGATACACGCTGGAGACAGGTAGTATCGATAGGAGAGTCCTTGAGGTAAGCATAGGTAGCAGTATATGCGAACGAGACCGGACGTGGAGTGCTGTGTGCGTGTGCTTCTTATGGTGCTGGTGATGAGTGCCATGATGAGGTGCAGGTGATAGTGATCAGTACTCTGGGGATGGAGTGCGCTGTGATTGGTGAAGGGTGGAACCTGACGTGTCTGTGACAGTACCCCCCCCTCCACGGCCCGCTCCAGAGGGCCGAGAACCCCGACGCCGTGGTGGTCGTCCTCTACCCCGCGGAGCTGGCTTCTCAGGATGACTGTCGTGGAATGTCTGGAGTAAACTGGGATCTAAAATGTCGTTCCTTGGGACCCAGGAGCGTTCCTCGGGACCATATCCTTCCCAATCCACAAGATATTCCAGCTGACCACCGCGACGTCGGGAGTTCAAGATCTCATTGACCTTGTAGGCCGTACCGTCCTCCAGGATGAGTGGAAGGGGGGTTCGGCGGGAACTACGTCAGGTCCTGTGGGGGAAACAGAGGGATGGTGAGCTTTGAGTAGTGAAACATGGAAAGTAGGATGAATACGATACCCTTGTGGCAGACGGAGTTGATATGTGACCGGGTTGACCTGCTTGATGATGGGGAACGGGCCAATGAACCTGGGACTCAGCTTTTTGCAAGGCAGATGCATTCTGATGTCTCGGGTAGAAAGCCACACCAACTGACCAGGTTGGAAGACGGGGGTGTCAGAATGCCGAAGATCCGCGACCATCCTGCGTCTGCGCAGGGCCCGCTGCAACTGATGGTGAGCTGAGTCCCAGACCCTCTCGCTCTCTCGGAACCAGTAGTCCACAGCAGGAACGTCGGAGGGTTCCCCATCCCAGGGGAACAGTGGAGGTTGGAAGCCGAGTACGCATTGGAATGGGGTGAGTCCAGTGGTCGACTGCTTCAGGGAGTTTTGGGCGTACTCAGCCCAACCTAGGAACTGGTTCCAAGAGTCCTGGTGGTCATGACAGAAGGTACGTAGGAAGCGGCCAATTTCCTGTACCTTCCTTTCCGTCTGCCTGTTCGACTGTGGATGGTACCCCAACGTCAGGCTAACGGCCACACCTAGGAGCGAGAAGAACGATCTCCATACTCGGGATATGAACTGGGGACCTCGGTCAGATACTATATCTTCAGGTACTCCGAAGTATCTAAAAACCTGATTGAAGAGTGTTTCAGCTGTTTCCATGGCAGTAGGCAGACCTGGGAGTGGGATCAGACGACAGGACTTGGAGAACCGATCTACTACCACTAGGATGGTGGTATTACCGTCTGAGACCGGCAGGTCAGTGATGAAATCTACTCCTAGGTGTGACCATGGGCGTTCTGGAACGGAAAGAGGAAGGAGCTTACCAGCTGGAAGATGACATGGAGACTTGGAAATGGCACACTCCCTACAGCCCTGCACGTACCTTCTGACATCCTTTGCCATCCCTGGCCACCAGAAGCGTTCTTTTAGCAACGAGAGGGTTTCATTGACCCCCGGGTGACCAGTACCGAGTGACGTGTGAGCCGAGTGAATGGTGGGAGTGCGTCGTGTCCGAGTGAGGTACAGCAAGCCAGGTGGACAGCCCGGCGGAGGGTTCGTGGAGGCATTGGAGGAGGGAATGGTTTCTTCGGACCAGGTAATAGGACTTACTATGAGGGAGCTTGGAATAATGGGTTCTGGTTCTTCGATCTGTTCGTCAGGGGCATGAAGACGGGAGAGAGCATCAGCTTTAAGATTCTTGGTACCGGGACGATAGGAGATGGTGTAATTGAAGCGGGAGAAGAACAGGGCCCAACGGGCTTGTCTGGGGTTTAGTCTCTTGGCTGATCGAAGATACTCAAGGTTTTTATGATCAGTAAGCACCAGGAACGCATGTTTGGCTCCCTCCAACCAATGCCTCCACTCTTCCAAGGCAAGCTTGACTGCGAGAAGTTCCCTGTCACCGATGGAGTAGTTGACCTCCGCCGGGCTGAGCTTGCGGGAGAAGAAGGCGCATGGGTGGAGTCTACTTGGCGTCCCCTGCTGCTGAGACAACACCGCTCCCACTCCGGTTGTGGAGGCGTCCACCTCCACGACGAAGGGCTTTTCCGGGTCTGGATGGACTAGGAGGGGAGCGGTGGTGAAGGCTTTCTTAAGGTGGCAGAAGGCGTTGGTGGCTGCCGGGGTCCAGGACAGAGACTTGGGCTTGTTGCGTAACATACTGGTGAGTGGATGAGTGATGGAACTGTAACCTTTGATGAATCGTCGATAGAAATTGGAGAAACCAAGGAAGCGCTGGAGTTCTTTTATAGTGGTGGGTTCTGGCCAGGTTGTGATGGATTCCACCTTCCTCTTGTCCATCCGGATGCCACTGTGATCAATGTGGTATCCCAGGAAGGAAACTGAAGATTGGTGGAAAGAACACTTTTCGACCTTGAGGAATAGATGGTACTGACGTAGACGGTTGAGGACCTCCGCAACGTGTTGGCGATGTTCGGCCTGGCTCCGGGAGTAGATGAGGATGTCGTTGATGTAGACTAGGACGAATCGATGGAGAAACTCCCGGAGCACCTCATGGATGAAATCCTGGAATACGGAGGGGGCGTTTACCAATCCATACGGCATGACGAGGTATTCATAGTGACCAGATTGTACGCGCTGCGGAGGTCCAACTTGGTGAACACAGTGGCACCACGGAGGTGTTCGAGGGCTGCTGGGACGAGAAGAAGGGGATATCTGAACTTAACTGTGATCTTGTTGAGGGAACGATAATCGATGCATGGCCGCAAGCCTCCGTCCTTTTTTGCCACGAAGAAGAAGCTGGACGCAGCAGGGGAAGTAGACGGCCTGATGTAACCTTGGTCGAGGGCTTCCTGGATGTATTCCTCCATGGCCTTCTCCTCCGGGATGGATAGTGGGTATATCTTACCCCTTGGTACTGGTTCACCCGGAAGCAGGTCGATGGCACAGTCCCATGGCCGGTGTGGAGGCAGCTTGGAAGCCCGTTGCGGGCAGAAGACATCGCTGAAGGGGGCGTAACACTTAGGAACATCAACAGAGCGTTGTTCAACTGGACTTTCGATGGATGTGGCACAAAGAGTCAGATCAGGCAGAGATGAGGATGGAAGAGGAAGTTCAGTCAGACATTGTGAGAAGCAAGTGTCGCCCCACTTCAGGATTTCGCCCGTTTTCCAGGAGATGGTAGGGTTGTGCTGCTCCAACCAGGGGCGGCCCAGAACCACGTCAGCGGTGGAATCCTTCAGAACCAGCATGTGAGCCTCTTCCCGATGTAAAAGCCCAACCTGGAGAGTGACTGGTCCAGCCACGGTACGGACGTGCTTGCGACTAAGGGGTCTTCCGGTTATTGAGCTGATCCTGTAGGTGGTCGGAGACGGAGTGGTCTTGAGGCGTAACTGGCGGCAGATGGCACCGGAGAGGAAGTTGCCGGCTGACCCCGAGTCGAGGAGCGCGACCACTGAAAGGGAGACATTAGCGGCAGTAAGGGTGACGACAGTGGTGAGTGGTTTCATTTTATGATCAGCAGGAATAATGGCACTCACCATGGGTCGCGGAGGTCGGGTGGGGCATGCAGCTATGACATGCCCAGGTTCACCACAATACAGACAGAGACGTAGGGTCAGCCGACGGCGGCGTTCTTCAGGGGTTAGTCGGGAGCTCTCTAACTCCATGGGTTCGTGGGCTGGTTCTGGGGAGCTGACGGGTTCGGATCGGCGGAAGGGCACGTTGAAGGGATACTGGTCCTGGTGCTCTTGGATGCACGCCTGCATGCGAGTGGCACAGCGAATGGAATGCTGGATGAACTTCTCAAGGTTGATGGAGTCCTCGCATGCAGCGAGATGCAGCCGTACCCGAGGTTCCAATCCTTGCCGAAATGTAGTTATCAGCGCCTGTTCATTCCATCCGCTGACTGCTGCAAGCGTTCTGAATTGCAAAGCATAATCGTAAATAGACAGGGATCCCTGTTTTAAATTATAAAGTTTCTCACCAGCTGACGAATCTGTGATAGGCTTCCCAAACACCTCCCGGAAGTGGGAAATTAACGCTGTATATGATTGCGTTACCGCACCCTGTTGTGACCAGATGGAATCGGCCCGCATCAATGCTTTGCCGCTGAGCTGAGAGATAATGAAGGCTATCTTGGAAGTGTCGCTCGGGTACAAGTGCGGCTGCATCTCCAGGACCAGTGTGCATTGCAGCAGGAAGCCACTGCAATTCTCCGCCGATCCTGAGTAGGGCGCCGGTTTGGCCATGGGACTAGCATACGGAGGTAGTGAAGGAGGGTTGTTGACAGATGGGTTGGTGTTCGCTGGTGCAGGTGAATGGACAGTAACTGGAGTGGGTTGTGGAGGAAATGTGCGCCGAAGCGCATCTACCAATTCCTTGAAGGGATCCGGTTGGCTCATACTGGGTCTCGGTTATGGTCCGGTCTTCTGTTACATGTAGACAGGAGGCAGACACAGGTGTTAACAGGAATGGTAGTTTATTGACCACAGTAGAGCATGGGAAGTGGAGCAGGTGAGTTAAGCGGTTGATGGTAGTTAGGAAGGTGATATGAGTGAGAGAGTTACTGTCTTTAGCATAGAAGGTAGAATGACGCTGGAGCCTGGAGATTGCTGGAGACTGGAGATCGCTGGAGACTGGAGATCGCTGGAGGTCAGAGGGACGGACAGGAACACACCCACACAGTAGACAGGAAACACGGAAGGAGGGATACACGCTGGAGACAGGTAGTATCGATAGGAGAGTCCTTGAGGTAAGCATAGGTAGCAGTATATGCGAACGAGACCGGACGTGGAGTGCTGTGTGCGTGTGCTTCTTATGGTGCTGGTGATGAGTGCCATGATGAGGTGCAGGTGATAGTGATCAGTACTCTGGGGATGGAGTGCGCTGTGATTGGTGAAGGGTGGAACCTGACGTGTCTGTGACAGTAACATGTTATGGTATTTTATGCTTTAGTACAGTCAAAAACGTACATACAACACCTTTAAACCTTTGAATCAGAATACAAAGCAGTCACGTGGTGTGAAACGAAGCTTCGGACGTCAGTGGTCACGTAATTTTGATCAAGCATCAAAGCATCAATACAAAGCTTCTCTGAAAATCTTTTCTTTTTTTCCCCCCACACGTCTCGGAGCTTTGGTGTCACATCACTAGCTATTGTTTTTCCCTCTTAGTTTTTGCTTCTTATTCTAGAGTTCTCAGTTTACTTTAGTATTCAGTTTTTTTCCCCTTATTATCCTTAGTAGTCTCCCTTTAACCTTTATTTATATTATTTATTTCTCTTTAATCCTAGCATTATTTCTCCTCTCTTTATTGGCTCTCTTCTTTAGTTGAGGTTCCTTTCTAGCTTCTGCTTAGCTTTAGTCTCTGTCTTGTGTCTTGTCTTGCTTTTGTTGTGTTTCTTGTTTGTTCTAGTTCTGTCCTGCAAGCTGAGCTTCCTGGCTTATGCAGAGTTCACTGCACAAATTTTCATTCTCTGACAGATTTTGTGAAATCGGAGACAACTGCCTGAAATCTGAGGCTAATCGGTGCACGTTCACAACAATCATGCAGTGTGCATTATCAAAGACACAATCTGAGAAAATCAACGATGCGATTCTTCCTGTTGTAAAGTCATGCAATGTGTAACCCCCAATGTGCAAACAGCAGCAACTGAATGCTACCCCAGATAGTTGGGCAGTGTGAAAAGAGGACACTTTAATAAAATTATGTATTTACTTATGTATCTTTTGTAAATATCATTCTGCAAACTAAACTGCCTTATGTATAATATATTGGACAGGTTGGATTATTCTCAGCAAAAAGAAAAGCACTGGTGCCTTCAGAGCTGGACAGCAGAAGGATCAGGGAGGTTCACTGTTGGGAACGCATTCACAACATCCAGAATATTGTGATGAAACTGCCACTATCTACTGTTGACAGAAAACCTTGGCAGCAGAATTTCACAGCACACACTGAAGATGCAAACCTCAGTTCGGATTACAATTTGGCACAAAACAGAGATGGGCCAGTAAAAGTCTGGAACAAAATGAGCACAAGATCGTCAGTGTGATGATAAGGCACACGTGTAGAGAAAATTGAGGATGATCCAACATCCTCCCACAACATCTGCGACGCAGTGGCATGCTGTGATTTACCAACTTGGTGGGGTGATATTAAAAATAAGGGGCCTCATTTATAAAACATGTGTCCACACAGATTTTATCTTAGAGTGTGCATATGCTAAAATCAACGGCAATGTTCATATTTATAAAAATGGTCTTTGACGTAGAAAAGTGCTTAGTGCTACGTCAAGGTCTAAGCAGACGTACAGTGCATCCGGAAAGTATTCAAAGCCCTTCACTTTTTCCAAATTTTGTTATGTTACAGCCTTATTCCAAAATGGATAAAAAAAAATAATAAAAAAATCCTCAATTCTACAAACAATAAACCATAATGACAACGTGAAAAATGTGTTTGAAATCTTTGCAATTTTATTAAAAATAAAAATGCAAAAAAATCACATTTACATAAGTATTCAGAGCCTTTGCTCGATAATTTGTTGAAGCACCTTTGGCATCAATTACAGCCTCAAGTCTTTTTGAGCATGATGCTAAAAGCTTGGCACACCTATTTTTGGGCAGTTTCGCCTATTCTTCTTTGCAGGACCTCTAAAGCTCCATCAGGTTGGATGGGGAGTGTCGCACAGCCATTTTCTGGGTCTGGGCTGTGGCCTGAGCAAGTCTGGGCTGGTATTGACCAGGTGATGAGCGGTGCCTGGTATTTTGTTTCTCATGGGCTGAGAGTCCTTCAGGTGCCTTTTGGCAAACTCCAGAGGGCTGTCATGTGCCTTTAACTAGCCACTCTACCATACAGGCCTGATTTGTGGAGTGCTGCAGAGATGGTTGTTCTTCTAGAAGGTTCTCCTCTTTCCACAACACTGGAGCATCCATCGGGTTCTTTGTCACCTCCCTGACTAAAGCCCTTCTCCCTCGATCGCTCAGTTTGGCCGGGCGCCCAGCTCTAGGAAGAGTCCTGGTGGTTCCAAACTTCTTCCATTTACAGATGATGAAGGCCACTGTGCTCATTGGGATAATGCTCACTGTGCTCACATGTGCTCATAAGTTGTAGAAACATCTCAAGGATGATCAGTGAAAAGAGGATGCACCTTAGCTCAATTTTGAGTGTCATGGCAAAGGCTGTGAATACTTATGTACATGTGATTTAAAAAAAAATAAATATTTGAATACATTTGCAAAGATTTCAAACTTATTTCACGTTGTCATTATTGGCTATTGTTTGTAGAATTGAGGGAAAAAAAATAAGAATTTAATCCATTTTCCACATAACAAAATGTGGAAATGTATATATTTTCCGGATGCCCTGTACACACTCAGTACTTCAAGTATTTAGAAATCTAAGCAATTCTTGCCGCACGCCGTTCTCAAGTAAAACATTTGTACATTGACTGGAGCTCTTTTATTTGTTAATGACTTTAATTACGCAACGTTTCCAAGGCAGAAATCTGAAACCATTCAGCTGTGCACAATTTCAAGATCATTTGCGATTTTATAGATTTCAAATTTGGAAGCGAGGCATACAACCTTTTTTTGTGCGTACGTTCGTTCTCTGATTCACACGTATGCACGTGAGAAACGTACGAAAATGTAGGACGGTTTCTACACAACAATGAGGCCCAAGTTTATGATAATCTATGCTTTCTTCTGAAATAAACCGTTTATTCAAGTAAGATTATACGCACTTTGCACCTCCATCTACTAAACTGGTAGTAAAATCTAATTCGACCTTCAACAAAGTGACAACAATAGATTAACAAAGTCTGCTTAAATACTGTAACACATAGTTTTCATAAAATTGAACACCACATTTTCAGTGCAGGCTTTGGATAAGTATGTGAGATTTTTGATTTCATAACTTGCTGACCCTCTTTTGGCAGCAATAACCTCCACCAAATGTTTCCTGCAATTGCAAATCAGATCTGCCGATGGAATTTTGCACCATTCCTCTGACATGTAAGGCTCTCATATGTTATATATTGCTTTTACATATGTTACATATTATTTTTATAAAGTGACATCTGGTTTAAAATGGTCATTAGTCTGTTACACCCCATTAGCACCCTGTGTGCATATTTTTTGTGCAGTTTTCTGGCTAAGTTATAGTCACGTAAAAGAATCCAAGAGAAATGCTTTCAATAAACACTAGCCTCAACAAACTAATGTTGCCACCGGTAACACTTTAAAATACTATTCCGTCATTAATGAATAACAGGAACAAATAAGCAAAGCATCCTTCCTTCTGAAGGATTCAGTCATTACTATCCAAAACCTTACAAAAAGTAATCATTCAGTAATTATTAGGGAGTTATCATGTTTTTCACTGATCCAAATAATTAGTAATTCCTTCTGAAGGTTATTCGAGTCATTACTAGTGGGTAAGTGGGTTCACTTAAGAGTAAATTATACATTGTGCATTATTCATGTTACTTATTAACCTGTATATAGTAGTTCCTTTGGGAGGTATGAAAAAATGTGTAGTTATTGATTGGCTAATAGTGAATTACCATATTCAACTGAGCGCCATTACTTACTAAGTCATTAATAACAAGAGTTTTTTGTAAGTTAATAGTAGTTACTAGAGTGTTAATAATGCATCACTCATTTGTTCCTGTGTAGTTATTCATTAATGATGGAACAGTATTCTAAAGTGTTACTTTTCCACCTGCACAATGCCAATTGCACAATGATATAACCTGCAGAAAGAGTCATTGAGAAAAGCCCCACCAATGGACAGACTGAATGCACAAACTGAAAAGTTCCAGTGCTGTTGGACTCTTAGAACTAAATGTAGTATAATATAACTAAATGATATTCAAATAATTAGATTAAAGAATTAAAAATAAATAATATATATATAGGCCTATATATATATATATATATATTTTTTTTTTTTTTTTTTTTTCACGGATTTCTGGTTACAATACAGAGGAATTAATATATATTCAGGTTATTTATTTGCTTTTTTTGAACCATTAGGATACCTCTAGAATATATATAAAAAAAAGATATATAGTATAGTATAGTATAGTATAGTATAGTATAGTATAGTATAGTATAGTATAGTATAGTATAGTATAGTATAGTATATTATAGTATAGTATTGTATAGTATAGTAATATAGTAAATATAAAGATTTTGCAAAGGCAGAAAATAATAGGCTCTAAAGACAATGTTTCTCCTTTTTACCATTGCTTTCTTTCTTTTTTTCTTTTTGACAATTAGCACTAAGCGACCTTCTTATAAAGGTCTTTTGTACTGACCGGCATTTCAAATGCTGCTTTTAACACAATATATTTGTAAACAACCCACAGGAAAGGACAAGAGACCTGAAACAGCCCTCCGGCTCTTTACCTTCAAAAAAAAAAAGAAGGTAAGAAACACAGAGGTCTCAAGCTGTTTATTATTCTGCAGTACTTCAAATGCTAAAATGTTGTAATTAAACACTGAGTTGCTTTAATGGTCATATTATGTTTCTCTGGACAAGGCCATGTGAGTTTAGAGGAGTTAAAAGATGACATGTTTTGGAAGCACAAGTCTGTGAGATACATTGCAGCATAAATTACAGACTTCTCTTTTAGGGGAGTCGAATCTGTCGCATGGCTTTGGTTTAAAGACCACTTGTGAACTTTAACCTCTACAAACCACAATGAAGTCTAGAAATTCTTTACTCGCTGTCTAACAATAATATTTCTCCGGCAATGGCACTTCTGCAATCTGCGGCTAATTATGTGGAATGGGAAACACGTCTTCGGTGTAGGAAGGGGCAGATTTCTGTACAAGTGTCTGCGGTTTGATTTGACGGAATAGACTTCCAGGTAATTAACATACAGCATGTTTAGTTTTAAGAGAACGTGTTTGAACAACTGACTGGATTCAGTGATTAGCATGTGACAAAGTAAACAGAACTTGGGTTCATTTGTCAGTCCTGAACAACAGAGGAACTCATTATGGCTAAATTCACTCAAGTATGTTGTTACAAGTGGAGTAAATGGAGAATCAAGTTGTCATGGAAATATGAGCTCTGTTTCAAAACCTTGGTAAACTGCCTCGCTACTGCCTAAATAGGGAGCAGTCTTCTAAGGGGTCCATTCACACAGTTTTTGCATTAATAAAATGCAAGATATGGGGTAGTGGAATGAAACATTAAGAAAAAATGCAAGACATGAAGCAGTGGAATGAAAGAAAAAGCAAGGTAGAGCTGTGTTTTTAACTTATTTAAAGTTGAGCGCCACAGTTTTAGAATGGCAGTCAAACATGCCAGCCTAGCGCATGTTTACGTAAAAAACAAAAAAAAACAATGGAAAAGTGGCACACCAGAAAGCAACAAAATGTGTTTTTCGTGATCAGCCCTTAAGGCAGCATTCTTCAATTATGGAACATCGTAAGTGACCAATTTAGAGTGCTCTATATAGACAGCAACTAACGGCAAAAGCATTCCACATGGGAGATTCAACCAGCGTTTGATGTTAGCATGTTGCTAAGCTAATTACATAACAAGCATATAGAGGCTAAAAAACATATTTTTTTTAGAGTTTAGAGTTTGTTGCAATGTGCTCTGCCAACCCGATCTCACGGCAATTCGTGCATATTTTACGAGGTGGCTATTTTGTACAAATTTGTACGACCTCACTCATACGAATTTGCACAATTTTTGCTAAATTGTACGTATTTGACGAGTTGCCCAATTCTTATGATTTCTTACGAATGACCTACCCCTAACCCCTCCCCTAATAGCCGTCATAGTGGTTTCGATAAAATCATACAAATTCATACGAGTGAGGTTGTACGAATTCGTACGAACTAGCCACCACGTACAGATATGTATAAGTTTGTCATGAGATAGTGTTGGTTCTGCCCCTGCTGAAAAAAGAAAACATCTAAAACCAGCCTAAACTAGTTTCAGATTAGCTTACACCAGCCATCCTAAATTTGCCTTGAAGTAATATATAACTTTCAGCAACATTAAATGTGTGGTCACATTTACTGTTGATCAGCAAAGTTTCATGTGTGAAATTTGGTCATTTCAATAGGAATTTCTGCAAGTTTCGGATGGGGTGAAAAAGTTCCACTACGCAGATTTCACTCGTGATGCTTAGTTGAAAGATGAAAGATGCTTAGTTTGAAAGTGACTTGTTTTGAGTGGTAATTTATTCATACACTATTTACAGTAGACAATAGAACTTTTTGCCCAAAATTTTTTGCTGAAGATCATAATACTATTTAAATATACAATATTACTATATTTTAGAACAGCGAGATAATGTCTTAAAATAGTGCCTACATAGACAGCTTACAAGGTTTTGTGACAGACAATCTGGGCAATGCTTTAAAGTGATTTTGCATGGTTTTATAGAATAAACTACTCTGTGGATGATCAGATCTAAATGACACTTGTTCGAATCACAGAATGTTAAAAGGAGTATGAAGGCCCGTTCACACCAAGGACGATAACTATAAAGATAACTATAAACAATAAAAAATATTTTTACAGCCATCTACTTGTTGTTGTTGTTGTATAAAGTTAACTATATTAGCGTCCACAATAGGGGGCGATATTGTTCTGATAAAATCATTCTGAAAGGGATTCCAACTATATTGTTTCTCAATATCGTTATCGTTATAGCTGTGGTGTGAACTCTGCTATTCTTTAATATTGAGAACGATATTTAGAAATGAAGCTCTAGCGCAAGTTCTGCCAGGAAGATTCAATGTTACGTCACTCATTACATCCAGACCTAACCAATCATGTTTTAATTCTCAGAGTATAAAAGATCGGTACTCACACATATCTGAGTTCTCAGATGCTGATGCCAACATTACCTCCATCCTCCCCACCACCACCAAGATGGTTCCTGTCTATACCTCCCAGGGGGTCGGCTGCGCCCCTGCCTTCATCTTCAGGTAGGAAATGCAGAGTCCGTTACAATCGAGACGAGAGCTACGGACGGGGCCTACGCCAAAGAACCTCTAATTATAATACTTGCTGGTCTGCTAATAAACTTGCTATTTTATTGTACTCATCTAACCTCGCAAGTCTTTCTGATAGAACTATATTTTTATCGTTATCTTTATAGTTATCGACCATCCTTGGTGTGAACAGGGTTAGGGTTAATCTCTTTTATGCTGAACAAGAATTAATAACTATAAAGTATTCATTGCATTTTAAATCAAGTTCTCCAACTAGTGATCTCAGACTTCCTGCCATTCTCTAAATAATTTTCCCCCTCACTGAGAAAAAAGTGTTTTCTTCCTGTTTTATTTCTTTTAATGGAGAATGTGATGACTATTAAGCTAAATGTTTTGACACCTGACCGTTTCAGTAATACAGTATGTCTCTCACCGCAGCCCGTGCTGAACCATGTGACCCTGTTTGCTGATAATGACATTAATGTATATATAAGGAGAGTTTGGCCTCAGAGTGTTTTCTGGTTGTTACATCAGAGGTCAGGGTTAACAGGCTTATCCCAGCGGACTCAAAGATGCTGACATATTCTCTCAGCCTTTAATCATTTTACACACTTTCACAGGCTTACTCGGGTTAAGCCCAGAGCTTTGACCTCGGGACTAAAAAAAATTGTTTTATTATCATCCATTTCAAGTGGACAGGATATACTGTATATCCATCAACCACTTTACTTGAAATGTTAATTATAACAGACAACAGAAATAATCTGTCACTCTCATTGTAAAGCTTAGACTTTCGATTCGATTTGTAGTTACAGGGACTTCCATAAACTGAACTGACAACTACACAGCAAAAAAATGTTTGTCCCAGTAAAATTATTTAAAACAAGATACATTTGTTTTGAGAAGGAAATTTGTGCAAGATACATTTATAACATACATGTATTATTTCTTTATTTCTTTATTTATTTGGCTTAACCTCACTAAGTTTTGTACAAAAAAAAAATAAAACCTAAAACAATAAATTTTCCAATAGGCAGGGCTGTACAGTCCGACATACATGTCGCACGTCTGTGCGATGAATACATTTGCTGCAGTAGAATGAGTGCAATACAGTTTTCCATGTGTGTAAAACACAGCCACTTGTTTGTTTGTGAACAGCCCCCGCGCTCAATATCCTTAAAAAACAAGAGCAAATTTTGTTTAGCACAAGTTAACTGGCTGAGACCTACATACTGGCAAATCCGCTCACCATAAAGCCAAAGCTTAGGTAGGCCTATGATGTAAATGAGATTAATTGTGCGGTGTGTAGTTTAAAGTGGGCGCTCTTTTCTCGCTTTCTATAATCCATTCATAGTTGAAAAGAAAACTGCCAAATGAGCTAATGAGTGGTCCTGTGCAGCCTTCTACTTATAATAATAATAATTATAATAATAATTTGTTACATTTATATAGCGCTTTTCTAGGCACTCAAAGCACTTTACATAGAAGGGGGGAATCTCCTCAACCACCACCAATGTGCAGCATCCACCTGGATGATGCGACGGCAGCCATATTGCGCCAGTACGCCCACCACACACCAGCTGATTGGTGGAGAGGAGACTGAGGGATGATACCAATCGTATATATATGGGGATGATGAGGAGGCCATGATGGACAGGGGCCAATGGGCGAATTTGGCCAGGATGCCGGGGTTACACCCCTACTCTTTATCGAAGGACATCCTGGGATTTTTAATGACCACAGAGAGTCAGGACCTCGGTTTAACGTCTCATCCGAAAGACTTAAATAACGAAGGACTTTATAATGGTAATTTCACGCCATTTTCATTTTAAAAGTGCTTGTTTACCAACAGGTGGTAGAAATTGTCCACTATGCATGGCACATTTTCCATGTTATCTCCATGAATGAAAATGAGAAATGCAGGTCTTCTTTAAATTAAATTTTACTGAAGTTTAATGTTGCCTGGATTGTAGTCAGAGATATAGGGCTATGTAAATAAAATTGACTATGTTAAGCAATAAGTGTTACATTCCAGAAGTTTGCCATTTTGGGCAAAGAAAGAAATGTTTGTCTGAAAAACTTTTTTTCTTGTTAAGGGTTGGATATTGCGTGCCCTGTATGAGACATTATCAGTCCTTTTGCCTGTCACCTGCCTGTTTATATGACAAACTGCACTACTTAGATGTTTTATGATATATAACATACGTTTTATACTTGTGCTATAATAGTGCTAACCTCTGTAGCACCAGTGCTATGTGTAAAATAAAAAGTTAACGTACAACCCTGCCAATAGGGGTAAGAAAGTATTTAATAATTAAATATGAAATATTAGATATTACACAAGGTAATGTCTTTTGAAATGAGCTTCAAGCTAATTTAGGATGTATAAATATGGCAAAAAATCAAGTAGGCTGGAATACACTACACATCTTTTGCTCAGATTTTGCATCGATTTGCAGTCTGAATGAGTCAACAATAATAATAATAATTTGTTGCATTTATATAGCACTTTTCTAGGAACTCAAAGCGCTTTACATGGAAGGGGGGAATTTCATCAACCACCACCAATGTGCAGCATCCACCTGCATGATGCGACAGCAGAATTATTGCACCAGAACGCCCACCATACACCAGCTTATTGGTGGAGAGGAGACAGTGATGAAGCCAATTGTATGTGTATATATATATATATATATATATATATATATATATATATATATATATATATATATATATATATATATATATGGGGATGATTAGGAGTCCATGATGGACAGGGGCCAATGGGCAAATTTGGCCAGGATGCCGGGGTTACACCCCTACTCTTTATCGAAGGACATCCTGGGATTTTGAATGACCACAGAGAGTCAGGACCTCGGTTTAACGTCTCATCCGAAGGACGGTGCTTGTTACAGAAGATTGTCCCCATCACTATACTGGGGTGTTAAGACCCACACAGACCACAGGGTGAGCGCCCCCTGCTGGCCTCACTAACACCTCTACCAGCAGCAACCTAGTTCCCTTTCAGTCGGTCACGTTTGACGTACGTCGGAACTGACCGACGAATTGGGATCTGATCTCAGAGACAATCTACTTCGAGTGTATTAAAAACGAGCCAATGGAGATTGGCATGCGATCCACGCATTCCACGCACCGCCCCGCAGCGCGGGTATAAATAAGGAAGTGGAATGCTTGATCATTGCCTTTTTTTTCGGAGCCGAACAGCGTCATTGCTGTGTCTACGAAGAGTGTTATTCGAGTCTCGTGAGAAGGATTGCTGTTCCAGTGCGGGTGTGGCGGCGCTTTTCAGCGGGTGGCCGCTTCAGAGGAGATAAAGAGCTGGTTTTGTTGGTTGGCTGGGCGTTTCCATTTCTGAGTGCTCACGCAGGCTTGCACTATCTGAACTGCGTGAGCCGCGGTCATCTCCCTGAGTGCTTCAGCACTGAAAGAGCGGTTTTCCTTTTCTAAAAGAGCAACACGGTTTGACCCTGCGTCTTTTTCAAGATGTCATTCAAACCGTGTGTTTCTGGATGCGGTTGTTTCCTGTCCTCATTTGACGGCCACGATCTCTCTCACATATAAACATGTGTGATTGCGTTCGTGGGTGATCCATGCTCTCTCAGGAGAGCATGGTCACGTCGGCGCGTTGTTCGTCTCACCTTTCTCGTAAGGGCTCGAGCGTTCAGCGTGCCGTGTGCCGTCGAGCGCCGGCTGACAGCGGGGGTTGCCACGGCAACCCAGCGCGTCACTCGGCACTCTCTAGATGCGCGGTCCAGACTATGAAACCTCAAATGGGGTTGAGTCCCTTTCCTTATTCCCTGATCTAGTTTCTTTTCTGGTGCATCAGAAAATGACTACTTTAGTTAATAAGCTTTGGTGGACCTGAGGATTACAGTGGGGCATCCCCGCCGGGTACATCTCTTCGGGCCGCCACTCCTCTATCGCATCATGAGCATGCCGAGACTTTGTTCGTGGGTGGTTCATGTTCTCTCATGAGAACATGACCACGTCGGTGCGGTGTTCGTCTTGCCTTTTCATAGGGCTTGAGCGTTCAGCGCACCGTGTGCCGTCGAGTTTGACGGCCACGTTCACTGTTTCACATGCCTGCTGGTAGCTTACAGATGGGATTGCTGGTCTTTTTAAAACAAGGAGACCTAATGTTTCATTTGTGGCTCTGGCAGAGGACAGATGTCAATTGCTGCATCGGAGAGAGGGCTGTTATGCACTGGAAATGATGATGCTGAGTTTCCCACTATAATGGTGTGTGCTTTTGCTGAATCAGATTCAGAGTTGGCAGCCATGCTTTCCCGGGTGGCTGAGGCGTAGTGCAACGCTTAAATCGCCTTGCCTACCCCCGTGCCTTTTTTCCCGGATGGGCATTGGAAAAATGAGCATTATGGAACTATTTGGTGTCAAAATATGGAACACCAAAAGGGCCAAAATCTGTATAAATTTTTCCCTCTCTCACTACCCTCTGTCCTGCATGTACGAGGGTAGTCCCGACCCAGGGGTTATGCAGGAACTGCGTGCGGTGGTGGACCTCGCTCTCTGGGCGACGGAAGTCACTGCACGCTCCCTGGGTCAGGCGATGTCCACACTAGTGGTCCAGGAACCTGGGGCTAAACCTGGCAGATATGCGTGAGTCCGACTAAGTTCGGTTCCTTAACGCCCCTGTCTGTCAGGCTGGCCTCTTCGGCGACGCCGTCGAGTACTTTGCCCAGCAGTTCTCGATGGCCTAGAAGCAGACAGAGGTGGTTTAAAAAAAAAAAAAAAAATCCTAATTCGCAGCACCTCTGCCTGCTTGTCGCCGAGGGCGCCCCCCCTGCGTCCGCCTCTGCCCCTGCGAAACCCAGGCAGCAGCCTCCATCTGGGAGGCAGGGTGTCGGACGTAAGGGAGGCGCCCAACCCACTCAGGGCTTGCTAGTCTACAAGCAAGCGTAAGGGCAAGCGGCCCTGAGATGGGCAGCCCAGGGAGAACAGGAGCTGCTCCGAGGGAGTTGGTGTCCGCACCCCTCCCTCAACCCCCCGGAGGAGGACCGGGGGCCCTGACTGGTGTCAATACTCTGCCGCTGGCTCTCCGGAGTCCAGCGGTACCCACATTTTCAGAGCAGTTTCCTCTCTCCCTGGGCCCCAAGAGGGCCAGGTTGGCAGTGTGCGACGCCCCCGGGCCTTGTCACTTCTTTCCTCCCCTCCCTTCGCCAGGGGGCAGCAGTGTGGGCACCGAGAACGCCCCCGGGCCTTCTCACCCACACTCTGCCCCACCCTGGAATACTCAGACAACACTCAGGGCCTCCTCCGGGCCTCCCGAGTCGGGTCTGTCTATTCCGCCTCGCTGCCCCACCCCGGGTACGTCTGTGGTGCCGTTGGTCCCGCTTGTGCGGTCTCTGGGCTTCGGCCCCCAGGCCGTCTCGCTGGCTCATCCGTACCAACAGACTCGGCTACGCGATTCAGTTCGCTCACCGGCCTCACAAGTACAAGGGCATCCTCTTCACCTCCGTGCGAAGCAGCGATGCTCAGGTCTTGCGGTCAGAGATCGATGTCCTACTGGCGAAGGACGCGGTCGAGCCGGTTCCTCCAGCCGATATGAAGGCGGGGTTCTATAGCCCCTACTTCATTGTACCCAAGAAAGGGGGTGGGTTACGGCCAATCTTGGACCTGCGTATCCTGAATCGGGCCCTGCACAAGCTCCCGTTCCGGATGCTAACGCAGAAACGCATCTTCGAATGCATCCGTCCCCAAGATTGGTTCGCAGCGATCGACCTGAAGGATGCGTACTTTCATGTCTCTATCCTTCCTCGACACAGACGTTCCTACGTTTTGCGTTCGAGGGGAAGGCATATCAGTACAAAGTCCTGCCCTTCGGGCTGTCCCTGTCGCCTCGCGTCTTCACGAAAGTCGCAGAGGCAGCCATTGTTCCGCTCAGAGAACGCGGCGTTCGTATCCTCAACTATCTCGACGACTGGCTCATACTCGCCCAGTCTCGGGAGCAGTTGTGCGAACACAGGGACATGGTGCTCAGTCACCTCAGCCTGTTGGGCCTTCGGGTCAACCGAGAGAAGAGCAAACTCTGTCCCACGCAGAGGATCTCTTATCTCGGTATGGAGCTGGATTCGGTCAGCCAGACTGCGCGCCTCACGGAAGAGCGGGTCCGGTCGGGGTTGAACTGCTTGAATTCGTTCAAGAACAGGACGGCGGTCCCACTGAAAATTTTTTTCAGAGGCTCCTGGGGCATATGGCATCTGCAGCCGTGGTAACGCCGCTCGGATTGCTTCATATGAGACCGCTTCAACACTGGCTCCATGGCCGAGTCCCGAGGTGGCCGTGGCAGAGCGGCCAGTACCGGGTCCCAGTGACTCCTTACTGCCGCCAAACTTTCAGCCCATGGTCCGACGCTTCGTTTCTCCGGGCCGGAGTGCCCTTAGAACAAGTGTCCAGGCATGCTGTGCTCTTCACGGATGCCTCCTCCACGGGCTGGGGGGCCACGTACAACGGGCATGCAGTTTCAGGTCTGTGGACGGGACCTCAATTGCATTGGCATATCAATTGCCTCGAGTTGTTAGCGGTACACTTGGCACTGCGCCGCCTCAAGGGGCCGCTACGTGGCAAGCATGTACTGGTCCGTACGGACAGCACTGCGGCCGTTGCGTACATCAACCGTCAGGGTGGTCTACGCTCCCGTTGCATGTTCCAACTCGCCCGCCACCTCCTCCTTTGGAGTCAGAAGCATCTGAGGTCGCTTCGTGCCATTCACATCCCAGGTGCGCTGAACCAGACAGCCGACGAGCTCTCTCGCCAGTCGACACCTCCGGGGGAGTGGCGACTCCATCCCCAGGCGGTCCAGCTGATATGGGACCTCTTCGGAGCCGCACAGGTAGACCTGTTTGCCTCTCCGGACTCGACCCATTGCCAGTGGTACTATTCCCTGACCGGGGGCACCCTCGGCACGGATGCACTGGCGCACAGCTGGCCCCGGGACCTGCGCAAATATGCGTTTCCCTCAGTGAGCCTTCTTGCACAGACCCTGTGCAAGGTCAGGGAGGACGAGGAGCAGGTCTTGTTAGTTGCGCCCTACTGGCCCAACCGGACCTGGTTCCCAGAACTAACTCTCCTCGCGACAGCCCCTCCTTGGCCGATCCCCCTGAGGAGGGACCTTCTTTCTCAGGGACGGGGCACTCTATGGCACCCGCGTCCAGACCTCTGGGAACTCCATGTCTGGTCCCTGGACGGGACGCGGAGGTTCTAGGTGGTCTACCACAGGCAGACCTAGGTGGTCTACGAGGCGCCTCTACGCTTTGAAGTGGAACCTGTTCGTTGAATGGTGCTCTTCCCACCGGGAAGACCCCCGAAGGTGTTCGGTTAGTGTCGTGCTTTCTTTCCTGCAAGATGGGCTGGAGCGAAGGCTGTCTCCCTCCACCCTCAAAGTGTACGTCGCAGCAATAGCGGCGTATCACGACGCAGTCGAAGGTAAGTACATAGGAAAGCACGACTTAATCGTCAGGTTCCTCAGAGGTGCGAGGAGGCTAAATCCTCCTCGTCCAAACTCGTTACCCTCTTGGGACTTAACCCTCCCTTTGAGCCTTTGCAGTCTGTGGAGCTTAAAATCCTGTCAATGAAGACAGTGCTTCTGACGGCATTGGCCTCCATCAAGAGGGTAGGGGACCTGCATGCACTTTCGGTCAACGAATCGTGCCTAGAATTCGGGCCGGCCAACTCTCACGTTGTCCTGAGACCCCGGCCTGGATACGTGCCCAAGGTTCCTACCACTCCCTTCCGGGACCAGGTAGTGAACCTGCAAGCGCTGCCCTCGGAGGAGGCAGACCCAGCCCAGGCTTTGTTATGTCCCGTCCGCGCTCTTCGCGCTTACGTCGACCGGACTCAAAGCTTTCGGACCTCAGAGCAACTCTTTGTCTGTTACGGAGGCCAGCAGAAGGGAAAGGCTGTCTCCAAGCAGAGGTTAGCCCACTGGATAGTGGATGCTATCGTCTTGGCTTACCAGTCCCAAGACGTGCCTTGCCCGTTCGGGTTGCGAGCACACTCAACAAGGAGTGTTGCTTCTTCCTGGGCGCTGGCTCAAGGCGCCTCGCTGACAGATATATGTAGAGCTGCGGGCTGGGCGACACCTAACACGTTCGCTAGATTCTATAGCCTCCGTGTAGAGCCGGTATCTTCCCGCATCCTCGCCCCCAGTGGCCAGTAGCGCTAAGTGCCCGTTCTAAGTGTCGGCTTGCAACGCCACTCCCGCCCTCTGGGCCGGATACGTGCGTCTATTTTCTCCAGTTGTGTTCCCCGGAAACGGCTAACCCTGTCGAGCTCCTCCGTCACCCCTGCGGTGCCAGACGTTGCGGCCGTCTGACGCCAGGCCTGCACCCGTATGCTTGTGAAACGTGTGTGTAGGCTGGGTTCCATATGTAGCGGTCCCCTCACGGCTACCCCATATGTGTATTCTTCCACGGTACCAGCTGCCCTACTCGGCTAGCCCCGTGTCTTTCCCTTGACAGAGCCCGCTCTGTCGTCTCTGGGCGTGTTCTTTCCCCCCTGGGACCAGGCTGGAACCACCCCAGAGACTGCCATATGTTGCACTACCCTGCCAGGTTAGTCCTTATGTGTATTCTGCCACCTAGCCTTCTACGAAGGACGTGGCTCCGCAGCGTACCATCTCCCGAGACGGGCACGCTTTCCCAGCGTTATCCAATAGTCACACTGAGTGGGTCTTGCAGAAACAGCAGTGACTGACCTCCCTGCTTGGAGCCCTGACTTCCGTACCATCTAAGACGGTCCAGTGCGCTCAAGCAGGACGCTGGAAGGGCCAGCGCCCTGGCGTTTTGGTAGGGATCCCAATTCGTCGGTCAGTTCCGACGTACGTCGAACGTGACCGACTGAAAGGGAACGTCTCGGTTACGTATGTAACCCTCGTTCCCTGAAGGAGGGAACGGAGACGTACGTCCCGTCGCCAGGTGCTGTGCTTCCGCTAGGGGGCCGAGTCACTAGTTCGGCTCCTCAGCAGAAAAAGGCAATGATCAAGCATTCCACTTCCTTATTTATACCCGCGCTGCGGGGCGGTGCGTGGAATGCGTGGATCGCATGCCAATCTCCATTGGCTCGTTTTTAATACACTCGAAGTAGATTGGTCTCTGAGATCAGATCCCAATTCGTCGGTCAGTTCCGACGTACGTCTCCGTTCCCTCCTTCAGGGAACGAGGGTTACATACGTAACCGAGACGTTTTCCCAGTTGGTCTCCCATCCAGGTACTGACCAGGCTCAGTCCTGCTTAGCTTCAGTGGGAAACCAGTCTTGGGCTGCAGGGTGATAAGCCCTGGTCTATAGTTGCAGCAAGTTTTGGAACTCAAACTAAAGCTGCCCTCTTTCAACCATGTTGCAATAAAATACAATACAAATACAACATTAAAAGAACAGAACACGTGTAACAAATTAGCCCCAATATTTACAACTTCAATTGTAATCTGTCCATATACTGACCATGTCTACCACCCGTTTTTTTATTCACTACAACAACTACTGAGGTCATCTCCTGCACATCCCTGTTTGTTTCATCTGTGATGAATCTCCTAGCAACGAGGCATGTGTTCCTGTGTGAGTTTGTTGTTTTCATAACTATTTGAAAGTCTGGTAGTGTACTATATGATTATCAATCGTTTAGTGCCCAATTTTTCTCTGTAACCATTTACAAAGTCGGCAAGTGTATGATGCCTAGTTTTTTTTTTTTATCTGTCCAGATTTTTATGTAAAGTCATGTAAAGTATTCCAGCCTTAAGAGTCAACCAAGTTCACCTCTATTCAAAACATCTGCATGTATTCTTATTTATTTCAAGTTAAACCTCAATTTACAATTCTAAAAAGGCCAACAATAAGCTAAATCATGATTCCAGAGAAACCCTTCAAATCAGGAAGTGTATAGCTAACTTTATTTTCTTTAATCCAGAAACACACTTATCTTTGGACCATGATGCTTCAGCAGCTCATGTAAGCTGACTGATGGCCTAAAGTGAAGTACTCGTAACGCCAGCGTTGGTTAAGCAGGACTGAAATCTGCGTGGAAAAATCGATCTCCTTGTGGCCGTTGATCCCAGATCTGTTGGTAAGCTGTGAGCTCAGGCTGAGCGACTCTCACTACACTGTTTATGAGCCAAGAGAAGATGGGAAAATCAATAACAACAACGCTAGCTGGATTCATAATCATTTTTGATAGTTTTTCGTCCTTGCATGCTTTATCCCCCCTCTTGCTCTGGGGTTGTCCACAGTCCTCCAGGGTTAAGAAGTCACCCTGTGCCTGTTTTGTTTTAGCACTGAACTAATTAAATCAACTTTTTAAATTATTAGTTATCTTACCTCCAAAACAAAAAACAGATGGGCAGATGTTTCTTTCCCCCTAGATTTCAGGACTCTATTAAACGCAGAGCCTTAGAGACAATATAAATCATGTCTCTTTTCTTGTATGTCAGTGTCACTGAATCTAAATGTCTACCTCACTCAATTCCTATCATTTCGGTTTGCTTTATTGGCATAACTGTGGCCTAACTGTTCCCTATTCAATATTGCCAAAGCGTTCAATCAACACAGAAACGACACTGTTAGGAATGAAAATGAAAACAGGCATCAGTGAAAATGAGAATACAGACATACATAAACAACTAACAAACATATCCATAATACATGCATGCCTTTCAAATAGAATGATATGAATGTGTCAGTTGTCTATTAAAATAAATATACATTCAGATAACTGAGAAAAATGTTGGACAAATGGTGGCACAAATGTATGGAAATCTGGGTACAGCCTGCTGGGTCATTTTATTGGGTTATTTTCTTTTTTTTTTTTACTCTGCTGGGTAGGGTTTCTGTAACTCAGCTGCTGAATCATCACATACCTACCCAGCACTGGGTCAATGTAACCCAATGTTGGGTAGTCTGTGCCGAACCTGTTAAAACTGGATACATTTGTGTGTTCTGTTCTGAGAGAAAACTTCCTGAGGTAAAATTCCTGAATGGAATTAAGGTTTGTATTACATTACATTGTATTCCTATCAAATTATTACCGTACAAAGAGGAAAATTACTGTAGTCTCACATTTTACCTTTTTTTTGTAAGTCACAGTTAACGTCTGCTGGGAACGCTAGCCGAACGACGCGCCAGCACCATCAGGAAGTTTCACCTCCCGCCAAACGAATGGGCAACCAGGGCTGAAACACGACGTAACATCGCTGTCCTGCCACTGTGCGCTCCCCTGACTATAATAGGAGTGCTGTTGATAGTGTGCTAGTCTCGTGTAGGTCTGGACTCTATAGCAGCTTACATTGGCCAAGGACCAGCCAAGAGGATGTTGGACTGACATGTAACGCAACCAATCACAGTTCGTTTTGTTCCACATCATGTTTAGGGGCGTGAAAATGTAAAAGTCGATGTCCCTGCAATAACAGACCGGCGTGCATCTATAAATGATTCATTCATAAACGTTGTTCAAGTTTACTGCAACAATGGAGCCACGAACTTCACATACTTTTGAAAGTCCAGCGTTTAGTTGATTATGGTGAGTACTCATTGTCACAACCGTAAACACAATGGCGTTCTTCTTCCATGAGGGAATTTGGTGTCGCGGCATTGGTTTCCAGACGGACCGTTAAAGAACGCAACACACACGTCTCGCGGACATCCTTTAGAATTCAACCAATCAGATGACGACTTTGAAACTCCTGAAGTGTTTCCAGAAAAGTTTCCCATATGCATCAGACGTTGAAGTTTGCTGTTGCAGAGACTTTATTTGTTCCGTGGAAATCACAAAAGGAAATGTACCCAAACGTGTCCCTGTTTTTGATATACAATCACTGATTAACATCTTTGGTTTTAATGAGAAAATAAATTAAAATAAATAAACTATACAATAGTAGATTAGAACCCAGAACCTCTGGCATAGGGCGCTAGAGTCGCAGCTGTGATCCCGCTATGCACTTGACAGGTTGAAACTTAAATATCTGACAAATGAAATGGCACAAGGTAAAGCTGTTTTTTATGTAACTTTTCAAAAATGAATATATAAGATTGAACTGGTACAGCCTACTGATACCAGTTTTCTTACCACAGATTCCCATTGGCTGCTGTTGCTGCTCCTGTCACATCCTAAAACATTTACTAAATGTTGTATTTTATGACTTTAAAAGACTGACTTGTCATTGAATAAAAAATGTTGTGTATGAACTGTTCCTGTCCTATATAAGTATGTTTATAGTTTAGGGTCCGTTAGCTTCTTTCTAATTAAAATTATTTATAGTTTTACTTTCACAATGGTTCAAAAACAATTTTTATGTGTGCTTATATATAATTTGGTTTACTGTGAGCAGACTAGGAATATTTTTTTACTTTTCTTTATTTCTGTATCCGTTTTATTTGCTTTCTCCATTCTTGTCAACATAAAAGCTTAGGTGAGAAACAAACTACGCACTTACGGGCTGACTGGAGCTCAAAACATGTCTTGTACAATAACCTCTCATCTGTTATCACACAATGTTTTGAGAGCAGGCTTTAGTAAAGAGTAAAATGTGTACACTGATGTGTATAATTCTGAGGGTCTTAAAACATAAATTATACATCATAGAGTTAAAGCATGAATTTAAAGTTTAGTCTTTCATACCACGAAAAAATGGACAGCTGGGAAATTATTCTAACTTGGCTTTCTCCCTCTGAGACTCTTTATGAGTTTCACAGCCCTATTTAGAAATGCACCAGTTTTTTGTTAATACTTACTGCACAAAACGAGAAGACTGTCTGTATGTGGGTTTTACTAAAATATTTATTTGTTTCTATGACTATTCAAAGGAAATGAAATGCAGATACACTCGCAATGACACAATTATTGCCTATGTTAATGAGCTGTCCCGATGTCAACAACTCCTGTTCTAAATTAATTACTCAGTGGTGAGGTGTTTGTGGCTAATCATTCTAATTAACAGGCTCTGCACGATTTAAGCAGGTAGCCATGTTTATCAAGGCGCTACTGAATCTGTGTCTCCTCATTTATTTGCATCTCAAAACACCATGAGCATCTTGTCTTTGAGTTTAATGTGCTGCATTCATAGATCATCTGGTTTGAGGTCTAATCACTGTTCAATATACTTGTGACTGACATGTCACAGAGTACAGGATACTCGAACAGATTTGTAACTGCCACTGGAGGAAGAAAAGGAAGAGATTTATAGGCACTCATCTAGCCCACGCTCACTCCGATCTCATTAGTTAAACTATTGAAGTGTGAAAACTATTGCAAGGTCACATTTCATGCAAAATCAATGTCATAAATACCTTTATGAAAGATATATCATATTCCAGATGTAATTAATAACAATATATGTTTACATAATGTTACGAAGACTATTTAAAGGGATATTTCACCCAAAAATGAAAATTTGATGTTTATCTGCTTACCCCCAGGGCATCCAAGATATAGGTGACTTTGTTTCTTGAAGGCACAAATGAAGATTTTTAACTCCAATCGTTGCAGTCTGTCAGTTGTATAATGCATGTGAATGGTAACAAAATCTATGAGAGTAAAAAAAAATGCACAGACAAATAAAAAATTAAACCCTGCGGCTCGTGACGACACATTGATGTCTTTAAAAAACGAAACAATCGGTTTGTGCGAGAAACCAAACAGTATTTCAGTGATCACTTCTGGTGCGTGAGTTCTGTACACTATCTGATCACGAAACTACACAAGATCGTTTACAGACCTCACTTCTGGTGTGCGAGGTCTGTACACGATCTGGCGTAGTTTTGGGTTCAGATCGTGTGCAGACCTCACGCACCTGAAGTGATCGCACGCTCAAGGCTGTTGGACATAGTGGTGTATTAGAGGTAAAAAAATTATATAAATAGTAAATACTGTTCGGTTTCTAGCACAAAGCGATCATTTCGTGTCTTAAGACATAAATTTGTCATCACAAACCGCAGGGTTTAATTTGAATTTGTCTGTGCATGTTTTTTTACTCTCATAGATTTTGTTACCATCCACATGCATTATCTGACAGACAGACTGCAACGGTTGAAGTTAACCCTCTGGGGTTCTTCATTTATGGGTTACACTCAGGACCTTTGTGTCAAAAATGACCTGGAGGGCGGGATTAAGATAAAAAAGATTTAAGTAAAATCAATGAAATATATTTTTGTTCAGTAATATTTTTATTTTCTTTTTTGGTATTTTGAGATAATTTTATGATTTATAATTAATATTTATGCAATAATTATGACCCATTTTTTCCCATTGAATATAATAAAAAAAAATATATGTATATATAACATTTTTAATTTTTTTTATTAAAGCTGTATTTCATTTTAGAGTCAAGCCTAGGTCTCATGAAAGCAATTTTTTTAATGAGATCGGTGCCATCCGGTGGACACATTGAGCATTTTTATCATGCAATAGCACATTTTTACCAAAATAGGATATGGATCTTGCGTTTTATAAAAAAAAATTAATAAATCGTAGCTTCATCGGAATGGTCCGAAACTTTGTGACTTTATTGGTACTTGGTATATGAACACCCAAAGAAATTGGGGACAGGATTTGAAAAGTCTAAGTGGTCGTAAAAAAAATAGTCACACTCAGGACCTTCGGGTCAAAAATGACCCCCATAGAAAATGAATGGGAAATTAGTTTTTTTGTGCATACAATCTACAAATCAGCCAGGATGCAGAAAAAAGGACTCAACAGTGAAGGGGTGAATCTCTAAAACATCAAGAGTGCAAAACAGACAAAAAAACTCACTCACACACTTATGCACACAAAAACACAGGCACACACAAATTAACGCGTGCCATTCCAAAAGCTAATTGTGTTTTTGTGTGTGTGTTTTTGTTTGTTTTGCACTCTTGATGTTTTAGAGATTCACCCCTTCACTGTTGAGTCCTTTTTTTCTGCATCCTGGCTGATTTGTAGATTGTATGCACAAAAAAACTCTGTATTTTCATATTTTTGCCAATTTCCCATTAATTTCCTATGGGGGTCATTTTTGACCCGAAGTCCTGAGTGTGACTATTTTTTTTACGACCATATAGACTTTTCAAATCCTGTCCCCAATTTTTTGGGGGTGTTCATATACCAAGTACCAATAAAGTCACCAAGTTTTGGACCATTCCGATGAAGCTACGATTTTTAAAAAATTTTATTTTAAAAAATTCGGGTCAGAAATGACCGAAGAGCCCCAGAGGGTTAAAAATCTTCATTAGTGTTCTACTGAAGAAACAAAGTCACCTATATCTTGGATGCCCTGGGTGTAAGCAGATAAACATACAATTTTGCGTGAACTATCCCTTTAACTGAGGCGGTGAAATGACAGCTATTGCTTGCTGGGATCCTACCCAATACCTAAACTAAACAACTACTTGACTAACTATTAATAAGCAGTAATTAGGAGGTTATTAAGGCTAAAGCTACAGCTATTAGTTAGTTTATAGTGAGAACTGGACCCTAAAGTGTGACCAAAAATCCATCTGAAATTGGAGAAAAAAAAGACAACAACAACAAAGTAGATACTACTGCACCACAAATGTACAGAATGGTTTAAACTCTCTTTCTGCTTACTACACTATTTAGAGTGTGATTAATTTGCTAAATAAATAAATTAATTAGATGAATTTGACTGATAGCATTATTTTGTTATAATTTTTATCTCAGTAGATATTGCTATAATACCGTTATTATTGAAAATCTTGGCCACAATAACAAAAATCTGATATCATGACAGGCCCACACATTAAGCTTAAGCCTTCGGAAGGTTTGTTAAAGCTTCAATCCTTTGTTTGCCAAGTTAAAATTAAACTACAGGCCCTAAGGCTTGGCTTCACAAAACACGAAAATGTGTTAACTGTAATATATCGTAACAACCTGTTCCCCAACAGTATCTTTATAACAAACAGACCACAAGAAAAGTGTTGCTAAAATTATTTTTGAAATTGCACTCAAAATTATATTACACACAACATCTAACTCTGACATAACAAGAAAGCAAGAAATGTAAATGCATGAATGACCTTCAGCATTCAAAAGAATTGGCCAGAAATAACTGAACAACTATAAGACATTCAAACTATGATTTGTGCAGCAAGAATATTATAGATCTGTATGGTAACACTTTATTTTGATAGTCCACTTCAGACATTCTAGTACTAACTATACATAACTTTGCTAACTAGTGTGGACTAACTAGGTTTATTTCTAGAGTAGTTTCTGTACCTGTTTCCTCTGTTTCCATTTTCCCACCACTAGTTATTTTTTCTTGGTTACTGATTCTACTTACTTGTTACTACTAGGGGTGTGACGAGACACTTAGCTCACGAGACGAGACACGAGATTTGGTTCACGAGAACGAGTCAAGACTAGATTTTTGCACAGTATTTTTAAGAAATTTCTAAGAAATAGTCTGGAAAAACAGGTGCATTTTGGAATGCTTTAACTATACTCATCTTGTAATGAATGTAATTTCAGTTCTACTTTCTGAGAATGATTGAAAGACAACAATATACAAGCACTGAAACAAACTCAACTGACTGGCTTCTCTCCTCTATTTCACATGAGTCTCTTCAGACCTTACTGTTCATGAATTATGAGCTTCCAGAACTTCTGACTGAGGCTGTGTGTGACCTCCTTGAACTCCTTTTTTTGAACATGTTTTATGCTAAACAATACTTTTGTTGAGATTTTACTATGATTAAAAAGGTTATTGTATAAGAGAAGGCAGAGAAGGGAATGTTGCGACAGGTAGGACTCATTTACGTCAATACCATAGTATTTGATAGTAATATTGAGTGATATTGTATATTGTCTAAAGAAAGTAAAAAAAAGAAATGTTTTCTTTCTTGGGCTTTCAGGTTTTACCAGTTATGTTGTGACTTGAATTGTAATGACTATTACAACTATATAATGCTAATATTATGTATTTTAATGAATAAAGAGAACATTCATAATTGAATTATTGTGTGTGTTATATTGTATGTTATTTTTATTTTTTATTTTTTTTAAGTATATCTGCCTGGTTAGTCTTGTATTGTAATGATTTATGACTCTGATGTGTGCCTGTGATGATATACCAATTAATGATGGTAGAAAAAATACATAGAATTTTAATGAATTAAATATGTATTAAATTACAATTCAGTTTTTAGTGTACTCTTAAATGTGGTTTTATGACTAGTAGTTTCCAGCTAACAGAGATATTCACATTCTTTTTTTCCCGCAGTAAAGCACATATTCCGCAAATATTGCAGGATGTTTATGGCAATATGACACCAAATATAGAACATTTATCCACAAGACCAACTTACTAATCCACAAGAAACTTACTTTGCCATAAACATCCTGCAATATTTGCGGAATATGTGCTTTACTGCGGGAAAAAAAGAATGTGAATATCTCTGTTAGCTGGAAACTACTAGTCATAAAACCACATTTAAGAGTACACTAAAAACTGAATTGTAATTTAATACATATTTAATTCATTAAAATTCTATGTATTTTTTCTACCATCATTAATTGGTATATCATCACAGGCACACATCAGAGTCATAAATCATTACAATACAAGACTAACCAGGCAGATATACTTAAAAAAAATAAAAAATAAAAATAACATACAATATAACACACACAATAATTCAATTATGAATGTTCTCTTTATTCATTAAAATACATAATATTAGCATTATATAGTTGTAATAGTCATTACAATTCAAGTCACAACATAACTGGTAAAACCTGAAAGCCCAAGAAAGAAAACATTTCTTTTTTTTACTTTCTTTAGACAATATACAATATCACTCAATATTACTATCAAATACTATCAAATACTATCAAATTGATCTCTAACCAAGATGGCGGCGCGAGTAGATCGCGAGGCTCTGGTTCTCTCCAGATTCTGCAATTTTGCTGTATTTCTCCTGTTCTTCTCGGGTCTGTTCGCACAGAACAGTTGTGCCTTTACAACGTACACCCGCGCTGAGCTTTTGGATATTGGTTTGCGAATTTCCGACAGTTTTATGGACAATCTACAACTCCTTCCTGAGATCGCTAAGACACCGGTGACTCTGCACTCTACCCGGCCGGGCGGAAGTGCACGCAGAAGGCGGCGTGATCGTAAACAAAGGCGGGGGAGGCGTGAAGGAACGCGTGCTAAGCTAACGCTTACTCCTCATCGGCTCTCTTTACCCAGCATTTTCCTTGCCAATGTACGGTCGCTAGTGAACAAAATGGAGGAGATTCGACTCAGCATCACACACAGTAAGAAACTTTTGAACTGTAACGTCCTAATATTCACGGAAACCTGGTTAAACAGCGGAATACCGGACACCGCTATCGAGCTAGCGGGACGCCACACACTCCGGGCGGATAGAACATTAGATGGCTCCGGGAAGAGCAGAGGGGGCGGACTGTGCATTTATATTAACAAAGCTTGGTGCACAAACTCTGCTATTGTTGGGAGTCATTGTTCAGCTAACCTGGAGTTTCTCATGGTTAAATGTAGACCGTTTTATCTACCCCGGGAGTTCACCTCCACCATTATCACAGCAGCCTATATTCCACCGGATGCTGATGCCAAGCTTGCTATGAAAGAACTTCACGCAGCCATCAGTAAACAACAGACTGATCACCCGGAAGCTGCGTTTATTGTTGCAGGTGACTTTAATCATTCAAACTTATAGTCAGTGCTACCCAAGTTTCACCAGCATGTTTCCTGCCACACCAGAGGAAACAAAACCTTAGACCATGTTTACACAAACATGGCCGGAGCTTACGTTGCAACACCCCTCCCCCACCTGGGACAGTCAGACCACATCTCTTTGTTTCTCAGACCCAAATATTCACCCCTCATCAACCGCGTGAAGCCATCAATGAAAACCATCAAGGTGTGGCCTGCGGGGGCAGACTCCACACTCCAGGAAAGGTTTCTAAACACAGACTGGAGTATGTTTGCTTCTCAAGCCACCAGTGGCGCTCACACGGACATTGACTCCTACACCTCCTCAGTATTGGATCATATCAATACCACCATCGACAGTGTTACAACCCAGAAACAGATCACCACATACCCAAATCAGAAGTCTTGGATGAACAGGGAAGTACGACTCCTGTTGAAGTCACGCAACACTGCCTTCAGATCAGGAGATGCACAAGCCTACAGCGTATCCAGGGCAAACCTGAAGAGGGGCATCAAAAAGGCCAAGCACTGCTACAAGCTTAAGATTGAGGGTCACTTTTCCAACTCTGACCCTCGACGCATGTGGCAGGGCATCCAGGCCATCAGTGACTACAAACCCCCCCACTCCACCCCCGCAGCCACTGATGTCAACTTCCTGAATGAGCTAAATTACTTTTATGCTCGTTTTGAAAGAGACAACAGAGAAACTGCCACCAACCTCAAACCCTCAGCTGACCACCCACCAATCACACTCTCCTCCACAGATGTCTGCAAGGCACTGAGCCGGATCAGCGCGCACAAGGCTGCTGGACCAGACAACATCCCTGGACGTGTGCTCAGGGCATGTGCGGAGCAGCTCGCTGGGGTTTTTACAGACATTTTCAACCTGTCTCTCGCCCAAGCAGCTGTACCATCATGCTTTAAACGCACTTCCATTGTGCCAGTGCCGAAACACTCCAGCCCGAGGTGCCCTAATGACTACCGCCCTGTAGCACTCACACCCATCATTATGAAGTGCTTTGAGCGGCTGGTCCTGGAACACCTAAAAGACTCTATACCATCCACATTGGACTCACACCAGTTTGCCTACCGCAGCAATAGGAGCACAGAGGATGCCGTTTCCATGGCACTGCACTCTGTGCTCACCCATCTGGACCATAAGAACACTTATGCACGCATGCTGTTTGTTGACTTCAGCTCAGCATTCAACACTGTCATCCCATCCAAGTTAATTGCCAAACTTGGAGACCTGGGCATCAACACTTCAATGTGTAACTGGATTTTGGACTTCCTAACTGACAGACCCCAGAATGTTCGATCAGGATCCACCTGCTCCACGTCCATCACACTCAACACTGGTGTACCACAGGGCTGTGTGCTAAGTCCGTTTCTCTACTCCCTCTTCACCTCCGACTGCAAGCCTGTGTATGGAACTAATTCCATCGTCAAGTTTGCGGACGACACTACGGTGATTGGTCTCATCAGCAACAACGATGAGACTGCCTACAGGGAGGAGATCCAGCACCTGGCCACATGGTGCGCTGATAATAACCTGCTCCTCAACACCACCAAAACGAAGGAGCTCATCGTGGACTTCAGGAAGGAGTCAAGAGGCACACACGACACCATCCACATCAATGGAATGGCTGTTGAGCGTGTCTCCAGTTTCAAGTTCCTGGGGACCCACATCTCGGCGGACATGTCGTGGACGACCAACACCTCCAGCCTGGTCAAGAAGGCTCACCAGCGCCTCTTCTTCCTGAGGACACTGAGGAAGAATCAGCTCTCCTCGGCTATCCTGGTGAACTTCTACCGCTGCGCAATAGAAAGCATCCTGACCAACTGTGCAGCAGTGTGGTATGGGAGCTGCTCTGTTGCGGAGCGCAAGGCACTGCAGCGGGTGGTGAAAACTGCCCAGCGCATCACAGGGACTCCACTGCCTGCCATCGAACACATCCAGAGGAAACGCTGCCTGCATCGAGCTCGCAGCATCCTCAAGGACTCCTCTCACCCAGCCCACAGACTGTTTTCTCTCCTGCCCTCCGGCAGGCGTTTCAGGATCCTCCGGACCAGGACCAGCAGACTTAAGAACAGTTTTTTCCCCAGAGCTGTCTCTTTACTGAACTCAAACCCCCGTTGATCCACTTCCCTCATAAACTGCGAACTCTCCTACCTCACATCTGCCTTCACTTTGTTATTTGCACTACTGACTGTTATTACAGTAACAACTGTTTACTTTGCATTCTGCACCACCATACCGTAACTGGATTATGCTCATCTGCACTGCCGACTGTATTTACAGTAACAATGTTTACATTTGCATTTTGCACCGTACTTCTAACTGTAATATGCAACCACTTTCCACTGCACTTTTACACTTTCTTTCGGATAGCTCTGTCCATAATTTATTGTACTAACTTAATCCACTGCTATATTCCTCATATTAGCCTAACATATTATTGTATACCTCTAACTGTAAAATTCTGTTCAAAGTAATAGCCGTCTGTATATTTATTCATAGTACATAGTCACCTGTAAATTCTGTTTATAGTAATAGCCATCTGTATATTATATTCATAGTACATATTCACCTGTAAATTCTGTTTATAGTAATAGCCATCTGTATATTATATTCATAGTACATATTCACCTGTAAATTCTGTTTATAGTAATAGCCATCTGTATATTATATTCTAGTACATATTCACCTGTAAATTCTGTTTATAGTAATAGCCATCTGTATATTTATTCACTGTATATATTCATCTGTAAATTCAGTTCTGCTTATAGTAATAACCATCTCTCTACTTATACATATTTATATGTATTCAGAACATTTTTTTGTCCTTCACTTACGCAACCATTGTATATCCTGCACTTGCTGCTATTGCACTTCTGGTTAGACCTAAACTGCATTTCGTTGCCTTGTACTTGTACTTGTGTAATGACAATAAAGTTGAATCTAATCTAATCTAATCTAATGTAAACTGTACCTGACTGTCATAAAACTTTGAACACCAGGCACTGATGTCACTGCCATTACACGATAGGCTGAGAGGTGCATCACATGATCCAAGTTAGCCATTATGCTTTCTCCAATGATACAAATGCTATCTCACAACCAATTCGTACGTATTTGTCGAGGTGGCTAATTTGTACGAATTTGTACGACCTCACTCGTATGAATTTGTATGATTTGTCTGTGGTGGGGTTAGGGGTAGGTCATTCGTATGAAATCATACGAATTCAGCAACTTGTCAAATAAGTACGATTTAGCAAACATCGTACCAATTCGTACGAGTCAGCTTGTACAAATTTGTACGAATTAGCCACCACGTAAAATACGTACAAATTACCATGAGATCTGGTTGGATATACAGACCCTCTCCTCTCCCAAATATGACAATCTCTGTTGATCATACATCAGTTGTAGACTCGTTATTGCAGTGCATTGTGGGATTGAATGAGTGCACTCAATAACATCCACTGTGGTTTCGGACACCACTACAAATGGCTGTCCCCGTCAAATTGGGCCCTATTTAAGGGTATAGGGGGCAATTTCAGACACAGCCACGGTGCTTTGTTTTGTGTTTATTGGCATTTGAGTTTTTACGTGTTTGAATTTATTTTATACATGACAACTAACTGCCAACTACCAGTAATTAGAGTATTAGTAGACTGTCTGCTTAATATCTGCTAACACTTTATTTATGACTAACACTATAAGTAACGTCTCGGGTTATGACAATAACCCTTGTTCCCCGAGAAGGGAACGAGACACTGCATCATCGTGACGACACTTTGGGGAACGCCCCTATCTGCTAACACTTTATTTATAACTAACACTATAAGTAACGTCTCGGGTTATGACTATAACCCTTGTTCCCCGAGAAGGGAATGAGACACTGCGTCATCGTGACGACACTTTGGGGAACACCCCTCGAGTAAAGCATCTGAAGAAACAATGGAATCAGCCCAATCCTGATTGGTCTTGCGTATGTGACGGTATACCCGGAAGATACAAAGAGACGTCTGAACACAACAGAGATAGCGTTCTTTGCGATGAAGCGAGTGCTCTTTCTGATTGGGTGGACACAAGACGCAGTGTCTCGTTCCCTTCTCGGGGAACAAGGGTTATAGTCATAACCCGAGACGTTCCCCTTCGAGGGAACTCGAACTGCGTCATCGTGACGACACTTTGGGGAACGAGTACCAACTATGCCGCACCAATCATACCCAACCCAGTGTGAAGCTGGAACCCAGCACTAGCGCCAGGCATCTCAGGGAGATGCAGGCCGTAGTACCTAATGAAGGTGTGCGGGGTGGCCCACCCAGCCGCCTCACAGATCTCTTGCATAGAGGCTCCGGAAAGATGGGCCACCAAGGAGGCCATGCTCCTGGTGGAATGAGCCCTCACGGCTAAATGTGAAGGCAGATTGCACACCTGATAAGCTGTGGCAATAGCCTGGACAATCCAGTTACTGCTTGTCTGTTTTGAAACAGGCAGCCCCTTCTTGGGTGAACCAAAACACACCAACAACTGGTCTGACTTTCTCCACTGAGCAGACCTCTCCAGGTAAATACTCAATGCCCGCACGGGGCAGAGGAGGTGAAGTCTGCTCTCTTCCGCCGTCACTTGAGGTGTAGGACGGAAGGCCTGAAGAACCACTGACCGTGTCACATTAGATGGCACCTTGGGCACAAAGCCCGGACTTGGATGCAAGATGGCCTTAACTCTGCCAGGGGCAAACTCCAGGCAGGTTGGCGTGATAGCCAAGGCCTGGAGGTCCCCCACTCTCCTCAGAGAAGTGATGGCAAGGAGAAAGGCCACCTTGAAGGTCAGGATCCTCAGCCGACTCCAGCGGCTCAAAGGGGGCCTCAGCCAACCATCCAAGCACCACTGCCAGGTCCCAGGTTGGGACTCTGGAACGAGCCGCAGGCCTCATCCTCCGAACCCCACGGAGGAATCGTACAACCAGATGGTGCCTTCCCAACAGCCCATCACCTAAAGGTGCGTGGAAAGCCCCAATGGCAGCCACATACACCTTAAGTGTGGACGGGGAAAGACCGGTGGAGAAGCGGTCTTGAAGGAACCCCAGCACTGAAGCCACCGGGCAGATAACTGGGTTCACCTCCCGTGGAAAATACATTCCACTTCAGGCTGTATAACCTCCTGGTGGAAGGAGCTCTGGAGCTGAGTAGGGCAGGCCCTCCGACAGGCCCTCTCCCAGGTACTAGGCCCCCTCAGGGGCCAGACCCAGAGATCCCACACCTCTGGCCAGGGGTAGAATATCGTGCCCCTGGCCTGAGATATCAGGTCCCTCCTCAGAGGGGGACCGTCCAGCAGGTAGATGATGTCGGAGAACCATACTCGAGTGGGCCACCGGGGTGCTACTAAGAGAAGGCTGATGCCCTCCTGGTGGACATGCTCCAGAACTCCCGGGAGCAGAGTACTCGGGGAAAAGCGTACAGACGCAGCCTCGGCCACATCTGCGCCATGGCATCCAGCCCCAGCGAGGCCGGATGGGCGAGGGAGAACCACAGTGGGCAGTGGGACGCCTTCGAGACGCGAATAGATTCACTTCCACTGGGCCAAACCGCTCGCACATGGCTTCCACCACTTCGGCGTGGAGTCGCCATTCCCCGGGCCTCAGCCCCTGCCTCGACAGGATGTCTGCTCCCTGATTTCAGTCCCCGGGAATGTACATCGCCCTGAGGGATGACAACCTCCCCTGGGACCACAGGAGAACCTGGTGCACCAGTCTGTAAAGTGGGCGCGACCTCAGGCCCCCCTGGTGGTTTAGATACGATACAGCCGACATGTTGTCGGATCGTATTACGACATGGTCCGGAAGAAAGCTCCTCAGAGCCTTGTAGACAGCCAGCATTTCCAGGCAGTTGATGTGCCAGGAAGATTGCCGGGTCTCCCACAGACCTATCGCAAAGCGGCCGTCCATGACGATGTCCCAACCAGTGAGGGAGGCATCAGTTGAAACGGTTTTCCCGACAACATGATGCTCCCTGCACTGGCCCCCGGGACAGGAACCAAGGCCTCTTCCATATGACGAGGGAACGAAGGCATCTGCGCGTTACCCTGATCATACAGAATGGTTTTCCCCTCGAGGAAAACCCCCCCGGTTCTCAGCCACCACTGTAGGGGTCTCATGCAGCAGGCCAAGAGAAATCCTGTTGGACGCAGCATAAGTCCCATAAGTCATAAGTTCCAGCAGTCCAAAACTGCCACAGAGTGATGCTGTGGCCTAGATTCATTTGGAGACCATCGCCCGTATGAACTCGATACGTGCGGGGGACTATCGTGCCCACAACGTAGAGGATCCCATATGGCTCCCAGGAACATGGCAGAGTCTCAACCCCACGCGCCGAGAGCAGCCAAGGACGACATCTCAATGCCGAACTGCTGCTACTCGCGAGGGGAAAAAGCCAGGCCGAAAGGAGGAACCCGACAATGATACGCTTCGCCCCCGAAAGCGAACCTCAGGAATCCCCCGTGACACAGAAGGATGGATACATGGAAGTATGCGTCCTCTTTAGATCCACCGTGACAGACCAGTCCTCAGACTGGATCTGAATCATGACAAGGAAATACTCAAGCATCTTGAATCTGAATCTCCTCAGAGAACGATCCAAGTACCTCCGATCTAAAGTTGGACGCAACTGGCCATCCTTCTTAGGAACTATGAAGTACTGGATGTAGAACCCGGACTCCCTAACTGGCGGAGGAATATGTTCAAAAGCCCCCTTAACCAACAGGTAGTGTACTTCCTGTTCCCTAACCCGCACCTGCTCTGGGCCGACCACAGTCCAGACCACCCCGTTGAACTTCGGGGGAGGGGAACTGAACTGCGGCCTGTAACCCCATTCTACAGTACGCAGGGCCCATGCAGATATATTCGGAGGCATAACCATGCGCCAGAATAATCTGCTAAGCCTCGGGTGGTGTAATCGGCCGGCCTCGGGTGTCAACCGAGCCTCCTCCCCGACCCCCTGAAACGGCTAACCGGCAGGGCGAAATCGAGGAAGATTTTCGGTGTGTGTAAGCGCTTGCTGGACCGCCGCAGGTCTTGCTAGAGGCGGCTGGTGCAGCGCGCGTGCGCTGAGAAACGATGTGGCCCGAAGCATACTAGACGGTGGGAGCACAACATCGATTCCCAAAAGCTCCACAGGGGAGGCGACCTCAATCGCTCCTACCCGGGAGAGGCAGCTGGCCAGCAGGGGCCTCATCTAAGGGAGCAGCTCGACAGGGCCACAACACTAGGGCGGACACTGCGATTAGCAATTGCCTGAAACTGATGTGTCCCGCAGGCAGTGGTGGTAAGAAATGAAGTAAAAATACTTTGTTACTTTACTTAAGTATTTTTTTCGGGGATCTCTACTTTACTTGAGTATGTTTTATTTGCATCTACTTTCACTCTTACTCCACTAAAATATCACAGACAAAGTTTACTTTTTACTCCAATACATTTCCCCATGCCCGCTCCAAGTATTTATTACACTTGCTTTCCAAACCAACAAAAAACGTGGGTGCAGGAGAGAATCAAGCTAGTAAGCTGGTTCTCCCTGCATGCTGTCAATCGGTCATGGATGATCCAGTCGGGGATAGACTTGGAAAAGCTGACTAGGTTTGCCACACTAATGTTAGCTCAGTGTTTCCCAAACTTTTTTCTTTCGCGGCACACTATTTACTATGAAAGCATCGGTAACACTTTACTATACGGGTGCACTAATATGCATTAATTCATGCTTGACTAATGCACAGATAATCAAGAGTTAATGTATGACTCACAAAGAACTAAACTATTTATTAATGATCACTGCATCAGCAACTAATGAACATTCTATGATTAATAGATTAAGTAATACATGAATTTCTATTAATTAAATATGACAATGTATTAATTCCCTAATAACATATTATATTAACTAATATGTAAATTAATCTGTTGATTATCACAATAAGTCAAAACCATGCATTTCAACTTCCAGTTGTCTGCTTTAATTAATCATTCGATAACGATGTGCAAAGGTTTCATTATGTCATGACATTACTTGTTGAGGCACATCACTATTAACTCATTGTTAAGTAATATGTCATTGTGGTTATGGCTTTTGAATTCATTTTAAATTAGTTAATAGTATCTTGCACATCTTCTGTTTGATGCAGCTAATGTTATGGAGCATGTCTATTTTAAGTTCAACCCCTATACTGTGTTAAGGTGCTTCATTGTCTCTTATGATTGCAAATCTAACAAATTCTTAATTGCAGTATCTAATCTTATCATTTGTTCAATTAAAGCATTGCATATCACTCCCAAAATAATTGATCTGCTTAATTATTGATATTTACAGTTAATTTGAATATTTAATTTGTACTTTCGGTACTTGAGTACGTTTTAAATTGGATACTTTTGTACTTTTACTCAAGTGATGTTTGAATGGAGGACTTTCTACTTTTACTGGAGTCATTTTTTATTTAGGTATACATACTTTTACTTGAGTATAACACGCTTGGGCGACAGACTGATTAAAAGCATCTAACTTATCAAAGTCAGATAACATGACACTCAATTCCTCAGAATGAAATGTCATCATAATCACCCAACCCGTGCAACCTGGTCTGAATAATAGGCTGCGTAAAAAATACACCTAACTCCTCAAAGTCAGATAATATTTTAATTTAATTCCTCGAAATTAAATGCAGCCACAATATGGTGAAACATGGTCTGAATAATAGGCTGAATATCTAACTCCTCAAAGTCAGATCATATTTTATTTAATTCCTCAGAATTAAATGCAGCCATACTCATCAGACGATACTGTTTTATTGTATTTATACGGACTCGTAAACCACACGTTGCCTCAGCAATGTAGTTCAAGCCGTTATAATACAATTGGCTTTCATCCCTCGAGAAGAAAGTCAAACAGGCGCAAGGCTGAAACACCCGAAAGGCGCAAGGCAGCACGCGTCGGGATATTTTTCAATGAAAACAGCCAGCACCCTCAGGAGCTGACTGCATACCTCGCACTCAACAGTATCACATGCCTTCTCACCGTGTCACGTTGTATCACTTTAATAGCAGACCCGAACCTACGCGGCGCCTCTGCAACGCGAGATTGAATCTTGCATTAGGAAAAGGCGAGCCTCGATACGGAGCCCGTCTAATTCCTCAGAATCAGACAGCTCACGCATCGGGTCCTCCACCCCGGGGGAAGAAGCCGCAGCGCGAGCTTCCACACGGGGAAGGAGAACAAAGGAGCTGTCTCCGGGAAGGAGAAGATGCCTCAGCACTCTCAGGTTCCCTTGACAGACCCATCTGCGAGTCCATGATTGATCAACTGTGCTGCCTCAACAGCACGGGACCAGCCACAGAGTTTGCGAGCCTTGAATGCTTGTGAAAACAATGTTAGTAGACAACAACACCAAATACTCTTAGACTGACAACACAGAGCGCTAACGCTGAAGAGCAAAAAAGCTATCTCTGTTGTGTTCAGACATCTCTTTGTATCTTCCGGGTATACCGTCACATACTACGTCATCACGCAACACCAATCAGGATTGGGCTGATTCCATTGTTTCTTCAGACGCTTTACGCGAGGGGTGTTCCCCAAAGTGTCGTCACGATGACGCAGTTCGAGTTCCCTCGAAGGGGAACTTTGTAAATACATGTCAACCTATCCTACAAACCCCAACCTAGCAGTACTCTGAGAGTTAGTTTACATGTAGTTGCAAAGTTACTCATAGTAGAATAGTATAGTATAATGGTGTAACCATTGGTACCTTTTAAGTGCCCTTTCATCAAGCTAGAAATGTTTCTTGAACCTCAAATTGAACTGGATATCATTTAGCATAATCATCACTTGATTCACTTTTAAACTAAATTCACAGTTGTTGTGGAATTGAAGTGTCATGAAATCACAAGTAGTGGAGACCAGGGATGAAATTGACACCTTGTGTTTGAGTATCGGTAACTCAGTGGTTGTTTGTGCTATATCTCACAATATTTGAATGAATTGTAGCCACATTTGTCTGTTACAAATATAACTCACTTAGTACGTGTACAACACAATCACAAATTAAGTGAGTTAATGTCAAACACAAAGAGTAACAGTGAGAGGTAATTTGCTGAAATAAAATCCACACAATCTAAATTTATGCAAGAATGTTATTGAAGAACAAAGAATAATCAATTTTGAATAATTGAACAATTTTAAGTAACAAAAAACATTGTATTGTATTTCTTTAAGGACTTAAATTTAGCACAAAAACAACTGCTATGTGTGTTTGTGTGAGTGATCATGTGTGCTGTATTCCTGTCACAAAACAGTTCAGTCGCTATGTTGTCATCCACCTATTTTATGTGAATTTTGGGATATCACATAAAAACGCTGAATGGAAACACAGAGATGTGCATAATGTGCATTACAAAAAAAAAAAATTCTCAATTGAGGTGCATGTTTCTCAATTGAAGAAGATATGCGTATAAACTATGGAAACTATGGAAACATATTTACCACATAAATCCCTCAATGTGCAACAAAAAACTCACACGATTGTGTCTTAACAGGGGATGTGATTGATCATAAAATAATCATAAGGGGTCATCATAAGGGGTTGGTGTTACAACTATCCCCACCCATAACATCCATAACTTAGCTAACTGTTTTAGCATGTGGGTTTGAAATTAGCATAAATGCAACATTAAATGAAAAATAGCTACTTTAGATTATGCAGGTCAAATAACTATCTACAATACAATGATTGCTAGGCAAAACAATTATCTTGATAAAAATGTTTTACATTTCTCCCTGAAAAAAATGTTTTGTTCATAAAATGTATGCCACTTCTCCTGTGAGCTCAAAAGGGAGATGTGAGTGTGATATCGATGACACCATAGCTCTTTTCTGACTTTTCAAACTGTCAGTGTTACATTTAGACCCCATGTTACAACACTCCCCGGTCTCCCCTATATGAAACATGACTGAAAACACTTTTTGTACAAACATTGTTAGATGAATGTTGTTACATTATTATTTAATTAATTTAATTGTTGCATGTTTATGCCTTTATTTGTATTACTTAAGTTTACGATTCATGTGTTTTGACTGAGACTGCAAACCAAAAACAAAATTTTTTTTAAAGGATAACTGACTGCAAAACTACAATAAATAATGAACTAACCATGATTCATTGTTTTAATCTTCTGTTAAGGCTTTTTTTTTTTTACATTTTGAGCTGTTTTATAGGTATAACAAAGCTGGAAAAAATTCCAAGTACCCCCTGGGGTTCACATGCCCTCCATTGTAAATCTGTGTTATAGAGAATCTAATACCTTCCTCGAAACCAGTGACAATAAAAAAGTGTGAGTTATTCGATGAATTCAGAACCGTCTTTGCTCTCAAATCTTATGCAATATGTTCAAGTTATCAAAATCAGTTTGACAGTGTGTACACGTTGTGATATTTAAATGAAACACGAATTAGCAATTTAGAATAAACTGCATGTTAAAAGCAGATGAGCTACCCGAGACATCAGCAACTGTCCAAAAATTGCTCCGCTAATGTTCTAGTCCAGCTAATCACCGTCCTTATGTTCATTCATATATAAAAACCATTTGCCAAAACAGCCAGTTTCAACAGCAAGCATGACCGTTCTATAAAGACACTGCAGAAATTGCACTGGGATAAAAGATGGACCATAATGGCCGCTCAAAGTAATGTTGGCCAATCAATGTTGTTTCATCACGAATGGCATTTTTATTCTATCTTCAGGGGAAGGAGTCACACACAGAGGTGTGAATTATGAATGATTTTGATTAAATGCAGCTGCAGCATATGCGAGAGTGTTTTTGCGTGACTTGATTTGAATGGTTTGCAAAGTGATACTGTCGGATGCAGCGTGCGAAGGGTTCCAGCTGTGAAAAATGCATAACCATTTTCTCTTATCAACTCTGACACACAGACAAGTGTGTACAAAAGACACAAACACACACATATGCATACACGACGGCAAACTGAAAATGTCCATTAACATTTGTATTTGTATTCATTTACTCATCCTCTGAAAAGAGAAAACACATCACATCATTTGTAGCACTGTTATTAATAATAATATGCAGCCATAATCTTATGTCAGATATGGCCACATTTCAAGCTTTTTTTGTCAGGCATCACTCTGTATTTCAAAGTCTCATGAATATATAACGTGATCTTCTGAAAATCAATAAATAGTAATGAAAGCTAGAGACAATGGAGAAAGAAAACCATAATTGAAATACTATTGCTGCAGTATTTTTTTAAACAGTGGCTTGCCATCTATCAGAAGCGCTGACATTTACAAACAGGAACTCATTCATTGATAAATTTCATTTTTTTAATACTAATTCTAATAAACGTGGCACTGAGCATTCAAATTGTTTTTGTATAACAGCCGCTAAACTGTATATATGCATCAGAATAGCTAATGGAAGCCAGAAATGAAAATTTCAACATGACTTACTTTCTTACATACAAAATAATTTAAGAAATGTTTCCATTTTAGTCCGTACAATGAAAATCAATGTGCTCCAGTATTGTTAAGTTCTTCAAAATATCTTCTGTTGTGTTCCACAGCAATGAGAGTGCGTAAATGATAAATGATGACAGAATATTCATTTTGTTTCTGGACATTTCAAAAAGATCCCACGATGTTCCACACTTAATGTGCAAAGTTGAAGATTTAAACGTCAAAATACTCAACTCAACAACTTGTTTCAGGAAAGTTGTTCATCTTTCATGTCTACCAACTTGTATGTAAGCATTCGCATCATTTGCATTTACTGTAAAATAGGAACCAGATATAAGGACTGCAATGTGAAGACCAAAGTCTTGCAGCTGAATGTAGCATTTAACAGCTGTGTTTCAAACTCAGCAGATCTCAACACACGGCACTTTTAATTAGGACTAACACTTTGAAGGCTTCCTAAAGGCTCCCTCTAGTTATACTGCAAATACATTATTCAGTAAAGTGATGTTTCTTTGTGTGCCTTAATTTGTAGAGTTGCCTGGCAACTTACAAAGGCAATCTGGCTAAGAATAATAATTAAAACTCAAAAAGTTTAAATGTTGGCTTGACAAAGCCTTGCCTGGAAGTTTGAAACAGATTAAAATGTATTTAGACATCTAACTTATTATCTAGGCAGTTGCTAAAGTGTTCCGGGTGCTTGCTAAGGGGTTATGCTTTGTGGAAAGTTGACAATAGCACCTTTCATACATACAGTCTTTACTGGTAAATTACCGGTATGAGATCATGTGTGAACAGGACCAATACTGGTAAATTGGTTACGGCAATTTACCAGTAAGGGAAGTTATCGGTAATGTGCTCTGTGTGAACGCAGAATGAAGATTACCGGTATGATCACGTACGTGCTAACATAAGCTAAGCAGAACCTTTGGGCCAATCAAAGTTCTTATGGAGATGATGTGATTACTCTGCACTGTTAACAGTAAGCTTTTTTTATAGTTTTTCTATGTAAACATGTGAAAGATGATCATCTTTGACCGTGCCGCACTCGAAACCCGGCCTTCTTTTCCATTCATCAGCGTTGCGGCTCCGCAGTTGGATATTATATGCACGTCTTGTGTTTTTAAGAGCAAAAACTCATTCTCTTTCATTATCCCCTCATGCCTTGGACGTCAAAGCACTTCTCCTCATGTGGGCGAATGAAGAGAATGGTGTGGAATTTAAAGATCATTTCTGATGAATGAAATCACAGAATTTACCGGTATTGTTCTCTTACTGGTAAAAAGCCAGAACGCTGTTGCTTGAGAGAACAGCATATTTGTGTATCTACCGGTAAAGTCATTCTGGCAATTTTACGGTAATTTACCGGGATTGCTATGTGAAAGGGGCTAAAGATTCCGGTCACTTACAAAAATTCTGTCAAGTAAAAATAAATTATTAAATAAATGAATAAATTAATTAAATAATCAAATAAATTAATAAATGTGTTGACCAGCCAATAATAATGAGGGGATTCAAATGTGATTTGTTTTTATAAAGCTAATACTATTCTACTACTCTCAGTGTCTGGGACAAGCTGCTTTCTAATTGTAAAAACAAATCAAAGTGACATAAAACAAAGAAATAATGCAACTTTGTCATAATTTGTTATACTTTTTCAGTCTTTTCAGCAACAAAGTTTCCAAAAGGTTGTGACATTTTTGATTATATAAGCCAGGCTGTTAAATTATGATTTCTTATACATACTGAAGTTACTGTTTGGCTAAATTTGCTTTAACTTTGCTTATTTGAAAGAAAATAAATAAATAGCACTAATATAAATTAACGCATTAATTAATGAGTTAATTAATGCGTTAGTTAATTTTAGTTAATTCTTGATGTGGTCCATCGAGTGTTTTTACACCATACAATCCTAGTAACACCAATTATAAAGTCTGCGTCTTAAAAACCTTCTGAAATATGTTTGCACAACAGTACAAAGGAATATCAAAACAGCAGCCGGTCTAAATATGAGAGCTTTTAAATTACATTTCAGCTTTCTTCTCTTTGAGATTTCACTATTATACTGGCCATGAACTCTATAGAATCAAGTCCTGACACACTGTTGCGTCCGGCAAGATTCTGTGACATTGTCATCTTTTAAATAAACCCAACAGTGTGTGTAAGTCTTGACCTTACAGTCTACAAAGAAAGTTTTAAAGGAGCCCAGTTAAGCCCCTTGTCTCGATTGTCGCTAGAGCGTGTATGTGAAGTTTTGTGAATCTCAAAATACCCCACAGATAATTTTTTATAGCATGTTAAAATTGAAATCTTTTCACACTGGGTAAACTGATTCTTGGGTTATATCTTGTTTCATGTTTCACACCGCTCAACAATTAATCCTGGGTATTCATAAGCTGACATTTCACATTAACATTGTAATTTGCATTTTGTGGGGTCAGTGGCATTGATTGGGTAAATGCAGCACATGACCTATTTACATAAAAGCTCTAGCATCGCATCCTTGTATTGCCGACTGTACTATTGAGTTTATACTGAATGGATATTTCAGACTATAAAGGTGAGAATGAAACGGTCTCTTCTTCACTCAAATTGTTGCGTTTTCTGTCAACATTTGAACATTTTCCTCTCAAACGCTGAATTTACTGTTTATATACAATGTGCAGTGTTTCCGTGACTGTCCAAAGCACGCAAATATGTGTATGAGATTGATTTTCTGTTGCTAAGCGTCTAGTTGTAACATTCTAACACCGCATCGGTTCACACTGTACAAGTTTGGCACTGCAATGCAGGGTTAACACTGCAAAAGCGGTGCTAACCCTGCTCCGGGGCAGAGTTTTATAATCCCAGGTAAAAAGAGGTGCTAACCCCGCTTCTAAATTACAAGTGTGAAAAGTGTTTAGACAGGCGATAACCCAGGGTTGTCGTTTGCATTATGTTTGTATTTGTTCTAGTTTTTTTGCTGTCAGTTTGTTGATTAGTTAATTTCTCTCAGTTTCCCTGCCTGTTCCTCTCCATGGTTACTAATTGATTTAGTTCTGTTCAGTTGTGTCTAGTTAATTAGCCCCCTATTGTTTGCTGTGTATTTAAGGCCTGTGTTTCTTTCAGTTCATTGTCAGTTCTACGATGCGTATGGTTAGGTTGTTCTGCTCATGTGTATTGTTCCCGAGTTCTGTGCAAAAAAATACTCAAACTGCTTGCATTTAGATTCTACATTTATATCCTGCATTCATCCTTTATTGCAACCAACCTGGACAATAGGCTGGTTGTTTTTACACACTGCGAACACACATCAGTGTTCAAACACCTTATAAAAGTGAATTTTGCACAATAGGTCCCCTTTAAACCCTTTAAAGAAAGTGGCATGTACTGTAATATTGCATGGGTTAATGGACTAGCCATAAATAGCCTGCCAAAAAAAATGAATAAGAAGAAAATAATTCTGTATGTCTTTGATTATTTCTGTGGGCAAGCCACATATAACCAGAACAGACAAATTCGATTTTCAACTATACTGTTCGCGTTTTAAGTGCCACTTGCTTACCCTGTCAGGAGACCTGCGATCTATCAGTATTCAGCACATAGGTACCCAGCACAATGACAACTGCTAAATGTCACAAAATATCACAATTCAATTCACAGGGCTTGAGCAAAATATCAGTGTTCTTTTTCCCGACGCTGGTGCTCTTTAGATTCTCACCACAAAAGCAACGTTTTGTGGAACGAGTGGCCATTAATGCCTTTGTACTACTCTGAATGCGGGGCCTTCATTTTGTCTAAAGCTCACGGTTGTGGTTAGAGGGGTTTTAAATGAAAGGCACTATTATTTCTCGTGGTAGGGGTGGAACATGTAACCAGCAGGTAGACAATAATGGACAAAGTAACTCAGGCAATCTGCTGCAATTAAACCCTATATAAACTGTTGCTCCCTGCAATTAAAACCAGCCTCTGCTGTTAAGAATAACATGCAAAAAGCATGAGATGGATAAAAGAGAGAAAGGTGGAAATCATGTTCAAAGACCTTTGCTTTTTATGTGATACCTTGATTTATTTGATGTTATGAATAATAACTATAATAATAATTCAGAATTTCAGAGAGAGAGAGAGAGAGAGAGAGAGAGAGAGAGAGAGAGAGAGAGAGAGAGAGAGAGAGAGAGAGAGAAGAAAATACAGAAAAAAACACATAGCTTGTTTTTTTATGAGCTAGTTCAACTGATTCACAAATCAAACTGACTGATTCTCCAACGAATCAATCCAATTATCAATTCACTGGAGGGGTATATTACGTGAATAATGGCTTACATTTCTCATACAAAGCTATAATATTACTTCTCAGGCATCGAAAATAGCGAATGAGCTTTTTCCATTTTTTTTGACTGACAAACTGTCACTATGAATTGATATTTTATGCGAAAGAGCAGCGTGCAGATTCCTTAAAATGTTCCTTTTATTAAAATGAAAAAAAAGAAGGTGAGTAAATAATAGAATTTTCATTTTTGGTTGAACTATCCCTTTAAGTCTTATTAGTTAGCATGCTGTAGGACATGCATGATTATTGTTATTTCGTTATTGCAGTTTTCTTTTCCCTCTTAGTGGAGGGATGGACTCAGTTTATATCAGCATGAAGTTCAAAGCTAAGGCCAGTGGACCTCTTTTCCATGCCAGGTTTTGATCTTCCTCTGTGTTCTTTTTTTCCTCTAAAGTGAAATATCGCCTTTGACTCGTCTGCCCAGAGGCATCATTGATTACCGTGCACTTGACCCAAATGAGCAATGCAGTCCAACAGATCGACGCCACCATCAGCAAGTCCGAGGCTTCCTCTGTCTGCATTCGGCATGGCATCAACATGATTGACCACAGCAAATAATCTTCAAAGCATTAAACTAAAATGGCCACCGGTTCTGTTCCATAATTAAGCAGGACTTGGTGTGGGAGGTGAAAACAGCAACACAAAACGATCAGACATTGAGATATGTGGCAGAATGAACAACTGCTCCATTCGTTTTCTCTTTATTAAAAAACAACGTGAAACGATACCTTAACTCAACAAATACAAGTCCCTGGCTAGCACAGCTCTGTTGTTGAAAGTCTATTGTGCTCTTCGATCTGTCTCACGCAATCAGCCTTGTTCAAGGAGATTTGGGAGAACCATTGATTTCTACCACAGAAGCAGCCCACAATGGCCTTTTGTAGAAAATGATCATTTTCAGATTTTCTGAGGCGGTACAGGTTTGCAAGGAATGGGTTTATGGGCATGTCTTATCCCCCCAGAAGCTGATGTCTGAGGAATGCAAAAAGATGAATTAGCATTTAAATAAATAAAACGATAACAAGCTGTTATTTTCTTCCATGCTGATCATGGATTTTAAAAAAGCTTTTGCGCCACCATTAGACTCATGCAGGAGGTTTATCTTTAATCAAGGGTAATTTTGCCCACAAACTGACCATCTGATTCATATTGCACACAAGCATTTTCTTGATCTGGTAAACTTTAATCTGATTGGCTGGCTTTACACAACTTTTGAAAGAAAGAACAAACAAACAAACAAACAAACAAACAGGTATTTTATCAATCCATAAGGGGGAAAGAAGGTTTTGTTTACAATGAAGGCTGTGCTTTTGATGATGATGAAATGATCAGTACAATTGCCAAAGTATAGCAAGTAAATTAGATACCCATGAGCAGAACAGTGTATGATCAATAAGTTATGGCAACAAATGTTTTTACATTGCTTTAACTCATCAAAATAAGTTAAGCAATTTTCAACTTTATTTAATACGTTATACAATATTCAACTACTTTAAGTCAGTAATTTAAGTTGAAATTACTTAAACATCCAAGCTGACAGTACTTACAAATTTAAGGCAGCAACCATGTTTTAGAGTTCGAGTTTGTCTTTCTGTGAGTATTCACAATAAAGTAAAGGAACAATCTAGTTTAACACACATGTACAAAAGTATTATGGGGGTTCCATGCGGTTTTGAAAACGTTTTATATCTAAATCAAAAAAGTATACACATATATATAATTTTAAAGACCCATGTTGTGCATGGAGTGATCAAAAAGTAATAGTATATTACACTTTGAATACATATGAGTGTACACAAATATATCTCAAATATATTTTTATAACTATTATACATTTATATCATTAACTAAACTGTTTTAAAGCTTTTTTTATTTTATAAGAAATAAAGTAATCGTCACACTATTTTTACGTTTTCCTTTCAAGAATTTATTTTTAGCCTTTTAATGAGAAAGAGAAATTTATTAAAAACATATTCATCAAATAAGATGATTAACTGCTTTTAAAAAAATATATAGATCCAGACAAAAAAAAAAAAGAAGAAGAGGAAGAAGAAGAAATTGACCCTTTCTACAATTGTTTGCAGAGACTGTCACTTCATCGTTATAGAGTTTTCCAAACCGGCTATTATTATGCTATCATCTTTAAAACCCACTAGTGAATAACACGTAAAAACAAAACAAACCGCTACTGGTCACTACACATGTCAGTTTGTCTCTTCCTGAGTGGATGTTTCTTGGTCAGGAGAGGCTGCAATGTTGATCAAATGCAGTTTAGTCAAAAGTCTGACTACACAACACTGAGCTTATTCTAAGTTATGAATCAGGATTATGAATGAAGTTAGGCTACTTTCTTTTTATTCTCCAGTTTTTGTTTAAAGTAGAATTTGAATGCATGTCATATATGATTTAAACCATTACACATTATAATTAATTCAAAATTATAATCAACTTAATTTCCTGGGACTATTTCCTCTGGATATGATTACAAAAACTGTCAGAGACTTTTGTATAGGGCACTTCACTATGTGTAATTTAAAGTTAACCGAAACATTTAAGTGTTTTTTTTTTTCTCCCCCTTCTGCTTGGAAATCGTGTGATTACACAGTCAGTTGAGAGGATCTAATTGCACTGAAAGATGCCTGTGAGCGTTGAGAAAGAAACATTAGCATATTTGAAAAGTCTGCACATAATGATGCAAATTCCCTTTGAATTTTAGAGACGACAGGCAGGCTGAACGTACTGTGCAATTATATCTTATTTCCATACAGACCAGCATGCAATGCTCTTCATCCACCTGCCGCCCACTATCCCACTCCCACAGCCCAGTGACACGCACTCGAACACAAGCACTTACTCTCACACACCGCCTTTAGTGGATTGGACTCCTAAGGATACATGGATTTTCAGATATTATTTAATCAAAAACAAAATATTTCAAAGAAATCATCCTACTCACTTTTAAAGAAATTTAAAGTCACCATGAAACCAAAATTGACAACTTTGACAATACCTTTTTTTAAATTAAATATTGCAGTGTTTATTATAAATTATTTATCCACACACATTACTAATTTACGGAGCCCTGCACATGATGTGCAAGAAAAAAAAAGTCAATTGTGCGCACGATTTACTTATTCGTTCCCTCGATTTATAAATCATACACACAATTTACTATTTCGTTCCCTTGATTTAAAAAATCATGCGCACAATTTACTATTTCGTTCCCTTTTTTTAAAATAAATCATGCACACAATTTACTATTTAGTTCCCTTGATTTGCTAAATCGTGTGGATGATTTACTAATTCGTTCCCTCGACTTGCTAAACCGTCCACACGATTTACTAATTCGTTCCCTCGATTTATAAATTGTGCGCACAATTTAGCAAATCGAGGTAAATCGTGTGCATGATTTTGCCTTTTTTTGTATGTGTGCCCCGTCATTTTTAATCAAATTGACTTCACCTCCCTCCAGGGATATCTCTTCTCTTCTCTTTACTGGCGTGAAGGCGGGACAACCTGTCAATCACATGAGATCACAGCAATAGCAAACCACAACTATCCAATCAATTCCCAATAGACCAAATCAAGTCCTGCTCTGCATTTTGTCTTGTTCGAGAAGCTGTTTCACTCAGATGTACATCACAATAGGAAAGACAATATTATCGTATAATCAGTGCTGGGTAGTAACTAACTACATGTAATCTAGATTACGTAATCAGATTCCAAAAAAATTTGTAGATTTAGATTATATTGTTTCCAGCACACTGAAGTTAACACTGGTTTCCCACTGAAGCTAAGCAAGGCTGAGCCGGGTCAGTACCTGTATGGGAGACCAACTGGGAAAACTAGGTTGCTGCTGGTAGAGGTGTTACTGAGGCCAGCAGGGGGTGCTCACCCTGTAGTCTGTGTGGGTCCTAGCACCCCAGTATAGTGATGGGGAGACGATAAACCAAGGTCATGACTCCCTGTGGTCATTAAAAATCCCAGGATGTCCTTTGATAAAGAGTAGGGGTGTAACCCCGGCATCCAGGCCAAATTTGCCCATTGGCCCCTGTCCATCATGGCCTCCTAATCATCCCCATACATATATATGATTGGCTTCATCACTCTGTCTCCTCTCCACCAATCAGCTGTGTGGTCGGCGTTCTGGCGCAATATGGCTGCCGTCGAATCATCCAGGTGGATGCTGCACATTGGTGGTGGTTGAGGAGATTCCCCCATTCCATGTAAAGCGCTTTGAGTGCCTAGAAAAGCGCTATATAAATGTAACAAATTATTATTATTATTATGATGTTTGAAATATAGACGAAACCAACCATTGGATTTAAAAATTAGACCCAAACATAGGTTGAAACGACCCAGCATTTTTTAGAGTGAAAAAATAAAGATTTTCAGTAAATAATAATTTAAATGTATTTGTTTGGAACAGATAGTAATGAGCACAGTATTCTTGAGATTGGTTAAAGAAGGAAATTTGATTGAAAATCCTTTCATGCAAGGTTACTGGAGAACTCCAACCATGTAATCCTCGCCATAGGCTGTGTGCGTGCGCTGTCGTCTTCCTATCTCTCTTTCTTGCATTAAACACACTCATACACACTTACACTAACTGACATCCTCTCATAGTCCGCATCTTGATTCACAGCAGTCTTCGCTGCATTGACTCACTGTAATCTATTTCTCAGCAGGTCTCTGACACAGTCTGATCAGCTTCGGTACTCCACACATCCAGGCACAGTCCACGGCTCTCAGGAGAACATATGTCTTCTTAGATGACAAAAGCACTGCATCAAGATGAAGTCATTAGACGCTAGAAACACAGTTACCACTGCTCCCCCTAACGTTACTCTTAAAACATTAATTATATGGAAGGAATGTGAGGGAGACATTTTAATACTGATTTTTTTCATGCAAAGGTTGTGTCAGGATTATGTTCTAGTCTGTTTAGTTTTCTTTGTGTTTCGTTTTCATTATGTTTCCTGTTCTGCTTTGCTTGGGTTCTGTCCTGTTCATGTTCCCTGTAATATTAAAGGGGTACTTCACCGCTGGAAAGATGAATGTGTATTTAAGTTGGGTCATTTATGTAGTAGAAAGGTGAAATTATTTTAGAAGTTGGTGCCTTCTAGACTGAAACAAGGCAGACAATTTATTTTTGGCTCATATGGATGAAAGACAACAACTTCCACAATGCACTTGCTTCGCTGCCCTATGAGGCCACTCCCAAGCCACACCCACCGGTTACAGCTCTTGCCCACCGCGGCACCACCAGATGATCGCGGAAGATTTGGTTTAAAAGCGAAATGCACCTATTTAAGTGAGTTTGTCATTGTACCGTTTTGTTGTTGTGTTTTCATGAACCCACGATTCAAGCAAACCGCCCCTGAATTGGCGCTAGTTTTAAAACCGAAACTAAAATGAGCACGGTCAACCAGCATTCATTCACTGCCTCACAGTCATTCACGGTGCGTGTCTGGCGCGTTTTCAGTTTATGCGTATGGAAGTGTAACTTTCATAGGAATGAATTGAGAACACTCGCTTTGCTCCGCACCGCTCCGTTATGAATGCCAGAGCGGCCGTCTGTGTCTCACATTCTGTGAGTGAGATCCCACCCCTATGGGCGGGTTGAGAACATACGGAACAAGCTCCTACTACTGGCTGTAGTCTCTAGCCTCTGGCCAAAAAAAGCCTCCGATGACGCAAAATGATATTTGCGTCATCGGAGGCTTTTTTCCAGACATAAAATACATAAATCTCTCCTCTCAGGGGGATATGGGGGGGGGGGGGGCACGATCAATCAGATATACTACCGGGTTTCTACTGATACAAAGCTTAAGCTGTGTTTAAAATCGCCCCCTATACCCTCATTCACTACTCCCTATTAGTCCACTAATATTTCCGCTTGAAGTGTGAAGTGTGAATGAAAACTAGTTATTGAATTTGGTGCAGACACTTTTGTATAGTTCGTTCTTCCTGTTTAATAATTAATTGAAAATAGGAGTGGGCAATATGGACAAAATCTTATTTCACGATATGAGAAATTTAATTTAACGAGAACAATCACAATATAGTTATTTTGTGTTATTTTATCTAATTTCTGATATTCTGATACTTTTGGAAGGTCTTAATCTTTTCTTGGTCTCCGCAAACGGACCGCATTTGTTCTCGGTCTTGTCTTTGTCTCAGACTAAGAGGACTTGAGGATTGGATGTAAAACTTCCTGCTTCAAATGCAGTTAATAACATATTTGATTTATTTTGTTACTGTTGTGCCGGTTCAGAAATGAATGGGGGGTAGTGTCAAAAATGTCAACAAAATGAATACAAATAACCAAAAAAGATATGATTGGAAAAAAAAGTACTTGTATGAGAGATTGTTTTTTTTATTATAGCACATGATATAATTTAGCAAATATAACAGGAGCAAAAGAGCTGTTCTAACAAATATGAGCATGCTTGCAAACGTGATATTGATTTTAAATGCTCAAACTAAATTTTACTTTTAAACATTAATTATGCAGCTGTAATTGTAACAATTCAGATCCAACTCCTGATTTAATTTGATTGGTAACATCTCTATATAGTGTCTTATAGTGTTTATTTATTAATACATTCCTCAGCCAGTAAATGTGGATCTTTTTGATTAATTTAAGGAGTCTAGTCTTGGTCTTGTCTCGCCTTGACTTGGTCTTGTCTTGGTCTCAAACCCTCACAGTTTTAGTCTAGCCTTGGTCTCAGCACAGACTCTTGGTCTTAACTTGGTCTCTTGCCTACAAAACACTATGAATACGAACGGAAATGCTATATTCGCCATGTTGAAATAGTCATTTGATCTATGACATCAGCAGCTATTCTAGTCAGTTCTAAAGTGTCCGTCGGATGTACACTTCAGAATCACATCGGAAGCTGAAGGTCATCAGGGTATTTTTTGCCTGCTAAATTAAATACTGCTCATTTGACATACTGCTTTTGACATAATATGTTTTAAGTAGACATATAAATCAGAAGCAGGGTAAATAGGTTAATGACATTAATATGCACTTCAAGTGAAGTCAGAAATATTGTAATGAGCTCCAAGTACATGAATGACTAATGACAACGTTGTATAATTGTGGGAAACTCTAAGTTGCCAAGTTGTGACGTTGGAGGGTTGTGTTGATTTGACACACTGCAGAAACTATCTATAATATAGATGCTATATAATACATCTATAATATACATATAGAAGTCAGTGAGTGGACAACAAGTCTGTGGTGAGTTATAATGAATGATTTTGGAAGTTATTTTAATTTCACATGCTATTTTTTAAAGGTTATTTTAAAGATAAGATTTTAAAGGTGTCGTACAGAACAGCTGATAAACAAAAAGTTAATCATTGACTTTCAATATTTGATTTACTGTATGTAAAAAGTATTTCATTTTGATACTTTGTATAAATAATATTTTTGTCATTTTTTATTTCAGATTTAGTTATATGGGTTTATTTTTATATGTGTTATATATATATTTGTTTTGTTTAGGCTACTTCTGTATTACATTTCCAACAAATGTGTAATGTCGTAATAACAAATTTGGAGGTATACTGCAGTACAAGGTCAGGTGTACTTGAAGCAGGGGTGTAGCCACGAGGGGCCCTGGGTGGGCCTAGGCCCCCTTATTTACATGCCCCATGCCCCCGCAAAATGGATTGCGCACCATTTTTAACAGACATCACTGGAAGTTAGCAGTTCGGTCAGATATAGTAATAGCAAAGACAGTAAAATAAGAAGCATATTACTAACGTTAACTGACGGTAAAGAGAGAGAGCGAGCACACTTCTGTTGCATGCTCTTGATTACTGATCGTTCACCCAGCACACATGCGTCATTTGATTTAAAACTAAATTGTATGTGCAAGTAAAAACATGAATTGTTACATGATTTATGTAGGCCTATAACAAGTGGTTGCCTACATTATAACAGGAAGGCGTTACAGTATTCAAATGATGTTTTCAAGAAGTTTTTTGTGCACAAACATCTTCTGAAGCGTGCGCCCTGAGCTGCCTCAGACAGCGCAAAAATAGCCTATTGACAAATTCACAAAAAAATATGTCAAAATGCCATATAGGCAAGTATCCTTGTGAAATATAGCCGGCCATGTCTTAAGTGAACTTAAATAGTGGAAAAGAAAATGTGTATGTGCCAGTATGTTGGATGCAAGCAAATAAGTGCTGTATTTTTCCTCAATGTTAATCTAACAACAAAAGACAGAGAAAATCACTCACTGCTCTTGACTGGTTGAGCCCTGCTGGAGCAGCTCTAAATATTCACTGGGCTATTAAATTAAAGATAAAATATGATGAAAAATATGAACAGTGAAAGTAACAGGTGCTCCATTTAATTTCTAACAGGTATAATTAGGCATGAAAATAACTGAAGGAAATATCTATTCGCTAAGCCAACACATTTGATTCACATTATTTTGGTTCCTCTGCCAAAATTTTTTAATAAATTAAAAATGCAATGAAAATACAGGTATCATACTACAAATAAAAGTGTTCGTATCGGACATGTTCTGGAAAAAAAGGTATTTGGGGCCCCTCATTTTTAGATGGGACCCCTCAAAAATAAAATTCTGGCTATGCCATTGACTCAAAGGCACACATCTGAGAACAGAGCTGCAAAATAAAATACATAACATTTGTTGAAAAGACCCATGAACAAAACTATTCAAAATTCCTCACAATGAGCAATTTTCACTCTTATCACTTCACAACTTCCCGACATTAAAATCTATGGTTAAACTTTATTTCAATAGTCCACTTTAGACATTCTACTAACTATAAGTAACATTGCAACGAACTCTCATTAGAGATTTAACAGGTTAGGGTTAGTAGAATAAGTTGATATGTACTTGAAAAGTTACTTATAGTCAATAGAGCAGTGGTTTAGAGCAGAATTTTTTTTATTTTTCAAAAAATATTGATGAACTGCAAAATGGGGAATCATTTGCATGAACCTTCTGATTTTCTAATACTAAATGATTATTTCACTCAGTAAAAAATACAGTAATGTAGCAATTTGTGAAGCTATACCCCTACTTTTTTGGGAAAAGAAGCATGTTAAAAGCCACAGATACTGCACACTATGAAAACAACTGATGTGCTACTGAAAATAATATAACTAGTAGCTTTGCTACTTTTTAGTTAGTTATTCCTCAACTCTGCATTGAAATAAAATCTGAAAATGAATCATAAATGTGTCCAGAAATGCACTTTAATTTTCTGAATATATTTTAATAAAAAGAAAATTAAAGTGAAGATATAGATGGAAAATCAAAAAGGACAGAAAAATAAGAGGTCTTGGCCTGGTATAAGGCCATTATCAGTCTCTCACAGTACCATTTGGCCTGTCTTTTGCTCTGTATCATTTTCTTTTCACAGCATGGTAGAATTTAAACCCGTTGTGAGAAAGAAAAAAAAAGTATTTAAGAAAGAAGAGGGTCTATTTTTATGGCACGTAAACTTTTTCCCCCTCACAAATCTAAACGTGGCTCATTAAAAATTGTTATTTCCCTAGAGATCTCCTTAGAAAAATGAGCAAAAAAGCTTCAAATAAATTTCTCATTTCATAAGATAAATGCTCTTTTTTTGCATCCTAGGATTTCTTCTCTAATATCAGTGTCCTCAATGTGCTACTTCATCACATCAAATCCAGAGGGAGGACTCTTAAACCACACACACACAGACACACACACAAGCACAAAAGGCCTCATGCACACTAACACATTAGTATAACCTGCATTAAATTAACTACCCCTGTGCTTGAATGTTTGTAGTCTCTACCATGCAATAGTCATTACATACACTAATTAAACGTTCTAAAATAATTTACACACTCAAACCCAACTCACTTGAGTTCTGTCAGGACCACTATCGTCAAAGATGATTGATTGACTATTAGCATATAGTTTGGATTGGCGGTATGGTTCTGTTCTGGGCAAGAACTCCCTGTGCATCCATGCAGCCTATAAGAGCAGGGAGAGCAGCAATAAAACCCCCTAGGGTAAACAGAACAGAACCAACATAATGTATTGCAGATATCATTAATGTCGATATAAAATGTACAAAATGATTCAGGAATTTAGTCTGATTCAAGGGAAATCAGAATACCAAATCCTGACTGACAAGAGGAGGAGCTGGAGAAACGCGATAGCTGCTGATAGTACTGAGGAGCTATATATATGTATGCGATGATAGACGTCGTATCCCTCTAGGTAGACGTGATCAGCTGACAGACAGCTGATGCGAGTTTGACTAACGTGACCTGCCAGAACTGACGCTATACGCTTGATGTCTCTGTCACATTACCATCCATTATTCTACTGAAACAACCCTGACTTTAATAGCCGTCTTGAAAGGGACAGATCACCCAAAAAGTTGTTTATGTCCATTTAACGCAAGCCAATGGTGTCTAAACACAATATTTTAGTGAATATACAAAAGTTGAGATTAAGACATTCTTCATTCTATCTCTATTTGTGTTCTGAAGAACAAGGTTTGGAAAGACATGTAGGTGAGTAAAATTATGAAAGAGGGTTTTTTTTCTTTTTTTGAGTGAACTAATCCTTTAAGAAGAAACTTTAAATATTATCAAAAACAGTGTTGGGGGTAACGCATTACAAGTAACTTGAGTTACGTAATAATATTACTTTTTCAAGTAACTAGTAAAGTAACGCATTACTTTTCAAATTTACAACAAAATATCTGAGTTACTTTTTGAAAAAAGTAACTCAAGTTACATTTTCACATTTATTTGACTGACAATTCAAATCACAGGAACGAGCATTACGGTATTGAAGATGTGTGTCCAGCATTGAAAACAGGACAGTCTTTTCTGTCTTTTGGTGTCTGTCTCCACCAGTAACTCCAAAAGACTGGCGACAAATCTATACAGAGGCAAAAGACTGAAAGGCTCAGTTGGACAGCACATCAGTCAGTCGTAAAGGAGCATGCTGTCTTTTCTCTCACGCAGTCTCTTCTTTGTCTATTATTCCCTTTTGTGGCTTTGCTTTGTTCTTGCTGTTTGTTCTCCCTGCTTGCAGATGGAATGAAAGTTTTATAACTTCTGTCTGTCTCTCTGTGGATTCAATGGATGCCTAAGAGAAGCAGGAGAGATATAACTGGGTCAGGATTCACATCTGTTTCACATAGAAGTGGGGAGATGGGATTGAAGGAGAGATATTGATGGAGATATTGATGGAGAGAGGAGGAGGAGAACGGTTCAAAAGCAGGCATGTTGAGAAGTTTACCTGTTCCTAGAACAACAACAGTCAGCAACATTAAAACAAATCGCCTCGGGTTACTTGACTGTAACCTTGTTCCCTGAAAAAGTGGAAAGAGATGCTGCGCTGAGTGTAATGTTATTGGAAACATCTTTGTATGACCGGTTGTAAAGCATGTGTGGCAAACACACCAAGAATTTGTCTTAAATAACCTCTGACAGTGACATCATTGGAATGTGCACAGCCCCATTGTGGCAATGCAGAGCAGCATCTTGTTCCCGCTTTTTCAGGGAACTGGGTTACAGTCAAGTAACCCGAGACGTTCCCTATCAAAAGCTACTCTTAATGCTGCACTGGGTTTAGTACTGTGGGATCGACAATACCAACGCAGAGAAATGCCTCAGACATGAGCGTGGAATGTCAAGAACATGTGAGCCTGGAGTAACATGAACATCCAACCAATAAAATCTGATAAATGTGTGTGGAGAGGATCAGTCTGCCGCATCACATACTTGCTGAAAAAGGGCACCTCTTGCTAAAGCCCTGGAGGATGCAACATCCTGGTAGAATGAGACCTAATGCCTTGACTGTGAGACAAAGCTTGACTGTGTGCCTCATAGGTTAGAGCGATGGAATCCTTCACCCAATGTTACATTGTCTCTTTGGTTGGGGCCACCCCCCGCTTGCAGCCCCCATAACAAATGAAAGGTTGCTCTGACTTACACCATTGGCTAGTGCGGTGGACATAAATCTGAAGAATGCAAACTCCTGGAGTTTCTCCTGTTCTGGCATAGTGAACAGCGGAGGACAGAAGACCTCAAGAATTAATGAATGTATGGTTGAAAAAGAAACTTTAAGCTAGTCTGGATGAAGGTGCAAAATAGTCTTGACCAGTCCATGGGCAAAGTCTAAGCAGGATGGTGAGACTGACAGAGCCTACAAATCCCCAATTCTCTTCAGTGACGAGACAGCCATAAGAAAAACCATCTTTAGAGTCAGAAGCTTGACCAGTGTTGACTCTAGTAGCTTAAAGGGGTTCTCAACTAACCCCTCAAGGACTACGGCTATGTCCAACAAGGGAACTTTCACTCTGACGGGCCAAGACCCTGTCAATCAAAGCGAAATGGTGGCCACAAATACTCTGCGAGTAGCAGGACATGAGCCTGCTGACAACTTTTACTACAGAAAAAGCCCTAAACCTTCAGGGACAGAAATACAGCCATCAATTTGAGGCAACTGATGTGCCAATCAAGATCCCTTGGGCTGGATGGCCATCTAAGACTGCACCCCAGCCCGTCAGGGAAACGTCTGTCGCTAGCATCTTGTGATGACAACATGCACCTAGAGTGGGACCCAAGGTGAGGAACCGGGGTCTGAGCCACATAGAAAGGGTACAAAATCTGTGGCGTGTAACTCTTATCCGCCTTTGGGGATTGGCCCTTGGATAAAATCCCCTGGCTCTGAGCCTCAACTGAAACGGTTTCATGTGCAGAAGGCGCAAAGGTATCACTTTGGATGCAGCTGCCATAAGACCTAGAATTCTTTGAAAAATTATGAAGTGTAATCTCCTGTCATAGCCTGACTTTGCTCAGGGTGCTTAAGATGGACTCGACATGTGCAGGAGTCAGCTGTGCCCACATGGTGACCGAGTCCCATACGACTCCAAATACATTGTCCTCGGGGCCGGAGAGAGAACCCATTTCATGGCTTTGAGCCTCAACCCCAGAGATTGAAGATGAGCTAGGAAGACATCTTGATGTCTAAGCACAAGCTCTTGAGACTGGGCCAAAATCAGCCAGTTGTAAATGGAATTTAAAATGCAGATACCCTGGAGTCACAAGGGAGCCAGTGCTGCATCCATGCATTTTGTGTTTGTGCGGGGTGACAAGGCTAGGCAGAATAGAAGAACCCGATATCGGTCAGCTTCAGCCCTGAAAGCAAACCTCAGGAAGTTCCTGTGTTGTGGCTGAACTTCTACATGAAAATATGCCTCCTTGAGGTTGATTGTGACAAACTGATCTTTAACGTTGTAGTCGCGACACAATCATTTTGATTGTCAGCATTTTGAACTTGTATGTTCAGAGAGAACAGTTCAGATGGCGAAGGTCTAAAGTTGGACGCAACCCATGGAACAGCGGATGGCACAGGCCATTTGCTTGGTTGCGCAAAGAGACAAGTCCTTGGCTCAGAGCAGCTCAAAGAACACCTCCTCACTCATGTTTCCCCTGCTTGTGCTCAGCTCATATAGCAGGTCAGCCTAGTACGCCTGCAACCACCATGGTCTGCAAGGCAGCACCAGCCTGACCTGCTGCCTGAAATGCTTTCCCGACCAGCGTAGATGTAACCATACATGGCAAGAAGGGGAGTGTTAGCCTCTTCAAAGATGATGTGCTGCCAAGGGAGAGATAGTCCACAACGTCTCTTCAACCTAGGACATAATCGTATAACCCGATGCCGCAGGCACAAAGGCACGGGACGAATAAGGCTTGTTCCATGACTTTGATAGTTCATCATAGAGATCTTGAAAGAACGGGAGGGACCGTCGTTCTGTTGCCTCCTTTTTGCCACCCGACAGAAATCTGTCATCTAGTCAGTCTAACTGTCCACAGCCCAAGTCACTACCTCGAGCAGCTTAATGTACAATCTGTTGTCACGAGAGGAGCGCTCAGAGGCAGTGCTCTCAAACTCCATTTCCCTTAGAGAACTAGCATCCTGAGCCTGTTCTAAAGAAGCGCCGTAGCACGCTCCTAAAACAGGTTCAAGGACCTCACGATCTGGTGAGAGGAAAAGAGAAAGGGGAGGACCCGTCTCCTACCCTTCAGCCAGATCGACACGTGAGCCCCATGATTTCAATAAGGAAGCGCAGGCTCGCTCTTCCGGAGAGAGGGGGAGAGTCTGGAGCAGAGCACTTTGATGGGAAATAAGTCACAGTGCTCACACTCTGTGCCCTCGCTGGCTGATACAGTGTGATGTCCTCCCAGACATGTAATACAAAATTCATGTGGATCATCCTCTGAGATGGGCCATGAGCAGGGCGGCATGCATCTTTTGGTGGATTCTCTCGACATGATAACTCTCTTTTCTTTTCGTTTTTATAGAGAAAGAGAAAGGCTTCACTCCTGCCTGACAAAACTAACTCCTAACACAGGAATAGTTTGAGAGAGATGTAGATATGGCACACAAACCTGAAAGCGCACCTGTTTCACGTCTATTTATATTTATGCTTCACAACCGGTCAAACAAAGATGTTTCCCATAGCGATAACTCAACACAGCATTGAGAGTAGCTTTTGACAATGAACAAAGCATTTAATGGCCCTATTATTAATCAATTGGGAAAATCAACTCTGCTCTTGAGTCAGTGACATATATAAGTGTTCATGATAAATAACAGAAAAATTATTTAAAAAACATGGCTCTTAAAAATAAGATGAAAAAATGTCAAGTGACGTAACCATCAATAATGTATTTTCCTTACTCATTCAATACATGTAAGCTTACACATCTTTATTGTTTTCAAAAACATTTTATAAAAATAAAATAAAAAACACTTTTGTTTTCAGGAAATCGGACCACATTACATTTTATATGCAGTTAAATCCAAGTGATGTTATTGCTATCTAAAACCATTCAAACGTATTTAAAATAAATCTGAAATAAATATAAATATTAGATTTAAAGCTTGAGATTAAAAATAAACAAAAATGAACTGAGAATAAGTTTAAAGTGAAGTGCTAAATTGCTAAAATTGTATTTATAAAAGAAAATATATATATTTTTTTAAAAACCATAACAGTCACATCGCAACATGTGTAATATCAAGTATAGGGATCGTAGTTGATACATGATCCATACGGACCAGGCACAACGATTCGAAGAGCATGTGATTCTTTCGGCGGCAGTGGCTCAGTGGTTCATGTAGGTTGTCTACAAACTGAAAGGTTGGTGGTTCGATCCCCGGTTTCACCTGACCAAGTGCCGAGGTGTCCATGAGCAAGACACCTAACCCCAGCTGCTCCCGATGAGCTGGATGGCGCCTTGCATGGCTAACACCGCCGTCGGTGTATGAATGGGTGAATGTGAGGCAAATGTAAAGCACTTTGGATGGCCGTAGGTCTGTTAAAAGCGCTATATAAATGCAGTCCATTCTCGGATTCATTGCAAAGTTTAATCCTCATAGAGTGACAGTTTATAATTTGCACATGTTTTGGGTCCTGTCAGTTTAAATATTCAGGCAATTTTAAACCATCTGAGTGCACGAAGACACAGGGGTGGAGCTAGAAAATGATTTATAAAGGTGGCAAAGGGGTGGCATGAGGACTATGTGCTGATGCATGGTTTTTGTGGATACATGGCCCGACACACATTTGTGTTCATGAATATGCAAAACAGGTGCATTACAACAAAGTAGCCTAATCATCTTTACTTTTTTATAAAGAATTAAAAATAAAAAAATTGTCAATGTCCAGAGCACCAAATCAATGTATATCAAAAACATCAACAGATTCTAAATGTCTCTGAGCTCTAAATGTATCTTTACATCTTTTACACACATTTACAACTGAATTTCTTCAATATCTAATGAGAAGATAATTTACAAAGAACTCACCAAAAGCATGCATAAGTTGTATTAATGATAAGCAGTGTTCATTTTACTCTTATCAATACAATTGTAATCAATTTTTTTGTTGTATTGATTTCCCATTTGATAAAGCTATCATGGTTAAATGAAGTCCATGTGCCACCTACAGGCCTATTAGGCTAAGTGTAGGAATATACAATATGTAAAAATGGACTATATATATATATATATATATATATATATATATATATATATATATATATATATATATATATATATATATATATATATATATATATATATATATATATATATATTTCCAAATGAGAATGCATTTTAGAATTGTAAAATCAGAATCATTGCATTCACCCCGTTTCACCCTTTTGACAGAGAGAAAAAACAGCCAATGGGGGCTTCATCTGAATCTTCTCCATGTTACAAAAATATCTGACAGAGTTTCCAGGGGATAAAGACTCCAATATTAATATTGTCTTTTCATTAGGATGACAAACCAACTTATCTCGGGAGACATCGGCTGTGCTGGAATTTCCTTGCAGCGTACTCTATTAGCACCAGTGTGTCTCCAATGGTCTTTCACAGTTTAAAGGGATCGAGCAGTGTCAGAGTAAATTAGCAGCTTGTAGTCTTAATCTACACTAGCATGTTTGTGTGGTCTGTCAGTACTACTGGCTTGAGGGAGTGGATGGCAGTGGCCCATGTTGGCCAGAGAGCATGCTGGGAATGGTTTGGTACTGGAGTGGAATTGTCTGCCTCTCTTTGTGTCAGATACAGCTAATGTAGCCCCCAGACTACCACACGGCTGACACTGCGGTAATTGATCTGTAAAGACTGTCGAGAACGACACATTGAAATACCAAATCACAACTGACTCTGCAACTCCCTCTTTGTCTCCGCAAGGCTCGCATGTGCATTTTCGCAACCAAGGGGCTTTTGGGAAGAAGGCATTGATGCATTGGCCTAAGGCCCTTTTGCTAATCAGGTTGTGGGTAATAGCATTCGGTGACCTTTTCTCTTAATAACAAATTTTTCCACAGCTTAATCCCCAAACCCCTCCCTCCCCGTTTTCCCGTTCTGGTTCCTTCTCTCTCTTTCTCTCCGTCTCTCCTGCATTACTTCAAACGCAGCATAATCTTTTGTCTCTGATTGCATTAGTTATGATAGGAAGGCAGAGCTCTAATTTGAGTCGGTACGGGGAGGAGGTGCTCTGATTTCATTTTCTCTGGCCTTGTCAGGGGGCATTTAAATAAAGAAAACTTCAACTGCACACTCATCGCATGAAATACACCATTTAAAATACGCAGATTACACCTGGTTTCATACGAACTTTAATTATGCACAGTAAATTAATTACATTTGGTTTTATTTGTGGCATTGTAAAATCATCTCTATGATATCATTTTATACAGATGTAACTCAAATTATAAAAAATCATTGTTAAATTAAATAAAGCTGAAATTAATATATTTATTAGATTAAAAAAATACAATATTTCTAACTTTCTACATTTTTCAAGCCTATGTTACTTACTAAAACTTAAAGCTGCTGTCCGTTACTTTTTTTGTGTTCAAAATATAGAAAAAATTTATAATGAAAATGTACAACATGAATCCATTTTCCAAGCAGTGTTTTTGTCTTACCCTGAATCGTTATGGTAAACGTCTTGGTTACGTATGTAACCCTCGTTCCCTGAAGGAGGGAACGGAGACGTACGTCGGAACTGACCGACGAATTGGGATCTGATCTCAGAGACCAATCTACTTCGAGTGTATTAAAAACGAGCCAATTGAGATTGGCATGCGATCCACGCATTCCACGCACCGCCCCGCAGCGCGGGTATAAATAAGGAAGTGGAATGCTTGATCATTGCTTTTTTCTGCTGAGGAGCCGAACTAGTGACTCGGCCCCCTAGCGGAAGCACAGCACCTGGCGACGGGACGTACGTCTCCGTTCCCTCCTTCAGGGAACGAGGGTTACATACGTAACCGAGACGTTCCCTTTCAGTCAGTCACGTTCGACGTCCGTCGGAACTGACCGACGAATTGGGATCCCTACCAAAACGCCAGGGCGCTGGCCCTTCCAGCGTCCTGCTTGAGCGCACTGGACCGTCTTAGATGGCACGGAAGTCAGGGCTCCAAGCAGGGAGGTCAGTCACTGCTGTTTCTGCAAGACCCACCCAGTGTGACTATTGGATAACGCTGGGAAAGCGTGCCTGTCTCGGGAGATGGTACGCTGCGGAGCCACGTCCTTCAGTGGAAGGATTGGTGGCAGAATACGCATAAGGACTAACCTGGCAGGGTAGTGCAACATATGGCAGTTGTGTGGGGTGGTTCCAACCTGGTTCCAGGGGGGAGAGAACACGCCCAGAGACGACAGAGCGGGCTCTGTCAAGGGAAAGACACGGGGCTAGCCGAGTAGGGTAGCTGGTACAATGGAAGAATACACATATGGGATAGCCGTGAGGGGACCGCTACATATGGAACCCAGCCTACACACACGTTTCACAAGCATACGGGTGCAGGCCTGGCATCAGACGGCCGCAACGTCTGGCCCCACAGGGGTGACGGAGGAGCTCGACAGGGTTAGCCGTTTCCGGGGAACACAACTGGAGAAAATAGACGCACGTATCCGGCCCAGAGGGCGGGAGTGGCGTTGCAAGCCGACACTTAGAATGGGCACTTAGCGCTACTGGCCACTGGGGGCGAGGATGCGGGAAGATACCGGCTCTACACGGAGGCTATAGAATCTAGCGAACGTGTTAGGTGTCGCCCAGCCCGCAGCTCTACATATATCTGTCAGCGAGGCGCCTTGAGCCAGCGCCCAGGAAGAAGCAACACTCCTTGTTGAGTGTGCTCGCAACCCGAACGGGCAAGGCATGTCTTGGGACTGGTAAGCCAAGACGATAGCATCCACTATCCAGTGGGCTAACCTCTGCTTGGAGACAGCCTTTCCCTTCTGCTGGTCTCCGTAACAGACGAAGAGTTGCTCTGAGGTCCGAAAGCTTTGAGTCCGGTCGACGTAAGCGCGAAGAGCGCGGACGGGACATAGCAAAGCCTGGGCTGGGTCTGCCTCCTCCGAAGGCAGCGCTTGCAGGTTCACTACCTGGTCCCGGAAGGGAGTGGAAGGAACCTTTGGCACGTATCCAGGCCGGGGTCTCAGGACAACGTGAGAGTTGGCCGGCCCGAATTCTAGGCACGATTCGTTGACCGAAAGTGCATGCAGGTCCCCTACCCTCTTGATGGAGGCCAATGGCGTCAGAAGCACTGTCTTCATTGACAGGATTTTAAGCTCCACAGACTGCAAAGGCTCAAAGGGAGGGCTCTGAAGTGCTCTGAGCACTAGAGCCAAGTCCCAAGAGGGTAACGAGTTTGGATGAGGAGGATTTAGCCTCCTCGCACCTCTGAGGAACCTGACGATTAGGTCATGCTTTCCCAAGGACTTACCTTCGACTGCGTCGTGATACGCCGCTATTGCTGCGACGTACACTTTGAGGGTGGAGGGAGACAGCCTTCGCTCCAGCCCATCTTGCAGGAAAGAAAGCACGACACTAACCGAACACCTTCGGGGGTCTTCCCGGTGGGAAGAGCACCATTCAACGAACAGGTTCCACTTCAAAGCGTAGAGGCGCCTCGTAGAGAGGGCTCTAGCAGAAGAGATGGTGTCCACCACTGCCTGTGGTAGACCACCTAGAACCTCCGCGTCCGTTCCAGGGACCAGACATGGAGTTTCCAGAGGTCTGGACGCGGGTGCCATAGAGTGCCCCGTCCCTGAGAAAGAAGGTCCCTCCTCAGGGTAATCGGCCAAGGAGGGGCTGTCCCGAGGAGAGTTATTTCTAGGAACCAGGTCCGGTTGGGCCAGTTGGGCGCAACTAACAAGACCTGCTCCTCGTCCTCCCTGACCTTGCACAGGGTCTGTGCAAGAAGGCTCACTGGGGGAAACGCATATTTGTGCAGGTCCCGGGGCCAGCTGTGCGCCAGTGCATCCGTGCCGAGGGTGCCCCCGGTCAGGGAATAGTACCACTGGCAATGGGTCGAGTCCGGAGAGGCAAACAGGTCTACCTGTGCGGCTCCGAAGAGGTCCCATATCAGCTGGACTGCCTGGGGATGGAGTCGCCACTCCCCCGGAGGTGTCGACTGGCGAGAGAGCTCGTCGGCTGTCTGGTTCAGCGCACCTGGGATGTGAATGGCATGAAGCGACCTCAGATGATTCTGACTCCAAAGGAGGAGGTGGCGGGCGAGTTGGAACATGCAACGGGAGCGTAGACCACCCTGACGGTTGATGTACGCAACGGCCGCAGTGCTGTCCGTACGGACCAGTACATGCTTGCCACGTAGCGGCCCCTTGAGGCGGCGCAGTGCCAAGTGTACCGCTAACAACTCGAGGCAATTGATATGCCAATGCAATTGAGGTCGAAGGCCCAACAGGCTGAGGTGACTGAGCACAATGTCCCTGTGTTCGCACAACTGCTCCCGAGACTGGGCGAGTATGAGCCAGTCGTCAAGATAGTTGAGGATGCGAACGCCGCGTTCTCTGAGCGGAACAATGGCTGCCTCCGCGACTTTCGTGAAGACGTGAGGCGACAGGGACAGCCCGAAGGGCAGGACTTTGTACTGATATGCCTTCCCCTCGAACGCAAAACGTAGGAACGGTCTGTGTCGAGGAAGGATAGAGACATGAAAGTACGTATCCTTCAGGTCGATCGCTGCGAACCAATCTTGGGGACGGATGCATTCAAAAATGCGTTTCTGCGTTAGCATCCGGAACGGGAGCTTGTGCAGGGCCCGATTCAGGATACGCAGGTCCAAGATTGGCTGTAACCCACCCCCTTTCTTGGGTACAATGAAGTAGGGGCTGTAGAACCCCGCCTTCATATCGGCTGGAGGAACCGGCTCGACCGTGTCCTTCGCCAGTAGGACATCGATCTCTGACCGCAAGACCTGGTCATCGCTGCTCCGCACGGAGGTGAAGAGGATGCCCCTGTACTTGGGAGGCCGGTGAGCGAACTGAATCGCGTAGCCGAGTCTGATGGTACGGATGAGCCAGCGAGACGGGCTGGGGAGCTGAAGCCAAGCCCCCAGAGACCGTACAAGCGGGACCAACGGCACCACAGACGTACCCGGGGTGGGGCAGCGAGGAGGAATAGACAGACCCGACTCGGGAGGCCCGGAGGCGGCCCGGAGTGTTGTCTGCACATTCCAGGGTGGGGCAGAGTGTGGGTGAGAAGGCCCGTGGGCGTTCTCGGTGCCCACGCTGTTGCCCCCTGGCGAGGGGGAGAGGGGAGGAAAGGAGTGGCAAGGCCCGGGGACGTCGCACACTGCCAACCTGGCCCTCTTGGGGCCCAGGGAAAATGGAAACTGCTCTTTTATTGAAAATGTGGGTACCGCTGGACTCCGGAGAGCCAGCGGCAGAGATGTTGTACCAGTGAGGGCCCCCCGGTCCTCCTCCGGGGGGTGGGGGAGGGATGCGGACATCATCTCCCTCAGAGCAGCTCCCGTCTTCCCTGGGCTGCCCGTCTCAGGGCCGCTTCCCCTTGCCGGCCGGTTTAGCGGGGCCCTGAGCGGGTTGGGCGCCTCCCTTACGTCCGGCACCCTGCTTTCCCAATGGAGGCTGCTGCTTGGGTTTCGCAGGGGCGGAGGCGGACACAGGGGGACGCCCTCGGCGACGAGCAGGCGGAGGTGCTGCCGGCGACGACTGGGTGGAGGCAGCAGCGGGTCGTCAGGGCAGGATGTTCTTAATGGCCTCCGTCTGCTTCTGGGCCACCGAGAACTGCTGGGCGAAGCTCTCGATGGCGTCGCCGAAGAGGCCGGCCTGACAGACAGGGGCGTTGAGAAACCGGACCTTGTCAGAATCACGCATGTCTGCCAGGTTCAGCCACAAGTGGCGTTCCTGGACCACTAGTGTGGACATCGCCCGACCCAGGGAGCGTGCAGTGACTTTCGTCACCCGGAGAGCGAGGTCCGTCACCGCACGCAGTTCCTGCATAACACCCTGGTCGGAACTACCCTCGTGCAATTCCTTTAGCGCTTTGGCCTGGTGGACCTGCAGGAGCGCCATGGCATGCAGAGATGATGCGGCTTCCCCGCAGGCGGTGTAAGCCCTGCCCGTGAGACCGGACGAGAACTTACACGCCCGGGAGGGGAGACGCGGGGCACCCCGCCAGTCTGCAGCGGTCTTGAGACACAGCTGCATCGCCACAGACCGCTCGACTGGGGGGATTCCCATGTAGCCCTTAGCCGCACCACCATCGAGGGTAGTGAGGACGGAGGAGTCAGTCGACCGTGAGCGAGCGTTGTAAGGCGCTACCCACGACTTCGTGATCTCCTGATGCACTTCCGGGAAGAAAGGAACCGGGGCGGGGCGCTGAGAACCAGCACGGGCCGTCCAGAGAAACCAATCGTCCAACCGCGAGGGTTCGGGACACGGTGAAGGGTTCCACTCCAGCCCGACACTCGTGGCGGCCCGGGAAAGCATAGCCGTAAGCTCTGGGTCGGACTCGGGCAACGCTGTCACACCCGAAGGGGGCAGCGCAGCCGAATCTTCATCCTCAGAGCCCATTAGCTCGTCCCCCGATGCTGCAACCGACATCATGTCCTCAGCCGGAGCCCCAAAAGAAACGACTGGGGGCCAGCGCGCTCTTCTGAAAGCTCCACCGGGGCAGCGGAGGGGGGAGGGGCCCGAGGAGCCATTTGACCCGTCGGGGAAGCCCTCACAGTAACCCTCAGGTCCCCACCAAGGCCATCAGCCAAAGAAGCAGCCCTCTGCTTTGCAGCGGGAGGACCACTAGATCGGGGGATGCGCAATGGTGCTCCACCCCTTTCGAGGTATCCCCCCGCAGTGGGAACATGAGTCATTCACGAACGCTGCCTCCGCGTGCTGAACGCCCAAACACGAGAGACAACGAGTGTGACCGTCAACCGGGGACAGAAATCGACCGCATCCAGAAACACACGGTTTGAATGACATCTTGAAAAAGACGCAGGGTCAAACCGTGTTGCTCTTTTAGAAAGGAAAAACTGCTCTTTTATGTGCTGAAGCACTCAGGGAGATGACTGCGGCACCACACAGTATAAAGGTGGAAGCCTGTGTGTGCACTCAAAAAGGAAACGCCCAGCGAACCAACAGCTGATCTCCGTTTGAAGCGGCTCCCGCTGAGATGCGCCACACTGGAAGCAGTCGTTCCTCTCACGAGACTCGTCTTGAAACACTCTTTGTAGAAACAGGAAAACATTCGCTGTTCGGCTCCGAAGTATAAAAAGCAATGATCAAGCATTCCACTTCCTTATTTATACCCGCGCTGCGGGGCGGTGCGTGGAATGCGTGGATCGCATGCCAATCTCCATTGGCTCGTTTTTAATACACTCGAAGTAGATTGGTCTCTGAGATCAGATCCCAATTCGTCGGTCAGTTCCGACGTACGTCGAACGTGACCGACTGAAAGGGAACTTATAATAAGTGTTTATATTGGGACTATTTCAGACCGGTCTGGTAGGAACCGCTGCGAAGGCCTGCGTGACTCGCCATAGACATAAATGGTAAATGGTAAATGGACTGCATTTATATAGCGCTTTTAACAGACCAATGGCCATCCAAAGCGCTTATAAACAGAGAGAGAAGTAGCTCCGGCTGCAATGTTCTTCCGCAAGACGCATGCAGTTATATTTATTAACCGCTAGAGCGCAAAAAGTTATGGACTGCAGCTTTAAACTTGTATACTTGACATTCTACTAATTATAAGTAACTGCATCTAAATGTCAACTAACTAGGCCTATATTATATTTAATGAATAATCCAGCAAACCCCCTCTCCCAAAAAACGTAGAGTTCTGTGAACTACCCCTGAACTGCAACTGAAACCCAAGCAGAACCAGGCCTCTGGTTACCATGGCAAGCAATGACAAATCATCTGATAAGACTGTTTTATTGCTCAAAGTAATGTGGATTGTACAATCCAGACAAAGGATTCCCTCTGAAAGTTTAAGTTCCTATTGGCTCACTGGCTCCCTGGAGGTGTGACCTCCACAGACGTTAAAGGCCACTGTCCCTTCTTCTTTCTTCTTCTCCTGGTTGCTGTTCATGTGAAAAGACTGGAGACATCCAGACCGACCACGGGACCTTTCCACTTGTGCGAAAGGAGCCTCAAATTACAACCATTGTAACTTCCTAAATCATAATAAAGTCCAACTCACACCGCAAGTTTGGCATAATTTCTTTGCTTACAGAGGAAGATATTGATTGTAACTTCAACACCATCGACTTACTGAACAATCAAGACTTCATCCGGATGCTCATTCAACAGGCATTGCAAGTATTGTACAATTAACTAACTAAACAGAGGTTTAGTATAAACTGTAGACCCCTTGTTAACAAGGTGCTTTAAACTAAGAAACTGACGGTTCTGTTCAGATGGTTAAATGACTCTTTCCCATAGCTTAATTCCCCTGTTTATGTTTCCGCATTCATTCACTTTCACATTCATGTGAGTTTTGATTATTGTCCCTGCTTGTAAATCAACGTCAATTTAACGATACGATGACAGCTACATGCTAAGAAAGAGTTATTTTTCTGTGGCCATGAAAAAATATACTTTCTGAGAGTTGACAGACGATCAATACTGAGTGTTCGCTGGGCGAAAAGATGAATTGATTGTAATATTAATTCAGCTACATCAAATGAATTATATTACTTGTTCCAAATATTTATAATTAAATATAACAAGTTATAATTATTTATTCATATTTCCCTTTTGAGCTAATTTGCTACAACTGAAAGTCTTCTACAGTCTACTACTACTCTAAGGAGAGTTAGTAGAATGTCTAAAGTTTACCATCAAAAGTGTAACCCTAAAATAAAAAAAGAAAATAGAAAAAGCTAAATAGAAATATAAGAAAATTATAAAAATAACAAAAGCACAATACAATTAGCTAAAACTGGAATTAAAATGTAAATATAACTGTATAACTCTTTCGTCAAGTGGAATTCTCATTCTGATCACAATGAACGTTTGCCTTTTAAGTCACACTCACTTTCAGTGAGATTACAAAGTGGAGTTTGTCAGTCATTTCAAGAGTGAGAGCCAAAACAACGACAGTCCAATTAAATCAACAAATCCCATATTCATGAGCCTATCGCACATGCCCATAATAGATTATTCAATAATTCATTAGAGATTAAAGTGAGTAATTAGTATTGAGAGGAGTATGATAAAGCAGCGTACTGAAGGTCAAAGAGGACCTGATGGAGAGCAGCCTCACTCATTGGGAGGCAGAGTGCCATCCAGTGAGTCAGTGCACCCTGCTAATGAGAACATAATGTAATCACAGTGTGCCTGAAGGTCAGCGTGGGGCTTTGAGAAATATTCCTCTTTCTCACTACGAAGAACCAAACGCAGGCAAATTCAATTAAACAACGTAATCTGGGGGCAGTTCCATTTCTGCGTAGAAGAGGAGGGAAATGGACAGAGACAATCAAGGGCAACCAATTTCAAGGGCGCAGAAAACATTTTAAAATTACACAGTGTGGCATTTCCTGAGCCTAAAATGAAAGTTTGAATTGTGTGTTTGTAAAATCAGAGAAAATTACCAGCTGACGGCTGATGAAAGATGACATGAGACACATGGTAAGCTGCTCTGTTCTGTGCCACAGTTCACTGTCATATGTAATGAAACTATTTCTGGCATTTTTAAAAAAATGTCAATTACTTGAACAATGGAGGTTTAATATTGAATGCGCCTCCACAGTTCAATTTTGATGACAAAGGGTCCATTCACACTGACAGTTTAGAACGAAACGGGGCATGGTTTGCATGAAAAACTGGTAATGTGAAAGCTGTCATGTGGATCTGGGAGCGCACTGGGGTACCGAACCCGAGACTAACTGTAGGAGGTGGTCTGAGTTTGGTTGCAATGGATCGGAGGTGCAATTCGCATGAATTGGACTAACATGTGTAACCTGCCCTACTCTACCTGCTCAGAGCGGGATTCATGCCAGGGTTTTCCGGTGTAGGAGGCAGGCATGCTAACAAGGACGCTAAAGACCGCAGCCTCTAGTATCATTCGGTAGTGTGCATCTTGAGATCAGGGGAGTGAGGTTTACCTACACAGCTCTTACTAGCTGACCTGCATTTCACTCACCCCCTCTAAACCTCACTCCCATCCGGGACACGATACCAATGTAACAGGTCCTTCTCGACCCGCTCCAAGCGGGATTCGAACCGGGGTCTCCAGTGTTGGAGGCAGGTGCGCTAACAAGGACACTAAAGACCACAGCCTCTAGTGTCAGTCGCTAGTGCACCTCTTGAGACCTCTTACTAGCTGACCTCCATTACACATGTGCATGCATTTTAGTACAACAAAATACATGTAAGGGATGACAGTGGTGATGATTTACCTGATATTAATGAGAGTGAGCATGCAGTGTAATATTGAGGGCAATCAGTTCAGCAAATTAATGGCTTGCAGTCAGCTTTCTTCTCAAGTGTCCGCTTGCAAGCGTCAGAAAGCTACCTTCTTGCGACACACATACAGTAAACCCAAGTATTTTGGGGAACAATCGTGCTCAAACTCATAGTGTGAAAGCTCTGTGGAGCAGTGGTGGGCCTGGACCATGGAGCAGTGGGTGAGACCATGGTCCATGGAGTAATAAGTCTGGCCTCTGTGGCCGGGAGTTTTAAACCCCCCAACATTTTTCTTTGGGAGACTCTGGCGTGGCAGCCTCGATGTTTTGAGGCCATGGTGTGGCGGCAATGATGTGGAGAGGCTCTGGCATGGCAGCCATGACGTGGAGAGGCTCTGGCATGAGAGATTGCACACAAAATGAACACAGACTTGACTTGATAAACTAAACTTGAACTTGAGCATGAAACATAAAACCGTGAACAAAGCTAGACAAAGGAACAAAGAAACATGAGGGTAATATATACACATGGACTAATAACTCACACCTGTGAACAATCAGACAATGAACCAATTAGTAGGGAATCACATGACAAACAGGAACCATGACTGCGACAAAACTTAAAAATAAAAGACATGAAACAAACGTGAACCAAAACCCATAAAGCCTTGTTTATACTTTCGCCGCTGACTGTGGGCGCTCCTCCCCAAACGGACAAGGCGTTTATACTTGACACGCTTGCCGTTGTACTATTCTTTGAAACGACAGAGGGCGACTCGGAGTAATTGTTCTATAAACCATCAGGAAACAGCGTCGAGAAGAAGTGGGCTAATGTACACAGGTGATGATATTTATTTTAAATTTAGTACACTTCACCAACAACCACACTACAAAATAATTGTGTACAACTCAATAAACCTTGATATTACTTGTGACATGAGAACAAAAAATATATGCACACATGTATACAACTAAATTAACGATCTCTAAAAAAAATTCTAATTTCACTAAACATTTTCATTTAGTTTAGTGAATTTTTGATTAAACATGGATCTTTATTTAAAAGGGATTATTTCTGCTTTCGTAGGCTCATTTTGTAAATATAAGCACCTAATTTGTATGTGCAAACTGGGTGCCGGTGTGATGAGATGTCATGCTCGGCTAGATTCGCCTAGAACTCGCGCAAAAAATGCATTGCACACCGTCAGGCGAAATGGGGTCTTGCACACCCAACGCGCACGACTGCCCACGCCGCATTGACGTCATTTTTGCCGTTCGCACACTCGCGCTCTTGCGGATGCGTCGAGTATAAACAAGGCTTAAGGGTTATAAGTCAAAACTCACTAAAATTCCACAAGAAAAATAATAAAAAATATTAATAAACAAACTATCCGGCAAACTTTCTGAGAGTTTGTGAAATACAAGATACAGGTTATTATTTTGACACTTTTTCAGTTGCAGTGTGAGAGAACTTCTCTAATTGGTCATCTATTTTTGTGATTGACTAATGAAAAAAATTATAACTATGCTCGATGAGAATCTTGTCACGTTGTGCATGATTGGCACATGGTTTAAGTTAATTTCACCTCGAAATACATTTTTTCATTGCCTCTGTTTGATAGTATAGAGAAGGATTATTTCTATGATTGGTCAGCTTTATTTGAAGACATTAATGGGCGACTAAATGCTGAAAATGAAGCAGTTCATGGTACTTCAACAAATATTGTGCAATAACATTCCCTTTGCTTCCATAGCAAACCTGCACATAGGTTTTCATATGCAATGCTAATCATTGGAGGCCAAACATTTGTGGGACATTATATGTTTTGAGATATGGCAACATTATATGATATTAGCTTAACTTAAATTAGTTTAAAATGACTTACCTCAGGCTAAATATAGATGAAAGAATAAGAGTCTATACTGCATTGAGATGCATTAAAAGATGAGGACAGCAATTATGAAGTAAAAGGTGATTTTGACTGCAGTTTCGTTCTCTCGCTGACACACAGACGCACGCACATACTCTGAAAACACATCCCAACACTCCCAGCCTAATTACAGGGCCATGCAACAGCTCTCCTCTGGGAAGATTATATACCTCTATTTCTGACAGGTAAAAATTAGATACCTAATGGAATGGAAGCTTTCTACGACGAAGAGGACAGTGGGAAAAAAATGTGCTTTTTAATTTAAAAGCCCCTTAAATTAGATTTTACAGTTTTTTTTATTCGCTTTGGTACTATTTTCACAAGCAAGGTGTACATTTTCGAAACTCATAGTGCTAACATCACAACAGATCATCAAAAGTGCACTTTTTTCAAACATTTCAGCATATTTTCAATTGTGTTAGTACAATACACAAAACCACAAAGTATCCTTTTCACTACACAAAATAAGTGTTTCATCTTTATAAATGTTTCATTCACAGTAACTGCCTTTCATAAAGCTCTTACTATCAAACTTTTGATTTGCATCTCTTCTCGTTCAGTTTAATACATTTGTCTTTTATTTAATCCAACTGATCTTAATGGTTAATCAATGAATCATTTGGTACACCAATAGATTTCTATATATATTGATTATATAAACATAGTTTCTACTTTGTTTGCAATTTCCAAAATGGATAACCATATGAAATGAATTATTTTTAAATTTTCTGCGATTTACCTTAGATTATAAGGTGTGTGTTTGTGGTCTGGTAAACTCTACATTATGGGGACAAAAAGACAGCAATATCCTAAATCCTTTTCCTTGCAGGGACATTTTTTGGTCAAGCTTATAAATCATAGAGAATGAGTTTTTTTGAAAATGTGAAAATCCAGAAATGTTTCTTTGATGTGTAGTGTAAGGGGAAAGAATATAGATTTCGAACAGTATAAAAATCATAATGTCTATGGAGAGTGGGACAGAAATATTTTCAATTTGTGAATAGAGCAGAATAGAGTATAAGGGAGTGGAAATAGTCAATGACGGTGTAACATCAGATTGATCAGAAATCAGAAGAAGGGAGACAGATGGTATCAAATATAGAATTTTACATTACAGTATGTATGCCATGTGATACTGTAAACAGATTACCATGGTAGAGATTGCCACATTACTGTAACTCACCCTTATAAAGCTCAACTACAGTAGATTCAGTCATATGGTACAGTGAGAACATGTATGTGAGAACATGTATGGGCAGCAAACTCTGTTATAGCACAGAACCTCATGGCTGTGTCATAACTTTATCACACCTTTTTGATAACACACTGAATACTATTACAAACATCATTGGATTCAATTACATAAGTTAGGTAATGCAAGTGTATTTTCTAATGAGGAATATGTAGCCTGTGTTACTGTAGATACTGTAGATAATTCAGCAACGAGGGAGATTTGAAACATGTATCTTGCATTGTTTGCTGTTGGATGAACTGATTGTTTAAAGTACTAAATTGAAAGAAGATCACACTGTTGTGTTTTGGTGATTAAACCAAATGTTCTCATTACATATTACAATAATCTTGTGTTTGAAACAGTGATTATGTGGACTGAAAATATGTGCAAGTGAATGAAAGCATTACATCAGATTTTGAAAGAATGACTTGTTGTGTTACAAGTGTGATCAGTTTGGATTTTTGTACGATGAGTTTTGAAAATGTACACCTTACTTGTGAAAATAGTACCAAAGCAAATAAAAAAAACTGTAATTTGGAGAGCACCATGTAGAAGCTAATAGACTAAATCAGCTAGTTTTTGCCTCAAGTGTGTGTGTGTGTGTGTGTGTGTGTGCGTGTGTGTGTGTGTGTGTGTGTGTGTGTGTGTGTGTGTGTGTGTGTGTGTGTGTGTGTGTGTGTGTGTGTGTGTGTGTGTGTGTGTGTGTGTGTGTGTGTGTGTGTGTGTGTGTGTGTGTGTGTGTGTGTGTGTGTGTGTGTGTGTGTGTGTGTGTGTGTGTGTGTGTGTGTGTGTGTGTGTGTGTGTGTGTGTGTGTGTGTGTGTGTGTGTGTGTGTGTGTGGATGGATGTTTATACAATTCATTCAGTTTTCCTCCGTTCTTAAAATTTAATGAAGACTGTTCATTAACAGGCCTAATTACAAAACACAGAGATTTTCCCCATCAGTCTTCTCACAGTATAAAACTTCTGTTTGAAGAGTTCATGCTTTTCAGGATTGGATGCTGGTTGCTGGAATCCCATTATGACAGTTCAACCAATTTTTTTAATCCATTCAGACTACATGCATGATTTTAGTTGTGGTGGAATGAATGATTTCAGTTGTGGAACAGGAATTCAAGTTGCTTTAATAAAAAAGGCAATTACTATATACTGTGGATGTAACAAGTACCATCTGCTGGTTGCCAACACCTAACATGATATGTGTATAGACTATAAGTTATATTTAGCTTTCTAGTATATGTTATTGTTAGCTAACAGTTTCCATTTAAAAAATCTAATTATTTTGACACATCAAAGTAAAGTTGGGTTTAATCAATTCAGTTCGGTTCTTTATATCTCCAAAAATGCTACTTTTCAGAAAATGAAAAAAAAACCCACTGTATTTATTAAAAAAAACACCACTAGTTACTATTTTGGCTTTATATATGGTCAGACTCTTATGTCATTATATTATAATTTTACCAAAATCAAGCTCAAATTGAATTACAAGGTTTTTGACCAGCACTTTTCAGAGAATTTCACACATACATGTTTATCCGTCGTTAATAAGACAGCATCTGAGACCGTAACTGCAACATTTTCATCAACTTAAAATTCATAAAATTTACTGTAGCTATGTGGGCAGTGGGTACACACTTTTTTATGATTAATTTTTATGTAATTTTGCAAAAATATCATGTTAGTGTCACATTATAAACGTTTAAGCAGATATCCACGACCACAGTATTTCACAGTAAACACTGGTCTAAACATTATAACATTGTGTTAGTCTAAGCACTCATACTTTTATATCATGCTGTGGTTTATATTATGGAGCATAAAAACATCCTCATGGCATACGTGCGTATTTATTTATCATTGAAAGGTTGCCTACCTTTCTATATTTCATGTTTCGGTAGAATTCACAAATTTTTGTCTAGCAATAGTTCAACTAGTAGCCTACAATGTGAAGTTTATGCAACAATAAAGCGCTAAAATATGTGAGAATAAATGTAAAAAATATCATCTTAAAATCGCGTTCTTCATCTGAGGTAAATCCAAGGTAAACTCACAGCGTGTCTTCCATACTCAATGAAGTGTGGTCACATTACCGATTAACCTCTTGTTGATTTCATACGGATTACATAAACAGAGAATATTTGTTTTTGATATAAATTACTTTATTTAAAATTAGACATTTCAAGCGTTCTAAAGACATATCTGTAATGTCTGTGTGGCAAGTATTCGCTGAGTTACAGTTCATTGTCAGACGCATTTCAGAGTGGACTTCACTGAGAGACAGACAGGAGGACGTGCATCCTCTGTTTGTTTTCTTTATTTAGAAAACAGTTTTTATTGTACACAAATTTAAGTAGATACTTTAAGCTTTGTAAAAGCCATCTGTGGCAAGAAATTACAGAGTATTTTAAGTTGTTTTACGCGGTCATGTGGAAAGATCCAGCAGCGTTCGTCAGGTTCAAATGGTCAAAGATAAAGTGCTATGCACAGGCTATTTAAGACAAATGCTAGATAGAGACACTCTTCTCCACTCCTCAAATACATAAACCATTCTTTTTTTCTTCTTTGATCCTTACGACCTTCTAGGGTCATAGGCTGGAGGGCAATCCCAGTTTCTTTAGGCCAGAGGCAGGGGAAAGCACCTGGGACAGATGGCCTGTCCATCACAGGGCAATCACACATAGGCATTTTTTAATTTTGTTATTTTTTTGACCCTCCAATTCTCCTAACCTACGTGTCTTTGGACTGTGGGGGAAATTGGAATACCCGGAGGGAGGAAACCCATGCTGACACGGGGAGAACATGCAAACTCCACACAGAAATGCCTCTTTGAAAGTGTGCTGATGTTGGTAGTAATGTTGGAAGTGTCAATGTCATATCTCATCAGTCTTTCTCAGTCAAAGAGGTATATAAAAAAGAAATGCATTAGTATGTATCACACATCAGATATGATTTAAATCAATATATTAAAACAAGCACATAGGCCTATTACAAATGATTGTAAATCAACACTACACACATTCTGTTTCTACCATTTTAGACATGTATTACTTAATAATATACTTAATATTAATAAAAACAAAAACTTTTAAAACACCAAAACAGCACCTGAAGCTAATTAGAGTTTGTTTCTCCCATACCAGACAGGGGCGTTTCCTATGCAACTTTTATTTCCTATGCATATTTTGTGATTATTTTATCATTATTTTAATACCTTTTCTATGTAAAGCACTTTGAATTACCATTGTGTATGACATGTGCTATATAAATGAACTTGCCTTGCCTTGGGCATAGGCTGTTTTTGTAACAGCCTATGCTGCAAGGAGAGCAGAGCAGGATATAACTAAAATAATGGAAATAACTGCGTTCAAATAGTTACCAGTCACATGTTTAGTAATCCACCAGTAGGAATTCAAGGAAAGATGCAAAGCAACCAAGAGCGTTGATAAATAGGCTGAGATGTGGTCTACCACAATCCTGCCGCACATGACCACAGCAGGTTGCATGTGTTTTTCCAAGCATAAACCGATACTCGGTTACTTAACGTAACCTCGGTTCTCTCTAGAAGAGGGAACGAGTATTGCGTAAGTTCCTTACGCTACGGGAAAGTATTCTTTCTTCGAGATTTCTGAAAAACCCAAAATTATCCTTAATTTTGTAACATTGTCAACGCAGTGCGGCAGACTGGCAGACCATAGCAGGCTATTCCAGCGTGCTATTGGCTGCTCTGCTGGCAACTGCAGCAGCCTATCGGTGAGCCCGCGTGACGTGGCGACCAATGAGGGCGCTTCGCGCCCACCTGGCTTCATTTGCCTACAGGTGGGGCGTGGCCACGTGTATATAAGCAGGGCTCACGGGCTGCATATTCGGTTTTCTTAGTTCTGAAGCGTAAAAGCCAGCGGGGCGCACGGCAAGGAACGCAATACTCGTTCCCTCTTCTAGAGAGAACCGAGGTTACGTTAAGTAACCGAGTATCGTTCTCTTACGAGAGGTTCTCTCGTATTGCGTAAGTTCCTTACGCTACGGGAACATATTGTCAACGCCGTGCGCGCCTCGCATACAGCATATGTATCCCAGGGAACCGGGGACCATAACACTGCTCGGGCAGGGTGGCCGGTAAAGAAAAAACGGGCCACCACATATACAGACACTTCATTCGAACTGACGGGTGGTTTACGACGGGTGGTTACAACACCCTGTCCCATGAATGAGGGAACGGCACCTGCCGGTCTCCTTCAAATTCACCACACCTTGTCTCATGAATGAGGGAGCGGCAACGCCGGTCGCCTTCAAATTCACAATATCTTGTTATATGAGTGAGGTAACGGCACCGCCGGTCACCTTCAAACTCACAACAGCTCGTCTCGTAAATGAGGGAACGGCACCGCCGGTCTCCTTCAAATTCACATGAGCCTAGTACCGAACTTACTACCAGTATGTGAGCTATGTCTGCGCAGAATCACTGGGCAGAACCAACGGCCCTATTGAACTGATAACACTTTCGCCTGTAAGGCAGGAACTTCCAGATTGTAAAATCTCACGAACGTAGACGGGGAGGCCCAGCCTGCCGCCATACAGATATCGTGGATGGAAATCCCTCTGACCCAAGCCCACGAAGAGGCCATGCCTCTGGTGGAGTGTGCTCTGACACCTAGCGGGCACTGCAGGTGTTTGGAAGCGTATGCAGTTGCAATCGCGTCCACTATCCACCTGGACAGGGTCTGTTTCGAGGAGGCGAGACCTTTAGTGCGCCCACCAAACGAAACAAATAGCTGCTCAGAACGCCTGAAGGCGGCGGAGCGTGTGACATAAACCCTCAATGCCCTGACAGGGCAGAGGAAATTGCCACCGTCCCCCTCATCGGAAGCTGGCAGAGCCGAGAGGGAGATAATCTGCGCCCTGAAGGGAGTGCCGATCGCTTTGGGGACATAACCATGCCTCGGTCTGAGAATGACCTTAGAGTCATTAGGACCGAACTCCATACACGTCGGGCTCACTGAGAGCGCGTGTAGATCCCCCACGCGTTTCACTGAAGCCAGAGCTATCAGAAACGTGGTTTTCAGCGAAAGGAACCTTGGTTCCACAGTCTCGAGCGGTTCAAAGGGATGAGCCTTCAGGGCCTCTAGGACCAAGGCCAGATCCCATATAGGAACCGACGGGGGCCGCGGGGGATTCATCCGTCTGGCTCCTCTGAGGAAACGGACGATGAGCTCGTTCCTTCCTAGCGTGCTACCTAGCGTCGTCTGAGCGAACGCTGCTATAGCCGCCACATACACTTTGAGCGTGGAAGGGGACCTGCCCAATTCCAAAAGCTCTTGGAGGAAGGAGAGCACCCGCTGGACCCCACATTGCTGTGGGTCCAATCCCTTGGAAACACACCACTCAGTGAACACCGACCACTTAGAACTATATAACCGCCTCGTCGAGGGGGCTCTAGAGTGTGAAATCGTGTTCATAACCCCTTCGGGCAGGTCAACGGGTATCCGTTGGTCACCCATACATGCAGAGACCATCGCTCTGGATGGGGATGCCAAACTGAGCCTCCTGCTTGAGAGAGAAGGTCTGCTCTCAGCGGAACTGGCCAGGGGGGTGAGTGCGACAGCTTCACCAGCTCTGGGTACCAAATCTGGTTCTCCCAGCGCGGTGCTATAAGGAGCACCGGACGGCGCGTTTCCCTGATTTTCGCTATGACCTGGGGCAATAGGGAGATCGGCGGGAAAGCATACAGCGGGAGGCTGGGCCAAGTTTGGGACAGCGCATCCTCGCTTTTGGACAGAAACGTCGGGCAGCGGGCGTTCTCTTTTGTTGCAAAGAGGTCGAGCTCCGCTCTGCCGAACAGGCGCCATACCAGCTGGACTGTCTGGGGGTGCAGGGACCATTCTCCTGGGAGAATGAGGCCCCTGGACAGCTTGTCCGGGCCCACATTGAGGTGGCCCGGCACGTGCGCAGCTCTCAACGAGCGCAGCGAGCTGTGTGCCCACACGAGCAGGCGTTCTGTCAGATTGCCCAGACCTCTGGACCTGACACCGCCCTGCCGGTTCACGTAGGACACCACTGTGGTGTTGTCCGACCGGACTAACACATGGTGTCCTCGTATAAGCGGGAGAAACTGCTTGAGCGCGTTCTCTACCGCTATCATCTCCAAACAGTTTATGTGTAGGAGTTTTTCCTCGCTCGACCAAAGGCCCGAGGCTGATCTGCCCTCGAAAACGGCGCCCCAACCCATGGTGGAGGCGTCCGTCGAGATGACCTTGCGGTGTGAGATGGCTCCCATCGTCACTCCCCTCTGGTACCAGTCGGCTACTAACCAGGGCTCTAGGGCTGACACGCAGCCCTGAGTCACTCTGATCCTGAAGCCACCGGACGCCCAGGCCCTGTGAGGCACTCGGGCGTTTAACCAGCATTGCAGCGGGCGCATGCGCATTAAGCCCAGCTGGAGCACAGCTGCAGCTGAGGCCATACGTCCCAGCATCCTCTGAAACAGCTTGAGAGGTGCGATTTTGCCTGGCCGAAAGTACGCAGCCATGCGCCGAACTTGGCGCGCGCGATGGGGTGACAGGCGGGCTGACATTGCCACAGTGTCCAGATTCAAACCCAGAAATGAGGTTGATTGCGTGGGCACTAATGAGCTCTTGGTCCAATTGACCGTGAGCCCTAGGCTGTCCAGATGGCTGAGCAGCATTGCCCTGTGGGCGAGGAGCTCGGCCTCCGACTGCGCCAGGATGAGCCAATCGTCCAGATAGTTCAATACTCGCATCCCTCGATTTCTCAGAGGAGCGAGGGCCGCGTCCATGCACTTCGTAAATGTACGGGGTGCTAGTGACAGGCCGAACGGAAGGACGGTGTATTGATAAGCCTGGCCGTCGAAGGCGAATCGTAAGAATGGCCTGTGACGCGGCGTTATCTTGATTTGAAAATATGCATCTTTCAAATCTAGGGAGATTAGCCAGTCTCTCGGGCGAATATGCGCGAGGATCTGCTTGGTCGTGAGCATCTTGAACGATCTTTTCATAAGAGCTTTGTTCAGACGCCTCAGATCCAGAATCGGTCTGAGCGACCCATCCCTTTTTGGCACGAGAAAATACCGGCTGTAAAAGCCTGACTCGCTCATAGAGTGGGGAACCGGTTCTATAGCCCCTTTGCACAGCAGCGTGGCTATTTCTGCTCGAAGTAGATGTGCTACTTCCTCGCTCACTCTCGTCTCTGTACGCGCACAGAAGCGCGGAGGGCGGCGAGCGAACTGCAGAGTGTAGCCGTGCTTCACTGTTTTCAGCACCCATTCTGATACACCTGGAATGGCTTCCCACGCTCTCGCGTGCGCCACACGGGATAGAACGGCCTCCGGGCTCGAAACGCCGCGCTTCGCGGGTTTGACGGCCCGTATAGGAGGGGCGGGCGCAGTGCGCGCGCTCTCTGTGCTGTGGGCCAGCCGATCGCTCGCGATGGCTGGCCGCCCTACACACTGCATCTCTGCCGCTTCGAGCGGGGAGTGGCTTGTGTGCGGCCCTACACTCATCGCTCCGGCCACCCTGGGCGGAAAATAAATGGTGTGTGGCGTGGCGCGTGGCGCCTGAGGCATAATGTTCGCGAAAATGTGTGAGCGCGTTTGAGCGGGCACAACTCTTACGCGTGGAACATGACCGGTTAAGAGTGGCTGTGTGACAGCGCGTGTGGTGGTTAGTCGTGGACGCAAACAAGCGGACACGTGACCTAACTCTAGCACTCGAGCGGCCGGTGGCCGCTTTATGTGAGTGGGGGACACAGGGTTTATAGTGCTTGTGTGCAGGGGTGAACACAGAAAAGTGGGCACATTTACTGCATTTGAAACACATACGGCGCGAGCCGTGCGACCAGAAATAATGCAACTTTTGTGATTTCTCTGGTTCGCCGTAAAAACGGCGGTTATTGACAGGCGAGAAGGCATTTTTGCCGGCTCGTTGGCTGCGTGAAATCCATCTGCAGCAGCCACAGTGGTGGGGGCTGACAGGAAAAAGAGTTTTGACGGTGGTCCGGCCGCGGCGGGACTTAACCGTCGTTTCTCGCCTCTTGCTAGGAGGACTTTGGAGGCTCGGGCTTCAGCGTGATCCTAGGCCGGGGGCCCCGAGGTGGAGGCGGCTTACCACGGCTGGAAGAGCGCGATCTGGGGCGGCCGCTCGGTCTTCTCTGAGACGAAGGGGGCCGCGCTGGGCGCTGCGCGGAGCTCGTTGCTGGTTGGTCACGAGGACGGCGAGCAGCGGAGCTATTGCTAGCGCCGGGGCGTCGAGGCAGGAAAAGGTTCATGGCCTGCGTCGTTTTCTGCACTTCGGAGAAACGGTCGACGATCCCCTTGACCGCTGGTCCGAAAAGCCCAGACGGAGAGAGCGGGGCTTTTAGGAAGGCCGCGCGCTCTGTTTCTCGCATGTCCGCGAGCGTGAGCCAGAGGTGGCGCTCAGCTACCGTGAGGGAGGCCATAGAGCGTCCGAGGGCCTGTGCTGCGGTCTTGGTGGCGCGAAGGGAGAGATCCGTCGCGCTTCGCAAATCCGTGATTAACTCAGCGTCACAGCATTTCTCGTCCATGTCGCGGAGGAGATTAGCTTGGAGGATTTGCAGCACGGCCATAGAGTGCAGAGCGGACGCAGCTTGACCGGAGGCAGCGAAAGCGCGGCCGATCAGCGATGACGTCACTCTGCAGGCCTTAGACGGGAGGGCAGCCTTTGAGCGCCAACCAGAAGGCGGGCAAAGGTGCGCTGCGACCGCCTCTTCCACCGGAGGGATAGCGTTGTAGCCTTTCTCGGCCGCGCCGTCAACTTGTGAGAGCGTCGAAGAAGCCTGAGACGAGACCCTCGCGGAGAATGGCGCATTCCAGGACTTTGCGAGCTCCTCGTGAAGCTCCGGCAAAAAGGGTGCAGTCCTGGAGGTGGGCGCACGGCGGCGACTGTTTAGGAAGCATCCGTCAAGTCGGTTCGGCGCTGCCACCTTGGGCGGGGCCCATTCGAGGCCTAGCTGCTCGACAGCCCGGGTGAGAAGGCGCAAGAGTTCGGCGTCCTCACCCGCTCGAGAGCGTCCGGAGCCCCGGACTGAAGAGGATGCGGAAGACCAGTCCTCGCTGTCGGAAGCCATGATGGAGCAGCTGTCGGCGCGTTCCGCGGCCGCATCCGCCTCATCCCCGGAGGCGGCAACAGAAATGGCGGCCTGGGGTGGGGGCGGGGAAGGCGAGAGTGAAGCGGGCGGGAAAGGTTCCGGCGAGCTTCTCTCTGCGAGCTCCGGAGTCCGCTGCGAGCGGCGCTTCTTCTTGCGCGGCGTGGCAGGGACTGGAGGGATATCATCTTCGAACAGGACGAGTCGAGCCCGCAGGGTCGACATCGTCAGTTCTTCGCACTCTTGGCATCCGCCAGCGTGGAGTGCGGCGGCGGCGTGATCACGGCCCAGGCAGAGAGCGCAGATCACATGGCGGTCCCCGGAGCTGAGCTGCGCGTGACACGAGCCGCAGGTGGAACGAGACATTTGTATCAACGCTCGGCTCTTTTTGTGAAAAGTGTGACGCAGCGGCGACAACACTTTGAGCGTAAAAGGATATGGGGCTGCCGGATAGCAGAGCAGGCACGGAAGGCTGAAGGTGGCGCGATGCTGCCGGCTTCCTCAGGCGCTGTCCTCTGCTTGCTTGTCTGCGCGGTCACGGCGGCGGGTTCCAGATCCAGCGATGCGAAGGGCTTCGCTGAAGAAAAGAAAATCGAATATGCAGCCCGTGAGCCCTGCTTATATACACGTGGCCACGCCCCACCTGTAGGCAAATGAAGCCAGGTGGGCGCGAAGCGCCCTCATTGGTCGCCACGTCACGCGGGCTCACCGATAGGCTGCTGCAGTTGCCAGCAGAGCAGCCAATAGCACGCTGGAATAGCCTGCTATGGTCTGCCAGGCTGCCGCACTGCGTTGACAATGTTACAAAATTAAGGATAATTTTGGGTTTTTCAGAAATCTCGAAGAAAGAATACTTTCCCGTAGCGTAAGGAACTTACGCAATACGAGAGAACCTCTCGTAAGAGAACAAATGTTAACCAATATTGGTGTGCCATAGCCAAGCCACATATGATCCTCAGTTACATAGTGTCCTCTGGGCCATATACTTCAATACAAATGGTGATCCAAAATAAAATTCCCTCCAATTTGAAAGCCATGGCAAAACATACATGGTGAAAAGTTGGCCCACATGTGCTTAGCCATGCCATATCTAGGCCAGGTGTACCAGCTACCTGCCACATTTGTTCCCAAAAGCTCTTGCTTTCTGGTTGCTATCTTGGGAGAGATCTCATGCTTTGTCATATAGCATTCCTTCAAAAATGATTTCTCAGAGAGAACAGCACAGCAGTACATAATAGGAGAGGAAGATAAAAGAGTTGCTCGGTTCTTGAAAACCAGGGTAGAAAACGAAAACATAGAATATAATTTGAAGGAACCGACTGTTGGGGGAGAAGCGAGAGGATACTAATGCCGTAATGACAAAATAGATCAACTTTTTCTGCCCGCAGTGCAATGCAGATGATCACTTCGTGTCAACAGAAAGAGAGCACGCAAATCACAGTTAGCAGGTCAATAAGTACGATGGCGCATCTGAACGACAGAGCCGCTTCTTTGCGCTTGATAATGGTTTTGTGTGAAGTGTGTGTGTGTGTATGTGTGTGTGTGTTCGGCCGCTCTAAGCTCTCAAAACAAACATTCAATACGCCACGCATTTGCATGGGGAGAAAAACAGTCAATTATTGTACAAATGAAATATGAGAATGAGAAATATAGGCAATTTCTTCCTCAAATCAAATAAACACAAACACGTATCCATTCCACAAAATGTGAAGTGGCTTCCTGAGGCGTTCAAGAATAGAGGTGGAAAGATATAGAGGAAACAGAAGGAGAGACAAAGCGAGAAAAACGTGGAACGTTCTGGGAGGAGGGTTGCTCACACAATGCCAAAAGCAGAGACGTGCTGCCTCGCGGCAGGCTAACGGAACAGACAGTGTAGTGGAGGCATTCAAAGGCGATGGCATCTATAACCTTAAAAGCACAGATGTTACTGTGCCAGCATGGTGCACACTTAAATACCTTATCAAGAACTGAAATGCAAATGCTCTGTGTGAAAACAGACAGACAAAGAAACATGCATATCGTACAACCGACCTCAGCTGCATGTGCAAACAGAGTTTTATTCCCTCTGTTAAAAAAAGCAGCTTGATCAAACTTGACCTTATTGACTTTATTGTAAATGATTCTTTGGTGCAAAATTGTATGCAAGCTTGTTTCTGCCACAGAATGAAACATTTTAAAATATAAAAGTGACTCTTTCTCTCACAATTGCTTTTTTATAAAGTCAGAATTGCGTGATATAAACTCCCAATTGCGAGAAATAAAGTCAGAATTGCAAGAAATAAACTTCCAATTGCAAGAAATAAAGTCAGAATTGCAAGAAATAGAATCGCAATTGTGTGTTATAAAGTCAGAATTGCGAGATATAAACTCGCAATTGCGAGAAAGAAAGACAGAATTGTGAGATAAAGTCGCAATTAGCTTTTTTATTCTGTGGTGGAAACAAGCTTCCATAGAATTGTTTGTCTTTGTAATCTTTAATCAAAATGGGGTCAATGACATGACGCTCATGTTCTCAGAACACATTAAAACTGTAATTCATACAATAAACCTCCTTTCTGATGAATGTGTTAACTATATTAAAGAGGCTTATGGTCCATTTTAATTGGGGCTGGAAAACTGTTTATTATTTATATTAATCAATTAATTTCAGCCAAATGCAAGAACATTTAAATCTCATAAATCAGAGAGGACCCCATTTAGATCCTTGTGACTACGTCAATAGTTTAGGGGTTGTTTTATTACATATTTAAAAGTTAATCTTGATATTCACAACTTTGTGAAAAACACTTATTTATATTCAAGGTGCACAGAAAGCCTTTTAGTTTTTACTTCTTGGTTACACCACTAGACATTTTAGTCATCAAATAAATAAATAACAAAAGAAAGAAAGGGAAAGAAAGAAAGAAAGAAAGAAAGAAAGAAACCCACTCTGTAAACCCTAATATTCAAAATAATTAAGTGGTTTGAGTAGAGCCAACTCAAATTAAACAAATTAATTCAAACAAATTAACTTTTATGAGTATTTAGAACTTAGTTCTCAGAACTGACTCATTTTATGCAATCGAAATTGTTTCATTGTTTTGAGTTTTATGAACTTAGACTAACTTAAATTTAACCGAAACTGGGCTGGGATTTCTATTTCCCAGCATGCTTTGCAATGACACAGTAAATGCCAAAATTAAGTGTTATATTATGTTATTTGTGCAAGATAAATGTTGAGTGATTTAGTAGTGTTTAATGTTTTTTTTACTAGTTTAGAAGAGTTTCTGTTATGTTTTTTTTGTTTTGTTTTGTACAGTTACCATCATGATGGCAAGTGGAGTATGAGATTAGTTTGGAACAGGAATATGTTAAATGTATTATATTGCTGTCCTCATTCAACAAGTGCTATATGCTAATGCTACCAAAGCATTGTGTATCCAATTAGCAAGGTGGCATTTATTGAATTAGCTAAAGCTAGTCAAGTTTCCACTAATACAAATTTGAGATTTGAGATTACATGATATTTTTAAGTTAAATGTATGAATTAGCGTACTCAACTCTTTCAGGTTCAGAGCAATTAAAAAGTATGATTACAAAATAAAAAACTGATTTCCTTAATTTTTTTTGAGTTGTGCCAACTTTTTGGGGTTTACAGTGAACATGAAGCATTACTACACTTTCCAACATTTCTTTTAAACCATCCTCATTTATCATGTATCTAATAATTTGACAGCAGAAAAGAATAGTCATTTCAGAATTAACATCACTTTCCAATAACCCACCATCTTTTCAGCAAACTCGCATTTTATCTGGCTCCATTCTATGTAACACTCATTCTTCAACATCCAATCAATACCTGATGGATCACATTGTGCCCAACATTCTTTTCCCATTGAATGTCTCTTTTCACTCTAAAATGTGTCATCACAGAAGAAAAAAATGGGTTGTAAATGGCTATTTTCACTGACTTTAAACCAGGCTAAGATGGTTTGCTGGTCTTAAAAAGTGACTAACAAACTACCATGATTTAAACTGTTTTATATATCCAGCTTATACTCTTCACAGAAACACAATGTAGGGCACAACACTGTACGTATATACGAATTCGATATCTAGGGCAGAGAGATACAGTACTGTAGTGAGAAAGTGAGAGAGGCAAATAAAGAGGTCACACTCTTCCATTTCATTAATGCAGTCAGTCAGTTACTTCTGCCATCCCCAACCACATCTGAAGTTGTCTGCATTAATCACACAGATGTGAATCTTATAATGGGAGAGTTTTTGGCAAGCCAGGCTTCACCGCAGGTCAAACTTCGTACGCCTCACACCTCAAAGGCTCCGACAGCCATCAAGGGAATAACATACTGTACCCCTGCACTTTCTTTCCAATCATAACATCGCATTGATATTCGGCACTCTGGCCACATCCTAATACATCCATCGGACTAAACTGATAAACAGCTACATACAAAAAACCCAATGAGAACTGAAATTAACATGAAGTGAACCATCATATTAACCCCTATAAATGCTGTTATCCCGCTGCTGGAGAATATCATTTCTTGATTAGAGGGGAACTACAAATGCCCGTTGCATTCAAGCTTACCGTCTGGCGTGATAATTAGATGACGGTTCTGGGAGCAGGAAAGGTCTCGAAACCTGAAGTGGAGGTTTGATTAAGGATGCATAATGTAAACACGCCGCTGATGCATATTGATGCGGGAAATTACGTGGCCACCTCAGATACTTCCTGAGTTGATTTCTGCCCCCCAATTATCTTCAAATGTGTCTCACCGATTGAGGAGGAAGGAAATGAAAACTAAAAGAACAACTAACAAGAGCTGAATTAAAGAACATCAGGTCTGTACAGAGAATGCAAACAAACTTTCACTTAGTCTCTTGCAGACTGTGGCCTTTCGCAGCCGAGTGGTGGTGGGTGTTTCCACGGTCTCACACGAGTTCAATTTAAAATGTGATAATGACTAAAAATACTATCTGTTCACAGTACAACAGGGAGTTAGCTGTCATGCCCCACTCACACACACACTGAGCAAGGTCTATTGAGGGACTCTCTACACTATAGTGATTCAATGATGTTAAATGTTTTACACTCTTTAAAAGCAATTGAAGCCTATATTTGAACTACAATTACCTTATTTTGTGTGGATCATCATCAGATCAATTCATTCATATTTTATTAACAGAACAGTGCCATTTTTATAACCAAATTTATAATTATTTTATATATTGGCAAATTTGAGGCTAATTCATAGGATCTCATTTGTATGTAGATTTCTCATGAGATTGGGTTGATACCATGGCTTTCAAAACATGATACCATATTACATCTGTTTTTGGACATACCGAGGCTTCTGACTTACAAGATTTTGAAGTATTTTGGAATAAATTGTAAATATTGTGTTACTTGAATATGGAAATAATGCAGTGCCATTATGAAAATACCATGGTATTACCCTTTGATATCACTGTGCCAATGTGTCGCCAGTGTACTTTTTCTTTTGGTAATACCACTAAACTCGCAAGGTTCTTTAAAGATACCAAAAAACATGTGATTACCATTGAGCATACATATTTAAGGCACAATATGTAATTTTTGCTGCTAGAGCTTATTCAAAACAAATGCGTAGCTTGATGACGCCTTGATTTTACTTCTGCAGCCGGTGGAAAAAAATGTACGGGACTCGGGCAGAAATTATATTCATGGGTGAACTAATGTATTAAAAATGTGTTAATGTTACTGTAGTATGAAGCAGGGTGGGGCTGAAAGCTGTTGGAGCGGAATGAAGCCGCTGGAGCGATTGCTAATGAGAGACAAGCGCGACACACGGCTCAAGAGCAGTGGAGCTTTTATTATGCCGCAGACGACCGATTCCGCTTCTTCCGGTCATGCGTATGTGGGGTAACACAGCGCTGTTTTATCATATTAGATACATTTGAGTGTGTTCAAAGTAATGTTATAATGCTCGGCAGCTACTATTTGACACTTGTTGCACACTGCAGTAAGCTAGATCGATATTAGGCACGGTAAAACATGAAACTCGCAGTAAATCAAGAAAATTAGATTTAAACAATAAGACTAACAGTGTTGAGTTATAGGCCTAAAACAATGATTCGTTTTCTGTCGATGAATGTATCCAAACAGTTGCTCACCTGTCTAATAAAACATAATATATTGAAGGTGTTTACATGGTTTCTACTAAATAAAACCAGAAAATTGCAGGTATGATGTCTTTAATAAGCGGTTAAAACTGCTTATTTCTCTGGATTTAAACATTCTTGGAAACTTTTGGGATAACGTAAGTACACAAGTCAACAAAATATATAACATTATTCTGGTCTTTGGATATTTTAATCCAAAGAGCTTACACCTTGTGCCTTTAATAAAGTAATGCCACATCCAAAAAAGTCGCATGGTACTTTTTTGTAGTACTCAGAGTTTCATTAAAAAATTTAATCTGAAGCCCACTTGGTATAAGAATACTTCCTGAAACAAATCTACAGCATTTCATGTATATCATTATTTTAAGGCTGAAGTGATAAAGGCCCACTCCAGACCAAATTTGGAAATTCAATTTGGGACTCCTTCGAATGACCTCAACATAACGGTGATATGGCAGTAACAGTTAAAGACTTGGTAATGAGTCTGGCCTTTAAATATATCAGCTTCAGAGTCTACAGATTTACTTGACTTTTGTCATAAAACTGAAGTACATCAGTTGTCGTAGAAAATAATAAATATACATTGCAGCATAACTGTTTTCTATTTTAAACTGTAATTATTTTCCTGTGATGGCAAAGATTCATTTCAGCATCATTACTCCAGTCTTCAGTGTCACATGATCCTTCAGAAATCATTCTAATATGCCGATTTGCAGCTCAAGAAACGTTTCTTACTATTTTCAATGTTGAAAATGTTGTGCTGCTTAATATTTTGTGAAAACCATGATTCATTCACAGAACAGCATTTATTTGAATTAGAAATCTTTTGTAACACTATAAATGTGACCTTGGGCCACAAAACCAGTCATAAGTTGCACGGGTATATTTGTGGCAATAGCCAACAATACATTATATGTGTCACAATTTCATTTTGTCATGTCTGCACCTATTCTCGTTAGTCCCTGATTAGTTAATCTTTCTCCACCTGTGCCTGTTTAGTTCCCTCATTTAACCATGTGTATTTATAGGTTTAGTTCTTAGTCGGTTATTGTTTGTGTTAACAGTGTCTTACTCTTCTGTGTTTGCTTTTGGATTGGTTTGTTATCACCATCTCCTTCGTTGTGCGCTTACTAAGCCACCCTGAACTGTTACAGAATAACCAACCAGCATTTAAGAGCAACAGATGGACTCACCCACGCTGCAACTTTTTCTCCATCCAGAGAGCCAGTCATACCTGGGATACCTGGTCTGGATGCTCTGGAACGACGGCCTTCTTTCCACAGCCAGCGAGCCCAAGGCGCCCACCGAGGTGATTCCAGAGTTGGAGGACGCGAAGGCCCCTGAGTTGACGCAGGCAGGGCAGGGACTGTGACCTGATCAATCTGTGGTCCGCGGATCCAATTCCCACTCAAGTGCCCACCCTCGAGTCCTCATCATCTTCGCTGGTCCTGTCCGGAGATCTTCTGTTTGAATCCCTGCCTGTTTTCCTGATCCCGTCTCCATCGCTCATCACGGCCAGTCCCCTGGATCCGTCGGCACCACTGGTGTTGTCCAGCTCCTCGGCTCTACCCCCGCCGCTCGCTCCGTGCGGCTCATCCGCGCCTTGAGCTTCCCTGCCACCAGCTCAGCTAGAGGCTGAGTCCCTGGCTACACCTCTGGCCTCCAGGCACATATCTCCACCTTATCCTGTCAGCCCATCACCATCGCCTTGGCTCACCGCTCCCTCATTGCCTCCGCGGCCCGTCTACGACACACAGCCTACGCCACGGACATCCGGGATTCGGGCTGCGCCCTTACCCTGCACCCCTATGGAGTTAGCGTGCTCCTCCCTTCCTCCAGCCTCCCCGTCGGCCTCACTCGCCACATCGTCGTTCCAGTCATCCGAGTCCCCGTCGGCACCTCAATCCCCTGAGCCAGCAGCTGAGTGCCAGGTTTCCAGGACTGCGATTTCGCCCTGGTCCGCCGGCCACTCGGTTCCGCCGGTTCCTCCTCTTGCCATGGTTCCGCCTCCGCCTGGTCCCAGGGTTCAATCCAACCCTGCAGTCAGGACTACGCCCTGGATACTCCCACCATCAGCACCACCATGGTACCGGTGCCCGCCTACCCCAGGCGCCTGTCTGTCACCAGCTCCACGCCCTCCACCAAAGCCTTTGCCTCATTGCTACTTCCTGGACTTTGCCATCTTCACGGTGCGAGGACACGCCTTTCCAAGGGGGGCGTAATGTCACAATTACGCTTTGTCATGTCTGCACCTGTTCTCGTTGGTCCCTGATTAGTTAATCTTTCTCCACCTGTGCCTTAGTTCCCTCATTTAACCATGTGTATTTATAGGTTACTCCCTGTTCTGTTCAGTTATTCATCGGTTTTTGTTTGTGTTAACAGTGTCTTACTCTTCTGTGTTTGCTTTTGGATTAAAGACTGTTTATCACCATCTCCTTAGTTGTGCGCTTGCTAAGCCACCCTGATCTGTTACAGAATAACCAGCCAACATTTAAGAGCAACAGATGGACTCACCCACGCCGCAACTTTTTCTCCGTCCAGAGAGCCGGTTTTACCTGGGATACCTGGTCTGGATGCTCTGGAACGACGGCCTTCTTTCCACAGCCAGCGAGCCCAAGGCGCCCACCGAGGTGATTCCAGAGCTGGAGGACGCGAAGGCCCCTGAGTTGACGCAGGCAGGGCAGGGACTGTGACCTGATCGATCTGTGGTCCGCGGATCCAATTCCCACTCAAGTGCCCACCCTCGAGTCCTCATCATCTTCGCTGGTCCTGTCCGGAGATCTTCTGTTTGAATCCCTGCCTGTCTTCCGGATCCCGTCTCCATCGCTCGTCACGGCCAGTCCCCTGGATCCATCGGCACCACTGGTGTTGTCTAGCTCCTCGGCTCTACCCCCGCCGCTCGCTCCGTGCGGCTCATCCGCACCTTGGGCTTCCCTGCCACCAGCTCAGCTAGAGGCTGAGTCCCTGGCTACACCTCTGGCCTCCAGGCACATATCTCCACCTTATCCTGTCAGCCCGTCACCATCGCCTCGGCTCACCGCTCCCTCATTGCCTCCTCTTTCTCTTTCATTGTTAATCTTTCTCCACCTGTGCCTTAGTTCCCTCATTTAACCATGTGTATTTATAGGCTACTCCCTGTTCTGTTCAGTTCTTCGTCGGTTTTTGCTTGTGTTAATAGTGTCTTACTCTTCTGTTTGCTTTTGGATTAAAGACTGTTTGTTATCACAATCTCCTTCATGTGCTTGCTAAGCCACCCTAAACTGTTACAGTATGGGTCAAAATTATTGCTTTTTCTTTCATGCCAAACCTCATTTGGATATTAAGTAAAGATCATGTTCCATGAAGATATTTTGCAAATTTCCGTTAATGTTTATATAAAAAAATATATTAGTAGTAATATGCGTTACTAAGGACTTCTTTTGGACAACTTTAAAGGCGATTTTCTATGTTTAGATTTCTTTCTTTTTTTGCACCCTCAGATTGCCGATTTTCAAATAGTAGTATCTCGGCCAAACATTGTCATATCCTAACAAACCATACAATGGAAAACTAATTTATTCAAATATATATAAATTATCAAATTTATAAAAAAAAAGACTGGTTTTGTGGTCCAGGGTCACAAATGTCTTTACTCCTGCTTAGTAAAATTTATAATCAGAATTTGTAATGTTGAATAATGCTCTAAAAGTAAGTCCTAATATCTTACACAATGTTGCATCTATAGCGAAGAGTAATGATTAATTTGTTTAATGGCATTTAGATAATTTTTACTGGAAAACAAGGCAAAAAACAATGATGCTTGCAGTGAAATTACAAGCTGTCTTTGAAGACTCATGAATCACCACAATGAAGCATCATACAAATCTTATTAGCTTGCTTTTATTTAATAGGTTTAACCATAAACAGGATGAAATTTGTGTCATCATCAGGATGTTCCTGCTGTGGGCTTTAATGCTGACGGACAGGAATAGCTGCAGCAGGAGTCTAGTTAATTAAACTGATAACAATGTCTGCCTCATTACTGAAAAATGCTGTGTCATGCTCCTGATGTCCGCTATTGATCACCGCTGCCACACGCCCGAACAGATTCACTCACACACACACACACACACAGATTTCCTTGAACACACTTGAGATTCTCATACATTTCTGCTGCAACGTTCTCTCCTTCAGCTCACACTACCTCTACCTTTCATATGCTCTCTTTCTCTCACTGGAGCACGTACACATGCGCACACGCAGGTTTTGACAGCACATTCATCACCTCCTCTATTTTCAGTGCTTTAATTAGCTCTGCACTTAAAGCCGCTGTCATTGTGCCTCTGTGGCACATGGTGCTCGTGTCAAGAGGCGTTCATGCATAGGGCTAGAATTGGTGTGTGTGCGAGTGTATGTGTAGGTGTCGGAGGCTTCACCTTTGCCAGTGAGGTGGTGAAGTGAAACGTACTTATCAACTTGTTCAATGAGCCTCAGTGAAATTTGTTAACTTTTCTGCTTGAGAAGAATAAAAACAGCACTTGTCTCAGTTCACATGCATCTCTCTTATTTCTTTCACTGTTATTATCATCTTTGACATGTGTTTTTTTAATGGATTTTTCTTGTTTTAAATAGGACCTATTATGCCTCAAAGTCTTGATTTTGTTTTTGGGGTCTACTAGAATAGGTTTTCACGCTTGAATGTTCAAAAAACATTATTTTTCACATATTTCACAGTATTGCACCTCTCTTCACAGTCTGTCAGTAACTTACATTGTTGGAACTACAGCTCTGAAGCTGTGGTTCGAAGCATAGTTTCTTGTTAAGTGACATTAAATAGATCATACTCTTGGGTACAATAAGCAAGCTAACATTCAGTACATTCTATATATTTCATTCTATATATCGTCGCTGCCTGATGAAACTCATGTATTTCCAAAACGGTTACTTTTCAGGAAGTGAAAAAAACACCGTATTTCAAAAGCAGTTGAATGTAGCGTTGTCATACTTGGTACGGCATCTTTACATGTAACCATATTCTTGCCAGTGTAATGATATAATCCACATTTGACCAAAATTGAGTTTAAATGGACATACGTGCATATTTTACAGTAACGGTGGTCGATACGCGTTCTTCTGATCATTAATTAGAATGGCCAAGTCGCGTTTCATATTGACAGTGGAATACGTGCTGGACATTCTCAGCCTCTGGCAAGCGGTGATAGCAGTATGAGTGAGGCATGTTCTAGTGACAATCATGACAGTAGCATTACAGGCTATAATTTGATCAGTTTGACTAAGAAAAAAAAAGGTTGAATCTTATCAATGAGACCGAGTTTATTTACATACTAGCAAGCAAACTAATCTGTGAAGAACTAGATTAGAACTAAACTGTGGAGAGCTTCAATGTCGTACTTTCGGCTATCCAGTGCTGAGCTTCGATGAAACTTCATGAGACCGGCGAGATGCTTCCACAGGGCGGGAGATACGCGGCGTGATTGACAGCTTTGACACCAAATGGATATACGTGAAAATCAGATGACATGATTTCACAACTTTTCATTGGCCATTTAGATATGTGAAGCATACTGTATACGGAAATGAACCTGGACATTCAATCCGTCGAAAAATCTCATAATTGGCAAAATGGACATACGTGGTTTTCATCGGACAGCGACGATATATATATATATTAGTGCTGTGAATCAATTTAAAAAAATAACTAATTAATCAAATTTTTTCTGTAATTAATCATGATTAATCGCGATTAAAAAACATTGGAGTTTTTTATATTTTGATATTGTAATAATTTCAGTTACTCTCCAAATTAATGAAGAAACAAAAGACAGCATATTTTAAATATTTGTTGTAATGGCATATTTTTATGAATGAAGGCCAGTATCACTGATAGCCTATGTCTCTATGAAACATTAATGACATTACATTACAGTATAACAGAAAGCTACCAATTTCAACATTTAATAGGCTTTAAAAAATAACTTTTACTTTAAGTGAACTTAAAACAATCTTTACATAAACCCATTATAATAAATGTTATTTACCCATGGCCTTCCCTGTTAGACATAGCCTACACAGAAATTGAATAAAGTTATCAAAAACCTTTCTTAACTGCATAAATAATAAATGGAATATAGATTAATCATCATTAAAGCTACAAATTTCTCAGTTCTCTTTGTTCTTTGATGAACATTAATGACAAACATCATCAGTGCTGCTGTCACTTTAAGATCGGCCGCTGCCGAACATGGATCTGTTCGGATCTGACGGGCTGTTACGCGCATCTCATTTTCTCACATGTTAATTTAAGACTCCTAATATGAGAATACTCTACAAAACTGGCGTTTTGGCAAAAATTATCTGTGTTGTTGTTATTGTTTGTTCAAGAGCGAAAGAGAACTCGATGTGTGCGCGAGACTGGCAAATGTGTGTGTGTGTGTGTGTGTGTGTGTGTGTGTGTGTGTGTGTGTGTGTGTGTGTGTGTGTGTGTGTGTGTGTGTGTGTGTCAGGGTATATCGGTATATCGTGTACATGAATGTGGCCGACTCCCTGATCAGTGCCCTGACTACTGCACTAGGGAGCCTATTGAGACGCACCCACACAGATAGGACATTGACATACAGCGCATTCTTTTTTATCTTGTCATGCTTAGATTGTTTAACTCAGAGTCAGTCTACTCAGAGTTGATTGAACTACCTCAATTCAGCTGTTCTGAAACCCAAAACTCAGAGTTCAAGTTTAAAATCAGAGTTGGTTGAACCTTCTTATTGAAACGGGCCCCAGGTGTGCCTTAGGCTGGCCACAATAAAAGGCTACTCTAAAATGTGTATTCATATTTCTATTCCACCTGCAAGTTATGTCATTAATGACAGTCCTTTATTGTTGAACCAATGTGGTTCAAATAACGGAGGTGCAACGTTTCGGGAAACATTTATAGTTGGTTAGTTTCTCGAGTATGCATCATACTATGGTAGTTAACCAGAGTGTTACATCGTTGTACCGAAAACGTCTCGGTTACGTATGTAACCCTCGTTCCCTGAGGAGGGAACGGAGACGTACGTCAGTGACTGACGAATGGGGGTTTCGCCTAGAAGCCAATTACCTTCGAGGTGTTTAACAGCGCCCAATGGCGTGCCAATGCCATGGGCATGCGGAATTTGCATGCGTAACTCCGCCCCACCTCGTGGGTATATAAGGAAGTACGCTAGCAACATCGCATTATGTATCTGCTGCGGAGCCAAGATCTGAACTCCGCGTTCCAGCAGCACAGCTGATGTGGCTAAGGAACGTACGTCTCCGTTCCCTCCTCAGGGAACGAGGGTTACATACGTAACCGAGACGTTCCCTTTAGTTCAGTCACTCCGACGTACGTCAGTGACTGACGAATGGGGGTTCCAGTATAACCGCGCCACTCAGCTGTCATCCAGTGCCCTGCGTAAGTGTGAGATCACGCCACTTAAGGCCGTAGGACTCCCACTTATCACAGGATTACCAAGGTACACTGGGAAGCATATCCCAGTGAGGGAATGCCAATGATGCCTACCCGTGGGGAGGACTTAGAGAGTACACATATGACCCGCTGTGGGCTGCATATGGGAAACTCTAGGGTACCAGCCGAAGGTGGATTTTTAACCCTAGGGGTGGCAGGGGCTTGCCAAGGGAAAGACACCTGCTCACTGAGGAGGCTTACGGTGGAAATACTCGTGTGGGGGTCGCCGGAGGGGAACCATGCACACGGGGCACCTGGCTGGACATGAGGATCTGGGCTCGAAAGGGCAGACTGAACTGATGTCGGCGTCGACAGTGCTGGAGGAGCTCAGGGCTCTCTGGGAGCTCACCTGAGGAGAATATCGCACGTATCCAGTCCGTGGAGTGGAGTGGCGAGCAAGCGAAGACACCAGAGCCTGGTCCATTACCAGCCCCTCGGGGGGGCGAGTACATAGTCGGACACTGGCTCCACTCGGAGATTGTAGAATCTGGCGAATGTGTTGGGTGTCGCCCAGCCTGCAGCTCTGCAGATGTCTGTTAGCGAGGCGCCATGCGCTAGAGCCCAAGAGGAGGCCACACTCCAGGTGGAGTGTGCCCTCACACCAAGGGGACATGGTCGACCTTGCTGCTGGTAAGCCAAAACAATGGTGTCCACTATCCAGTGAGACAACCTCTGCTTTGAGAGAGCTCTTCCCTTCCGCTCCCCACCATAACAGACAAAGAGCTGGTCTGAGGTCCTGAAACACTGCGTCATGTCTACGTAAGCGCGGAGAGCGCGTACTGGACAGAGCAATGCCAAGGCTGGGTCTGCCTCCTCCAAAGGCAGCGCTTGCAGGTTCACTACCTGATCTCTGAAGGGAGTGGTAGGAACCTTGGGCACATATCCAGGCCGGGGTCTCAGGATCACGTGAGAGTTAGCCGGCCCGAATTCTAGGCACGCTTCGTCAACCGAAAATGCCTGCAGGTCCCCGACCCTCTTAAGAGAGGCCAATGCTGTCAGCAGAGCCGTCTTCATCGACAGAAACTTAATATCGACCGACCGCAAAGGCTCAAAGGGAGGCCTCTGCAGAGCACTTAAGACTACTGAGAGGTCCCAAGAGGGAACGAGAGGAGAGCGAGGAGGATTCAGTCTCCTCGCCGCCCTCAGGAACCTGATGATCAGGTCGTGCTGACTTACCTTTTTGTCTCCCAAGAGGTCGTGATGGGCAGATATTGCAGCCACATACACTTTCAGGGTGGAGGGAGACAGCCTTCGCTCCAGCCCCTCTAGGAGAAACTCAAGCACGGACCCGATCGGGCATTTCCAGGGGTCTTCTTGGCGGGAAGAGCACCAGGTGACGAAGAGGTTCCACTTCAACGCATAGAGGTGTCGTGTAGACTCTGCCCTAGCGGAAGTGATGGTGGCGGCCACCGCCACTCAAACCTGCCGCGTCCCGTCCAGAAGCCACACGTGGAGCTTCCAGAGCGCTGGACGCGGGTGCCATAGAGTGCCCCGTCTCTGAGAGAGGAGGTCCGGTCTCAGAGGGATAGGCCAGGGAGGGGCTGTCGCAAGGAGTAGCAGTTCTGAGAACCAGGTCTGGCCATGCCAATACGGGGCGACCAACATGACCTGCTCCTTGTCCTCCCTGATCTTGCACAGTACTCGTGCGAGAAGGCTCACTGGGGGAAACAGCTGTGCGCCAGTGCATCCGTGCCAAGCGTGCCCTCGGTCAGGGAATAGTACAGGCTGCAGTGGGAAGAGTCGTGGGAGGCAAACAGATCTACCTGTGCGTCGCCGAACTGTTCCCAAATCAGCTGGACCGTCTGGGGATGGAGTCTCCATTCTCCAGGAAATGGCTGAATCCGTGAGAGCTCGTCGGCTGCACGGTTCAGTTCTCCCGGGATGTGGATAGCACGAAGGGACCTCAGGTGCTTCTGACTCCATAAAACGAGATGGCGGGCGAGTTGAGACATACGGCGGGAGCGTAGACCGCCCTGGTGGTTGATGTACGCTACAGTGGCCGTGTTGTCTGTCCGGACAAGTACGTGTTGACCCCTCAGCAACACTCGGAAGCGGTGCAGGGCGAACCGTACTGCCAGCAACTCGAGGCAATTGACATGCAGAAGGCGCTGGGGTCCTGTCCAGGAGCCCGCGGCTGCTTGTTCATTGCACATGGCACCCCAGCCCGTGGAGGAGGCATCCGTTGATACAAAAACATGCCTGGAAACTCGTTCTAAGGACACGCCGGTCCGTAGAAAACTGAGGTTCGACCACGGAGTGAGTGTCTGTAAGCATGTGTCTGTGAGCGTGCCAGACCGCCATGCCCATCTCGGGACTCGATCACGAAGCCAGTGCTGAAGCGGTCTCATATGTAGCAATCCGAGCGGCGTCACCGCGGCTGCAGATGCCATATGCCCCAGGAGCCTCTGAAAGTGTTTCAGTGGAACCGCACTCTTGCTCTCGATTTGACGGAGGCAAGTCAGCAGAGACTGCGTGCGCTCGCTTCGCCAGTAGGGTGGCAACCTCCGCTCGCATGACAGGGGCATTGGCCCCGACCATAGTAAAGCGGACTCCCCGGAAGCACGGAGGAGCCTGCGCGAAATGAATCACGTAGCCACGCCTGACCCAGCGGGACAGCCCTGGAATCTGAAGCCAGGCTCCCAGGAACTGCACCAGCGGGGTCATTCGGACTACAGACGTACCCGCGATGCAGCGCTACCGACCCGGACAAGGGAGGCTGTTGGGTGTCCTGGTGTGGGGGTGCGGTTAACGGCTGCGTCCTGACAGAGGAGACCAGGGAAGGACGCACGTTCCACTGGGGTCTGCTCTGCCAGGAGAATGGCGACAGAGAGGGATGCGATGCCAGTGAGAACATGACTCATCCACAAACGCTGCTTGAGCATGCTGAACGCCCAAGCATACCAAGCAGAGATTGTGCCCATCAAAGGAAGTAAGCGACCGGCCACACCCAGAAGTACACGGGCGAGACATCCTGAAAAGGACGTGCCACGTGTAAGCTCTTTTAGAGAGGAAGCTTCGCAGAGAACGCCGAAGCGCCCAGGGACCACACACCAGCTGTCAGACGGACCACTGCGCAGATCAGCAGGCAGGCAGTATGCGATCACTGGAACGCGCCGTAGACACCAACGCCTCTGGAAAGCTGTTCGTCTCGAAGGCTGACAAAGACTCAGTTAGCAGGCTTGAAGGAGTGAAGAGGTTCTCTTGGCTCCAAAGCAGAAACATAATGCGATGTTGCTAGTGTACTTCCTTATATACCCACGAGGTGGTGCGGAGTTACGCATGCAAATTCCGCATGCCCATGGCATTGGCACGCCATTGGGCGCTGTTAAACACCTTGAAGGTAATTGGCTTCTAGGCGAAACCCCCATTCGTCAGTCACTGACGTACGTCGGAGTGACTGAACGAAAGGGAACACACTCCTGTTTAGTTCCAGTCTCTATTAAGAGTTTTTCTTATGAAAAATGGGATGTGCTCTGATTGGTCGGATGGATTTGTGTGTTGTGATTGGACATGCCTCTTGGACATGGCGACAACACACTATGCAACTTAGCCAGGCCTCATCCCCTTTATTTTGTATATGCCTTGGCCTGGAATTAATGTTAAATATTGTGATTCGTACATTCCTTAAAGAAAAAAAATTATAATAATAATAGTAATAATATAATATATACATGATATTTCATGACTTTTACTACTAGACGGCCTTATAACTCTATATCGAGCAAATGAGCTGTTCCCCTGTGTCCTAAAGTTAGTTATTGAGTTTATCTCTTCCATATGCATTCAGATACACAAAAGACATTTTTTTGGTCAAGTTTAGTTTTAATTTTGAGCATTTTTTTTTATTTATTTTTTTAGGTTTTTCTATGTAAACTGAAGCATTCCTCATCATCCATTAATTTCTAAGGGGGTCAAATTGACCATCTGGAGACCAAAAGGCAAACGCAAGAGAGGCAGACCAAAGAACACCTGGAGATGGACAGTAGAAAGAGAGCTGAAGAGCCTGAATCACACTTGGGGTACCATCCAGAAGCTAGCCCAGAACGGACAGGAGTGGAAGACTTTTGTTGCTGCCCTAAATGCCAGTAGGCATAAAGTTAAATGCAAAATATAAGTTGTCAGTCAATTCCATATGATGCACATTTGGATTCTATAGCTGTAACTGCAAAACATCCATTAAAGGGTTAGTTCACCCAAAAATGAAAATTCTGTCATTAATTACTCACCCTCACGTCGTTCGAGACCCGTAAGACCTCCGTTCATATTCGGAACACAAATGAAGATATTTTTGTTGAAAGCTGATGGCTGAGAAAGGCCTCCATTGGCATTCAGTACACTTATACTCCCAAGACGGATAAAAGGCACTCAAAACATTGTTACAAAGTCCATCTCACCACAGTTACTGTACAATAATCTTACGATGCGACGACAATAGTTTTTGTGCGCAAAAAAAATCAAAATAACACCTTTTTCCAACTTGTTACTGCCTTCCGTGTGTGCCTCCACGACGCATGCGCGAGAATATGACGCAGATCCGGCGTTCGGACAGATGACCCAGAAGTGATTTGTTTACAATCAGAGGAAGACGCGCGCATCTCAGCTGTTGGATTCTACATTGATCGTGCTTTAGGTCTCGGCGTAGTGCTCAAAATGGGGTTAGAGTGTGCATTTCATGGAATCCCGAGCCCCGGCGCTATGTCATATTCTCGCGCATGCGTCGTGGAGGCACACGCGGAAGGCAATAACAAGCTGGATAAAGGTGTTATTTTGATTTTTTTTTTTTTAAGATTATTGTAGAGTCACTGTGGTGAGATGGACTTTGTAATGACATTTTAAGTGCCTTTTATCGGTCTTGGGAGTATAAGTGTACTGAATGCCAATGGAGGCCTAACTGAAGCCTTTCTCAGCCATCAGCTTTCAACAAAAATATCTTCATTTGTGTTCCGAATATGAACGGAGGTCTTACGGGTCTCGAACGACATAGGGGTGAGTAATTAATGACAGAATTTTCATTTTTGGGTGAACTAACCCTTTAATAACAAAATCCAGAAAGCTAATCATTCCTGACATAAGGCATTGATATGTTTCTAGACATGAACTGGTAAGAGTTTAACACTGCATGAATATGTGTCTTCAAAGATAAATGTTCCGTTTTAAAACTCCCACAGGTATTCATTAAAATATTATAATTGCTACTGCCTTAAACTTGCGTTGTTTGTAATACTTTGCTTCTCTGATTTGCTTCATTGCTCTGAAAACATTAATTTATGTGTTTCTCTTTTAGAGAAGGCTTCAGCACAAACATCTGTCACAGGCTCTCATGAGCAGCATACCTGGGTCACTGCTGGTCAAATGCCAATCAAAATACTCTCTTGAATGATCATGCAGAAGGGGAGATGGGGATTTTTTTTTGGTCAATAATAGTGAAAATGTTAAACAGCCTTTTTGTAGCCAAGGTATGTTTTTATACAGATATTGACTATACAAAAATATACCTACTCTATGAAATATTCACTGGAGTACAAAGTGTGACAACAATATTAAAACTGCTACCAGTATATTTTGTTCTGTTCTCCTTTAAAACCTGTTCAGAACACTTTTGGGATGTTCAATATGGAGGAACATTCTGAATGGAATGGAAAATGCAGCCTCGATATGCATGGCAGAATTCCATTATTATCAAAGCTAAACAAAAATGGAGTATTATCTGAAGAAAGGAAAAGTTTAAGGAAGTATAAGCAAGTTTAAAAGTAAGGAAGGCGTTGGTTATCAAAATGACTAAAATCATTTAACGGTGACTTATTTTGTAAAATTCACTTTTATATTGTTTTTGAACATAATAATGTGTCCGCAGTATGTACACAACCCATCCATGCTTGTTATTTTCCCCATAAATCTGAAACAGTGTCTCAAATACCCCTTTTCCACCAAGGCAGTTTGAGTGCTGTTTGAGGGCTGTTTGGAGCCAGAGCCTAGTTTCAAATCGGTTCTTTGTCTTTCGGCATCCAAAGCACCAACTCTGAACCAGGAAAAGTGGTTCTTAAACAGCATCAAAACATTGCTGGTCTAGAAATAAGAGCCACTTGCGTCAGGGGCTGGGGGCAGGGTTACCGTGACCAACAAGACGAACACAAACTTGTGACCAACATTTTTTAAATAGCAGAAATCGATTGTAATCTCAGTCTATACAAATTACAGCAAACTGCACGAATGCATTGGATTCGCTGTGTTTTGGTGCCGATGTAGGATCACAAAGCCATGTGTATCAATAGTAATGCAACGTTCGCCATTGTTGATGGAAGGCTTGTTCGAGATGCAGACCGATCACCGTATGACATCAAAATACAGCAAGACCATACGACTCCTTATGCTTTTGAATCGCTCTTGCTGTACTTTGATATCATACACTGATCGGTCTGTGCAGCACCGATGCATCTCGAACAAGCCTGGTGTGTTTGTGTTTCCCGCTGCCTCACTAGCGTTGCTGAGATAGATGAGACGTATACAGTGACGTAAGACTTCATATTAACAACATATGTGATCCATTACGGCAACCAGGGACACAAGTCGGCAGCACAAGTTTCGAGCAAAATGAGAATGAAGTGTTTTTTTCAAAATTGGTGATTTTCGCTTTTTTGCCGAATCTGTTAGTTGAGATCATGAAGAAGCCTCTCCATGTTTGAGATAGCAGTATTGGTATATTTAAAAGCATACTCTTTGAGGTTGAAATCGCCTTGTTTTTAGGAGATTCTAGCATGCAGCAGAGGCGTGTTTCTCTTTTGTTATTGTCCCGCCCTCTAAGGGAAGCATGGCTCAGTGTTGCCAAGTCCGCTGTTTTTCATGTCCGCGGGTTGAAGCGACCACAATTATGTGATATTTAGCCCCGGGAATGTGAATTTTGGTAGGCAACCATGCCAAAAAAACACATATTTTACCCCCTGAAACGGGATTGGGCTTGTTTTGGGCTAGTTTTGAGTAGCAATTGTGCGGGTTTTGTTGTGAAAACCTGGCAACCCTGGTGGCTGATGCACGAGCAGCGAGCAGCGAGCAACGAGCAGCTGATACGAAGTGCAAACCTCCCAGATAACACAATGTCTGAAGCAGTAAAGAACCAACACGATCATCTTTCCCTTGTGCAGAAAGAGAGGGCTGAGTACAATGACATGACTGAAAATAAACATACATACAGGTCCTTGAAAGTGCTTGAATTTTTTTTTGTGCAAGAAGTTTTCTGGAAGAAATTCCATATTATTCTCTCCGGTCCGATAATGTGTTATTTCGCCAACACTTCGTGGACTATGCTTGATTTACGTTTGTTACTTGCATTTATGCATTACATTAAGTGTTTCCCGCGTGAGGTACTTTGTGTTGTACATTGCCATGATGTTCACGCGCGCACAAAACCACTACGGTACCTCAGCATTTCACAGACACACCGTGAAATATTGCAAAAATAGACTGGTTACATGAGCCTAAGCTCTTTTCAATAAAATCCATGCAAAAGTTAATATCAGATCATTTTAGAATACAGTATAGGATGTACCGAATATTCTTCAGTTTTATGCAAAACAGAAATATGACAAATAGAATATCAGACCTCTGTCATATGGCCAAAAGTAAAGTCCTTGAAAGGTTCTTGAATTTGAAGTTAACCAAGCTGTGGGAACGCTGTATTAACAACTATCCAAACTGTTTTAGACCTAAAAGAGCCTTTGTAGGCCTATGTTACCCTTAAATGTCAGAGAAAAGAACAGAATCAGAGATTTTTTATTTCTTATAGAAAATTGTACTTTGCATGATTGTTTTTTAATAGGACTGGTTGTTAAATATCCCTAACTTTCAGCACAACAATTGAATGGGGATGTCACCTTGTGTGGGGTGAAATTTGGCACAGATCTCATGGTGCCACCAGTGCGACACATCTTCAGTTGTGTGCCCGACCTCATTGGGTGTTTCGGCCACTTATCACAAGACACCCTCTGCCGGGATTGGCCCACCACGATTTAATCAGACCCGGGTGTGTGTCGCACGGTGGTGGCACCATGCAATCATTTGGCAGCCCATGTTGCGTCCATACGTTTCAGCCACAGCCAGTGACTGCTCCGTTCCGCTGCAGTGGCAAGTTCTTTGATTGCCCTTCTTTGGGACTGCCCTCTGATCCCTACTTCCTTCAAGAGCCTTGTGGTAGAACTAGCTACAAAACCTCTGCATCCCACCTCCACTGGCCACACCTTCACGTTCCAGCCTCTGGTAAAGGTCTACCCGCATTTCCCAATCCCGGGCTGCGTTCAGTGGGCCAGATTCTGGGAGTGATGGCTTAGTCCACTGTTTTTCCCCTTCCCGCATGAAGGTTGTTCTCCGCGGGATGATAATTTGGGCATTTAGAGGCGCGGCGTTCGTGGTTATCCTCTTGTTCTCATGTTCGGCAGCCAAACACCTCAGCACTTGGTTGTGGCGCCAGGTATACCTTCCTTGAGTTAGGCTTGTCTTACAACCCACCAGGATGTGTTTGAGGGTTGCTGGGGATGCACCTGCACACAGGGGACAGGCTGGGTCCTCTCCATACCAAAGATGTAGGTTGGTTGGGGGGGGGCAGGACGTCGTATGTGGCCCTGATGATGAACCTTAGCCTATTAGCCTCCATGCCCCACATCTCACTCCATGTGATTTTCCTCCTCTCCACGCCATCCCACTTCATCCAGCAACCTTGCTGGGCTTGGGAGACAGCCTTGGCACACCTGGCTGCTTCCTCCTGGTGGCGCACCTCCTCCACCATATTATACTATAAAAACACATAATTATAGTTGATTTTAGTTTATCATAGTTGATCATGACGGTTATCACAGAATCCTGTTAAAAAGTCCCAATGCTACAAAATGAAATCAATTCACCAAGTTTTATGTAGAAAACCAGCAAATAACAAATAAAAAGGTTTTATAAAAAGATACAACTCACATATTTCAGCCTCTAAATTATTTTTAGTCAAAAAAGATAAATTACTGACATTTACAATGCACATTATCCTTTATTATTAATAGTATGCAGTCCGATTGTAACCATGCAGCTTTACAGGGGGAGCTTTACAGGGGGTATGGCTTATCTAAATGAGATGTAAATGAGCCCTATTGTCACTCCCAGCAGGTGAGAACAAAATCTTTAGAGGCAAATTTCTCCTTGTTAAGCTTTTTTGAGTGCCTACTTTCAAATGGCCACAACTTCTCCAAATATTATTTGATTTCTTATTTTATTATTACAGATTTCCATGTGTTACACATCACTGGAAAGCTTGGAGACTACACTTTCAGAATCTGAAAATAACTCAAAATGCTCCAGAACCGACTTGTGTCCCTACCTTCCGTGACTGGTCACATATACAGCAGTAGGTACTGTATATTACGCTGCTATCACTTTAATACAAAGATTTAATATAAGCCTACATGCGATTTCTTTCCCTGTTGTTTACATTCACAGACCCGACTGTTTATGTGAACTTTGTGTATTTTTGACATAACCTTAACAAGAGAACTTATGCCGGGTTCAGACTACATGATTTTGACTCCTAAAATCTTGTCGTGGACAAAAAACATGTTAGACTTCCCGACCAATCATCGCTTACCATCTTTAACGACGTGCATGATGTAATTGAGAAGGTGTAGAAGAGCGTAAACAAGCAATGGCTGAAGTGGCGTGTTTTTTACAGGCTGTCTTGTCTTCAGATAAGTGCGTACAGGCTGTCTTGTCTTCAGATAAGTGCAAAAAAAAAGAAAGAAACCCCGACCATAGACACGTTCCTGGCTTGCTCGAAGAGGACAGTATGGGCTGTCAATCCTCGAAAGAGAACTTGAGGTGAAATGTAGTTTTTTATATTTTTATTTTTAGCCAGAAGTAAAAAAAATGTAAATGTAGCTACTGTAGGCTGCCACCACAACGTATTTCAAAAACAGAGTGTCTAGCCAAATCTAGCTAAAGTTTAATTTAAGAAAACTATATACAGCTTCAATATTTTTCATTGACCACCAATGGAATTTAACACTTCTAAAGTACAGAAGTACTATTTGTTCGTTATGTAGTCACATGGGGTGATTACAGAGCCTTTACAAAAGATCTGTTCAATGGATCAATGTGTTTGATTGATTCATAATTCCATCATACACTCTAAAACAGCCTTTCTCAAAGTGGGTGCCGCGGCACACTGGGGTGCCGCCTGACTGTGTCAGGGGTGCCGCCAAAAAATTACGTAGGCTAAAAAAAAAAAACAAATATGAAATTTCATATATAAAATATATTTGAATTTACATAAATACATTCTTCTTCTTTTTAACCCTTTCGCACGTACTATCACACATTCACACATGTGATTAGAACGGTCAGTGCATCACGTTCATTCAAATGTAAATTCAAATGTGCTTTCGCGTTGGCTTGCACTGAGCCAGAGACAGGCGCGCTCAGACTTGTCATATATCACAACTTTTCAGTGTTTTCAGCCACATAATGTTTATTTTTGGTTTCATACGTATACGAACTAAAAAAACAATACATTTAGAGTTTGTAAAATACACAATGATGAAAAATGAAGAGGCAATAATAATCCTTTCCATTATAATTAGTTTTATTCATATCAGATACACATTGTGTAAGTAACTTTAAAGTTTACTCTATTCTTCTCCCAGTTCACCTGCCACTTACTTTTATGTATTTTGGGAGAAGTGGATGAATTCACGTCTTGTAAATCCAACAGATCCGATTTTCTGAACTGCGCCTGCGGCGGCGATGGCGGCGCCCATCGTACATACAGCTCAACTAACGCGATCGTTTTAAAGGTGTTTAAACGACAAAACACTTCCACTTGTATATATTTGACAATCGGAATATCAGATATTTCAGGCCATATCTAACAAATTTGTGAATATTTTGAATAAAAAAGGAAAAATGACATAAAAGCAGATCATCATTCATTCAGCTCTGTTGTTGCTGCGGTGTGTCACGTGACAAGCAATGACGCGTCACCATGGAAACCATAAAGTGACACATTAATAACGGTCGCTTTGAAAAACTCACGCTGGAGGGTCAGCCAGAATGTTTTAAATTTACGTGTGAAAGGGTTAAACATATGAGCGGATTAATAAAATTGTAAATTAATTTTAGATAAATATATATATATATATATAATTACTTTGCAAACCTGTGTTTTTAAAGGTGCTATAAAGTTGCTATAAAGTTGTTATTATTATTGTTATTTACAGTTCGTATTATGCTCTGTTCATTACTGTCCTGTCTAAATAAACAGGACATTTGCATTTAAATTTGGGTTATGCAGTGTTTTTAAATTATATTTTAAACTGGGGTGCCTTGAAATTTTATGCACTTTTGAAAGGTGCCCTGACTGAAAAAAGTTTGAGAAAGGCTGCTCTAAAAAGTAATTCATGGGACTTGTTACCACAACTTAAATAAATGCAAATTAAAAATTCTAATTTATTGTTTTAATTAAACCTTTTAAGTTGCAAACATTAATTAATTAATTAATTACTCAGTGTAGTTTGTTGGTTGAACGTAAATTCACTCAAAATTGTCATAACTAAAAAAAAATTGGTTATTTTCAAAAAGATATTTGTATAGGCTTAATCACAATTATACGTTTTTATACGCATTAAAATTGCACGCATTTCGTTGGCATATTTGTTGTTGTTGTTGTTTTTAAGTTTTGCATTATGTCCCTTATGTAAACATAAAAAAAGTTAAATATTGCTTTGGATTAATTCAGACAATTGGAGTTTTTAGTTTTTTACACTGTAGGACAGTGACAAGAAGGGTTTCCGTGATCTGCTCAGGATGGATGTGGAGGAGTTCAAGCTTGCTTGTCAAATTAACACCATTCAACCAAAGAAGGGACACAAAATTAAGAAGAGTCGTCAGTCCAAGAATGCAGCTGTCTCTAACACTATGGGCCCTATTTTAACGATCTGAAACGCAAGTGTCAAAGAGCGAAGCGCAAGTAACTTTGTGGGCGGGTCTCGGCGCTGTTGCTATTTTCCTTGCGGGATAAATGGCTCTTGCGCCCGGCGCAAATCTAAAATGGGTTGGTCTGAAGTAGCTTCATTATTCATAGGTGTGGTTTGGGCGTAACGTAAATAAACCAATCCGAGCGTCATCCAACATTCCCTTTAAAAGCAGGTGCGCAAGTTCCATTATGGATTGCTATTATTATGGCGTATTTACCAGGCGCACGCCAGGAGCGGTTCACAGCCGAGGAGACTAATGTGCTTGTAAGAGCAGTGAAAGACAGAGAAGTGAAGTTGTAATGTTGTACATTATGGTAAAGGTGATTTCACAGTCTTGTTTTTTTTCAGTCTTTCAGTTTTTTCAGTTTTTCAGTCGATTTGTTTTCCTGGTTCTTGACGGACAAACCAATTTGTCAGATGTCCTTATATAGGCTACATATATGTCTTGCCACTATTGGGCAAACAGGTCTTATCCTTAATTATTACAATTAGCCTGAATCATTTGTAAGCTAGATTTATGCCTATTTTTTCACATCTTCGTGGCACACCACAATGATTTCCGTCATCTCATGTGTTAATATTTTTTTAGTGTAACAATTTATGATTTGCAAAAATATCTGTTGCATCTGTGTAGGTTACATGAGCAAAGTGTATGCGCGTTGTGCACGTTATACATTATGGTCAAGCATGCGCCCTTAAAATAGCATAATGAACAACGCGCAACGCGCCACTGACTTTAGACTAGGTTTTTTCTGGTCAGTGGCGCAATTGTTTAATGGAACAGCAAAATAGCACCAGGGATTGTTTGCGCCGGAACACGCCTCCTTTTTTGCGCTGAACCGCCCAGGGAGCGCAAGTTCATTCACTAGTTTAGCGACGTGCTTCTGTGGAGGGAAAAGCGCGCTTTGCGCGGGTGCAAAATAGGAATGACACATGCGTCGGTGTACAAAGTCAATTGTGCTGGGTGCAAGATAGGGCCCTATGATTCCTTGCTACTGGTAAAAAGAAATGGCCGTAGTACTATCAGTGAGATACTAATGGAGACTTGTAAAGCTTTGTATGACAGCTTAAGGGATGATCATTTAAAGGTAAGGCATTTGATGTAAATAACAGACAGATTGACATTTCACAACAGTGTGTGGACACAGAGAAACCTTTACAGGAGATGTCCCAAAACCAGAGTAGATAATGGACATGTATTTAAATTATAACAATTGGGAGTCTTTACTAACATTATAAGTGGACTTCAAAGAAAATAATAATAATTAAAAAATAAAGCATCATGGCCTCTGTAAAAATGTGAGAACAGTGTATGTATTAATGTTGTTTCTTTTTCAGAATCCTACAACGGAGGCAGAGTGGAGAGAGGTGGTAATGGGATTTAAAAACAAGCGTCAATTTCCTAATTGCATAGGTGCCATAGATGGAAAGCACATCTACATTTAGCCACTTGAAAACTCTGGAAGTAGTTGCCACAACTACACATTTTCTGTTGCAGTCATGGCAGTAGTCAATGCTGACTATTTATCCAAATGTATTTATGCCAATGTGGGCATACAAGGAAGAGTGTCAGATAGAGGAATATTTGGCCAGTCAGACCTCTGAGCTGCCATGGACAGAGATCTACTGGATGTTCCCCCCTCCAGAGCCACTACCAGGCAGAAACAAAACTTTGCCTTACGCATTTGTTGGTGATGAAGCATTCCCTCTCTGAATTGACCTGATGAAGCCATACTCCTTTTAAACTCTGGACCATAGGCAGAGAATATTTAACTACAGGCTGTCATGGGCAAGGTGTACAGTTGAAAACGCATTTGGAATTTTGGCCAATAGACTCAGTGTTTTTCTTTCCAAAATTGCACTGGAGCCTGACAAAGTGACAACAGTAACACTATCTGCACTCTGTGTGCATAACTTCCTCAGGGAGAAGGCATCAGATGTGTACCTGCCTTCAGCCTTTGCAGATGTAGAAGATGAAAATCACAATATAGTTCCTGGAGCTTGGAGAAGGAATGGAGTACCGCTGCCAAAAATCATCGAGACAATTTGAAGGCATAATTTCTTTCACCTGCTGGATCTGTTTCCTGGCAGGAAAATATGATTTAAACATGGACACCAAATGATGAATCTGTTCATATAGATGCAATGCACAAGATACATTTTCTTTAGTAAAAACTTGAATTTATTGAAATTAAGTCACGCTTTCTGTCCTTGACTCTTTGCAAAAATCTTAAATGTTGAACAAACGAGACATTCCCCTTTGTTCAAAATTCAAGATTAAAATGTGCAAAAATAGCTCCCCCTTTAGTCATTCAAGATGTTTGTGTCTTTCTTCAGTCGAAAATAAATTAAGGTTTTTGAGGAAAACATTCCAGGATATTTCTCTATATAGTGGACTTCAATGGTGTACAATAGTTAGAAGGTCCAAATTGCAGTTTCAATGCAGCTTCAAAGGGCTCAACACGATCCCAGACGAGGAATAAGAGTCTTATCTAGCGAAACGATTGGCCATTTTCTAAAAAAATATTATAATGTATATACCACAAAAGCTCTGATCTGCGATGCACCAGGCATTACGTCATCACATTGGAAAGGTGATGATCAGGTCAATTTGGATGACGTGGGGGTGAGTATTAGGACATTTTAATTCTGAAGTGAACTAATCCTTTAAGACACAATGGGACTGCAGTCTAGCACCATCACACACATGCACACACAAAAAAAAGATCAAGAATTCAATTTACATCCTTTCTCTTTCGTGGTCATTTGCCTCTTCTACTGCCCTCAGGTAGCTCACTGGAGGTGTTACAAGGGGGTACATGAATGAATGTATTTTGATAGGGTTGATTAAAATGTGTGCGTCCCTGTCCAGGTATTTGGGATAAAGTTTGGATGTATTGCTAATCTGGCCTCATTTTCATGCGCATCATATAACATAATAAGGATGTTGCGACGCAGCCCCTTTGGTCAGTGGGTCTTCGATTAGCGTAATCTTATTTTACTACTGGTTTATCAATGTCTTTACCGGCATCTAGCAGTGTTTCGGACACATTTGTCATATGAAATATCAGGTATAATAAGTAATGGCACAATACATGATTGAAAGCAAATACTATGGAAAGCTCTGTAACAACTAACTTGCATTCAGTGTAAACCGAGACACCTGACAACAAAAGGATAAGTGCAGGTTATTTAAAGTCCACTTCTGTCTTTGTTGCCGCTGCCACTCGGTTTTGACCAGAGTACTTACCTATGATGTGTTTGAAGGGAAGCAGCTTTTGTTTAAAATCAAGTAATTGAATGACAAATCTAGTACTTCTAATCGTTCACCAGCATTTATCTTTTTTTTTTATTCTGTCGTGGTAGTTGATGAAACATTATAAAGGCAGGAGTACTGTTGCCATAGCTCCATGAACCTTTCCTCCATTCATAACTCCACCTAGCAGCACCATTGTCTCTCTTTTGTTTGGCCATGTTTGAAAGCAGTGTATGGATGTTATCATGAACATTGTAATCAGTGCGGATGTAATAACAAATGTCAGCAGTTCATTCATAAATCCGTTAGATCTTACCTTCGTGCTGTGGAAATAGAAACCGGAAGACGGAACACAATGAGCGCAGTGCTGAAAAGGGGCGAGGCTACATAAGGTCTATGTTTTTATATATCTATAAATCTGTAATTTTAACGGATTCAAATGTCATGCAAATGAAAAACTTACATGATAATGAAGAACTGCAACGTCATATGAACGTGACCGCGATAGAAATGATAATAAAAAAACAATGTTTTGTTAGTTTTTGGCAGAGTATCCGAGGCACAAGATTTAAAGAAACAGCACCATTTTGTACAGGGGGGCGGGGAGCAGCAATTCATTTGCATTTAAAGATACATGCATGAAAACATACTACGCTGGGCATTTACAACATGGTATAATAAATGGTCTGTGGGGTATATTAAGCTGAAAATAAGTCTTCCCATTAACGCCATCGTATTCTTCATTCAGGTCGATGAGAATGCGCACGAAACAACAGGCGGGATTTATCGCACAAACCAATCATATCCAATCATAGCGTGATTGAGAAATTGCCCTTTCTCCCATTTATTCTCAATTACCCCCCTCTTAACCACCGCATTAGGGTGTCTGTTTTAAGTCATTAAACCGATTTGTTACTATTAATAACTGGCAGGCCACTAAAGAACTCAGTGTTATGTGAAAGAAGCCTCTCAACAGGCAGATCTGAGAGCTGGGGACAGCATGATTGACAGGTCCATGTGGCAACTCCATTAATTTCATCATTGCAATTTCAAGGGAGACAGTGGTAGTACTTAATTTAGTTGTAAATGTTTGCGAGTCCATTACATTTTCGTCTCTCAACCCACTTTGGGACACTTTGAGCATTAGCAGCATTCAGCATCACAATCATTAACATGCTTAAGATCAATCAGAGATGATTGAGATATCACATAAACAGATGCAAACACTCACATGTAAAAAGTGAGACTTTAGGCAGAATGCATGAATTAGTTTGTTGGTGTAATTAATCTAACTGCCATGCTAATTTAGCTGGTGTTCTCATTAGGCTTGAATAAAGGGCTTGGCTTTTGTCAGATAACTCTGTCAGCACCATGCATTACTTAATTGTTACTAAAGAGCAGTAGCGGCCTTTGCTATGTTTCACCCTTTTCACTTTAAAGAAAAAGAACCCCATGCCACGCACACACCAGGATCAGAAATGATTGGTGCTTGGGGCAAAAATGCCACAGAAACTAATAGAAATGCTCCTAAAATTCAAGATTTATTCAGGGTAAAAATTTCCCTTTATGAGTTCTCGTTTTTAATATGTATAGCCTTTATTTTTATGTTTATAACTCAGGATATAGAGTGCTGTTTTCCCCGAACATCAGCGCTATTGCAAACATGATAGCCAATCGTTTTTTTAATAAACTTTTTCTACTTTTCTAATCCCCAACAGTAAACTGATGCCTCGCCCTATTTATGTCATACCCCAAGCACTCGCTATACTTCTCATAGGAAGGACAAATGGATTTGCAATGGTTGCTTTGTCGCGTACAGTGTAGATAGCTTCAAGCTGTTGCGGTGCATCAATGATCGCGTCCGGTGTAGGCCCGGTGTTAGCTTTCGGACACAGTTACTTGCTTTGTGCCCAAATTAATTTTGTTTGACTCAATTGTTGAATGACTCATTCGTTCCAACTGTTTCTTTGAAACTGGCCTCCGAATTGCAAAGGGCACCTCTGATGAAGAGAGATTTGTTTTTTTTATTTTCTTAATCTGAGTCTTTACAATTCTTGATCAAATAAATGTCAAGGGAAAAGGGTATTAGGTCTGATCCATTTCCCTGATATTTCCAATAATAAAAAAGCTAAATTCTTGATCAAATAGCAAGATTGTATATCCTGCACTTGCTGCTATTGCACTTCTGGTTAGACCTAAACTGCATTTCGTTGCCTTGTACTTGTACTTGTGTAATGACAATAAAGTTGAATCTAATCTAATCTAATCTAAAGATGGCGCTCCCCTGTGTGCGATATCGCAGAGCTCTCAGAGTCAAGTTTTTGTTGTATTTACTGTTCTTATATGTTTTTGTGCATCATTTTAGGGCAACTGTATGCAAATGTTATGTATGACCAGGTGACTCTAAGGCATGGGACACTAGACGATTGTCAAAACTTAATCGATTTTCTAACTGTGGGAGACCACAGATATAAGGGCATTTTCAACCGATTTTTAGCATTATAATTCTCTGAATGCACACACTAGAAGATTCGTCCAGACCTCGAGACCACACACACCTGTCGATTGTAGTAACATTTACACACTGAGACAAGTTCTCACGGAGACTCGTGAGATCAAGTGTAACTTGAGAAGAAAAAAAGGATGGAGGAAGATCAATGTCGTATGCTGGCTCAGAAATGTTGACCTCAGTATACTGGACTCCTTCCAATACTGGAACAATTTTGTAATGTTGGTGCGATGCCAGGCCAGGCCAGAGCAGGGGCTTTTCCTGAAAATCAAAGCCCAAATTGGAAACGCAGCGGCAGGCAGGGAGCAATTTGGTTAGCAGAGAAATTCTAATGCTCCCAGTCATACTTGAAACGTGGATAAGAGATAAAACCACATAGGACAAGTCCATAACACTGGAAGGCTATACGGTCTTCAGGGCCAACCGTAACGCTGTCGAGTGTGGCAAAACCTGCGGGGGAAGGAACAGCCATTTTCCTCAAACAGTCCTAGTACGCAGACAGTCCGGATATTTTTTTTTTCAGAGGAGGAGGAATATTTAACTTTAAAGTGTAGACCATTTTATTTACCCAAAGATATACAGTGCATTATGCTGAGTGTTGTGTGCATCCCACCTCTGCCAAGGATGAGGCTGCACTAAATTAACTGCATAACATGATCAATGAACATGTATCCAGGTGCTGCTCTCATTATCCCGGGAGATTTTAATCACTGTAATCTCCGGAAAAAACACCCCAAAACTCTAAACAATACCCATAACCTATTGTTACAATGTTAACATCAGAAATGCAGTCAACCCCATTTTGAAGAATCTGACCACCTAGTAAATCCTGCTAAAGCATATACTTACAATTAGAGCCGTTAACACGTGGACTGGCAAACCTGAAGGGCTGCTTAGATGCTACAGATATGAATATCTTCAAGGAGGCTACAGATAGTATTCATGATTACACAGAGACTGTCAGATTATATCAACTGGTGTACTTCCATCTGTGTCCCTTCCAGAACAGTTTGTTTTTCCAAATTAAAAGCCCTGGTATAATAGGGATATACACTTGAAAGCTCAGGGTCAAGTCAGGGGACCAGACTGGAGGACAAGCGGGCCCAATATGAGTTACAAACGTCTATCAGAGCTGCAAAAAGGCATATTACCAAAAACATGAAAGCTATTACCTGCAAAACAATACAGATGTGGCAGGGAATCCTGTCAGTCACCAATTACAGAAGGAACACAAACTGGACTGAGAATACAGACACTGCTTAAAAAATTATTCTACAACCCAGAGGATAATGCACTCCTGGTGATACACGCACAGGTTCTGAAGGTCCTGAAACAGGTAAACCCTTGTAAGACAGTGGGACCTGATGGTGTATCACCAAAAGTCCTGAAGGTCTGCGCTGAACGACTGGCAGGTGTGTACACAGACTTCTTTAACTTGTCTCTTACACAAGAAGTAGTATCACACTTATTCAAGTCCTCATACCAGTCCCTAAGTAACTAGACACATCTACCCTGTATGACTTTAGGCTAGTAGCACTAACATCAGTTGTCATGAAGTGTCTAGAGAAAATGGAACTTACATACATTGACTCTGTGGTTCCAGACACTGCTGATCCCCGACAGTTTGCCTAGCACCCCAACAAATCAGTGGACAATGCAGTGTCTAAAGCGTTGCACTATACACTCCAACATCTGGACTGCAGAGGAACATATGTAAGGATGTTCTTCCTGGATTATAGTTCTACCTTCAATACTATCTGACCAGGAAAGCTAATTAGGAAGCTGACAGTCCTCGGGGTCCCAACTCAAAATAGCTCTCAATTGACACAGGAACACCACAGGGCTGTTGTCTCAGCCCCAAACTCGACATCCTGTATAAATACGACTGTGTCTCCACCCAGGATAACACTACCATCATTAAATACGCAGATGACACAACTATTCTGGTCATTCTATTCAGATGACTACACCTTCATTAAAGGTGGGAATGAGTCTGGTTATAGGTAGCTGCTCAACAATACTCTTGCCTATGGAGAGGACAATGACCTCATCCACAACATAGACAAGACCAAGGAAATAATCATGTTCAGGAGTAAATCCTACCGACTAAAAATCCTTCAAGGAGACGATAATGGTATTGTTTTAAAAAACTTCCACTTTGAAACCGTTTTCAAAAAATGTCATTTTCAGGCCCCAAAAACACTGTTATTGTGTAAAAAAAAAAGTACACTCAGAAAAACAGATAGGAGAGATGTGAGATTCCAAGAGCAGTCTAGAGGAATCATGTGTAGGACAATGATCATTAAACCAAGCAGAATACGAGTGCAATGTCTGTTTTCACATTGCAAGAGCAGAAAAAAAAAAAAACTCAAAACACAGTGCTCAGTAAGACTAAAAGAGCTTAAAGGAACACTCCACTTTTTTTGAAAATAGGCTCATTTTACAAGTCCCCTAGAGTTATATAGTTGAGTTTTACCGTTTTTGAATCCATTCAGCCGATCTTTGTATCTGGCGGTAGCACTTTTAGCATAGCTTAGCATGCATCATTGATTCTGATCAGTCCATTAGCATTTCATTCAAAAAATGACCAAAGACACTTTCAATATTTTTCCTATTTAAAACTTGACTCTTCTACAGTTACATCGTGTGCTAAGACCAACTGAAAATTAAAAGTTGCGATTTTCTACACCTACATGGTTAGGAACTACTTTCTCATTCCTGCGTAATAGTCGCGGATCTTCGCGGCCGTACCATGGCTGCAGCAGCGCAATGATATTACACAGGGCCTGAAAGTAGCCCCCAGCTAGGTAACTTTCAATGTGACCGGCACTAAGTTCGCGTAGTTGCAGAGAAAGTTTCAGGCTTGCAGCTGACAAATTGTATTGTGGATTTACCTGTGTGATTAGCCATGGTTCTGTGTGTTGTAAAGGGCTGTGATAGTAAGTCGAAGGTGTATACTACCACCATGTTTCACAGAATACCAACGAATCATTGCGCCGCTGCAGCCATGGTACGGCCGCGAAGTCCTCGACTATTACGCAGGAATGAGAAAGTAGTTCCTAGGCATATAGGTGTAGAAAATCGCAACTTTTCATTTTCAGTTGGTCATAGCACACGATGTAACTGTAGAAGAGTCAAGTTTTAAATAGGAAAAATATTGAAAGTGTCTTTGGTCATTTTTTGAATGAAATGCTAATGGACTGATCAGAATCAATGATGTATGCGAAGCTATGCTAAAAGTGCTACCGCCAGATACAAAGATCGGCTGAATGGATTCAAAAACGGTAAAACTCAACTATTTAACTCTAGGGGACTTGTAAAATGTAAAATATTTTCAAAAAAAGTGGAGTGTTCCTTTAATCTACAGAAGTTATTATGTCACCTTAACAATAATACGAGTTACAATATTTTACTGACAGATTATTAATTGTAGTAGAAACCTCAGCACATGCACACACTCACAGCCGATCTGCAATACAAAAGTTTTTTTAAAGTTTCAAAATGATTAAACACTGTAAGGAAAAGAAACACCACCAGGAGGTTGCACTACAAATTATCTTTTTTTTTTCTGTTATTCAGACATGCTTTATTTTAAATCCAAGCGATATGTAGGTAGGGTGGGATCTTATGCTTTCAATGCTAACAGGCTAAAGTTAGCATTTATCAGACCACCTGTTCAACCTTTAACAAAAGTAATAAAAATAAATAAATAAACGTTTTATGATATAACCATACAGTGTAAGACACTGCAATGACTTGTGGTTTCTTTCTTTTTTTGGCAGTGAATGCATTCAATCAAGTACATTCAGTCTGTCCGTGGCAGATTCTGCATGTATTTGCAACACATTAATAGTCTGTGCACTATTGAGTGCTCTCTGGGCAGAAACGAGCCGTTTGATGGAGTGCTAGGGACACACACATGCTGACTGCTGCATCAAGGGACTGGAGTGTCTTTGAGGGCAGATGTGCCTGGAGGCCAGATAGACTAGCAAAGACTCGCTGATTGGATGGAAACGGAAGCAAGGAAAAGGACAGCGCTTTCTCCATCACAAGGCCAGTGTGGACAGATGCCAGACGCAAACTTGGCTTGCCGTCAGAGAAAAACTGAACTCATCCTACAATCTTTCTCTCCTTCCCAGAAACATTGTCTGCTGACAATAGCGCAGGAAGTGAGGCTCCGTTCATAGTGCAGAGGTTACAGGGATGACAACTCCACGCCGACCCTGCAGACAGATGCCTCGCTGTGTTATATTGCGTTTTGCCGCATTGTAATTTAACTGAATGACTCCTCAGAGATTGAAAAATGATTGACAGGTGACAGAAAGCAAATGAACTAGAGCAGAACTGCAGCTATAAATTAAAGTAACAAAAATGCCTATCAAAACAACAGTGGTGGAGAAAGCCAAGATGTGCGAAAACAGAGATGGAGATGACAGACACCAGTGGGGTGTGAGATCTATTCTCTTTCCAAAATTTTTTGTGAGAGTGACAAATATCCAACTGGCATCCTGTACATCATATAACTTGAAAACACCCAAAAGGAACATTATGAACAAAGCATTCCTGGCAGAACCATTTAACAAAACAAAAGTTTGATTTTTGGATACAACTAAAACACTCGCTTTCAAACCTCTGCGAAACCAAAAGCTGGATACATCAGCCAATCTACCCTCTGGGCTTTTCCTGAGTCTCAGCTCCTCTTTGTTTCGTTTTAACACACTCCAGATTGCAAACTGCAAACATAATGACAATCTAATAAAACCAAGTCACTCAAGTAAAGTAAAAAATGTCAGATCGCTTAATCAAACCGGGTGATAAAATCTGCGATGCACCTTCAAAAGCAACAGACTTAATAGGCACTATCTGAGTACAAAGAATCACAGGAACAAGAAAAGACACAAAAACATTTTTTAATAAAGCTAATCATGGACAGACAGCTAAATATTTCAAAAGAGTTTCTTTGAACTGAACAGAATTTCAGGAGAAAGAGTTTGAGAACATTATACACTGTGAAGCTGCTTGAATGCATATTAAAAGAGAGAGGACACATGGCAAAGATGTATTTTTAAAGATTAAAAATATAACACAAAGGAAATAATGAGTCTGAAGTTTTTTTGTTTCATTATTGGTTGGTTTTGCTCTGCTTTCATTCAGCTGTGTTGGAAAGGACTTTTTTTTTCTCAAACATGTGTATAAAAGTATGTTCACAAAGAATGTTTTGCTGGTCCTGACTAACAGATCAATAAAGCTATTCGTTAGCATTCCCAATAATCTTAAAAGCAGTTGCTATATGGTATTTAAAATCTACATAATTTGATAAACACAATCTACATACGTAATTTCAAATATGCCATCTTTACTCATGGGAGCTCAGCTCTGGGCAGTTTTTGAGCCAATCACCTGAGCTGTAAATGTCATTGGACTGATTTACTAGCCATCATCCTGAAATATTGCATCAAATGAGGCAGAAATGGAAATAAGTCAATTTTAATGCTTTTAAGAGCCATCTAAAACAAAAAGGCTCACTTTTAGCTACTGAACGTATGCTGCTTGCTATTCACTGCATTTTGCAACGCATAATTCATCTATTACACTGTAAAAAAAAATATTGTTGGTTTAAGTAAGTTACCTGGTTGCCTTCAAACTTTAGCTCATTGACATTTGAGTTAATACAATGAATGTTGGTTTAATAAATAGAAACTCAAAATATGTTATTTGAGCCACATTAATTATTCTGACAAAAGATAAAAAGTTGTGATAAATCATGAAAATATATATTTTTAGTGTGTGAGTGAGACTTTAAATTCATTAGCCGCAATAGGTATATATATAAAAGGTAAATATCTAAACCTACCCAGTAAGCAATTTTGCACTTAAAAGACGTCTAATAACCGTCCTAACAAAGCCCTTACATTTAGGCTAAAATGAGGCAAACATTTGGACTGTCAGTGCAAATGTAATAGAAGTCTAACCATAGCCCAAGAATAGACTAGTCATCTAACATGAAAATGTCAAAGAAATTAAACCAAACACCTTAATCACTGTTGACTTTGCTTAAATGATGGAATATCAACCATCTTGTAAGTTATTTTGACAATGTTCAATGTTATTTTGGCTATTAGTGGGTTACTCATAGCCAGACTATATCAGATCTATATTTAACCGTGGCAGTGAAATGACATCTATTGCTTGCAGGGTATTTACGCTATAAACCAATGTGTTTATAATGTAGCGACTGAGACAGATCAGACACAATTACTTGTTCTATTTAACAAATAATCAATAACATCTCTCACCCAACAAGCAAACCATGGGCTAGAGTTATCTGCAACTAACACACAGGCAGAACCAGGTGTCTGGTTACAGCACACATGAAGACTGATAAGACTGTTTATGACGCAAAGGAATTTACAGAGTTTTGATTCTTACTTAATTCTCACTGAAAAGGACACATAAACCCTTGTAATCCTATATATTACGTGGATATATTTCTCAAGTATAACCACTTGAGAAATGTCTTAACATGTATTCCATTTTCCCATCTCTAATTTTCCTTTTATAGGGTTTGGTGATAATTCAACTCTTTTAGATGAATGTTTCAGAATTGCCTATTATGGTTAACAAAAAATCACGTGTAGCATGTTTGATATCATGAACTCCAATTTTGATTCCCTATTTGCTCATTTATATTACATTTTGCTTACTCTGTGACACATTAGTATTATAAGAAACTTAGAAAGTTCTTCTCTCCACCCAATCCCAATTTCTTATGCTAATATATGATGTTTTATTAACAAGGTTCGGGAGGAGCACGTTCAGATAATTGACACAAGTGGAGAGCACTCAGCTAATCAACAATAAGAGGTATATATATGCAGCAGTCCTACCTCCGTTCATTGACAGGTTATCAGCATCCCTCCACCACCCCTTCACCACTTACATACACGGGGGGATACTCTGGGTTCGGGCCAAATTCCAAGCTCGAAACCCTCCCCCCGGACAGCACGCCAAATACGCATTTAAATTTACTCTCTATAAATGATATGTAAATGTTAACTTGTGAACCTGCTAGAGGACAAAGAGTCGTAAAGTTTGCCGCCAAAGGAACAACTTCTTGTTGGCTCACTCATCTCCAGAGGGTGTGACATATTCATACTTTAAAAGATCACTGATCACAAGATCACTTGGTTTTTTTCCCGATTCTGAGAAATCCTGATGATGCTGAGCTAGAAGTCTTCTAAGGACCCCTAAGTTTGTGCCAGGCTGACTCCAACTGGTTCTCTCTCATCAAGACAACATCAGCAAAGATCAACTGGAGCCTTTTATTCAAATGGGGGAGACATGCAAGTATTAAACTTAGGGCCCTATCATACACCCTGCAGGCGCAATGTGAAGCCAGGCGCAACAAGTGTCTTTTGCTAGTTTCACCTAGACACAGTTATCATTTTCACGTCCATCGCTACGTTGTTTAAATAGCAAATGCACTCGCGCCCATCTGTTCTGTGCTGGTCTACAAACGAGGTGTGTTCAGGCGTATTGTTGGCGCGTTGCTATTTTGAGGCAACTGAAATACGCCGTTGACCAACTGAAACACGCTGTTGACCAACTGAACCTGGTCTAAAGTCCATGGTGCAGTATGTTTTGTGTTATTTAAAGAGCACGTTAGTAATATGTGCCTATAGGTGGGTGCACAACGTGCGTACACTCTGCTTATTAAACACACAGGGATGTGCAGCAGCACACAAACATTTTTAAATATTAAAAATAAAATGATTCCTCTCTGGAGAAGCGTTCAGTTATTCGTAAATAACGAATCCGCCATGGTGCAAACACAACTGACTTTTAAAGGGAATGGGAGATGGGACTCTGATTGGTTTATTGCACGGTATTCCCAAAACAAACCCATTACTCATTAAGAGACTAGGTGCAACCCTTTTGGACCATGCGCCTGGCACGCAGACCATTTTTTTCTGTTGTTAAACTAGCAAAAGTGGATTCAGACACCCTAAGTGCACCTGCCATGCGCTTTAAACAGTTAAAATAGAGCCCTTAGTCACATTATTTGATACATTAAGTATCCCTACCTATTTTAAAGATGGGTGTGTTAGAACTAAAGATTGGTGGTTTGCTCAAGGCTGTTGATCTGATGAATTTCAAACAGTGCCTTCTCGCTATACTGTATTCTGCTTCAGCACTCTTTCCCTTGGTGAACTGTGTATGTGTGTGTGTGTACTTTAAGTGTTTAGTCTAGGGAATAAAGTCTTGTTTGTGTCACATGTAAAGTTGTTTGTGGTTTATGCTCATATACTGGAGTCTCTAATTATGCAGATTTTGGCTACTTGTTCTGAGTAGTAATGTACAGAAAGTTATTTCCATTACCCCGGAAATTAACATTTCTTAGAATAAATAAATAATTAATACTGAACATTCGCTGGGCGAACAGGCCAGTTGATTGTGTTATTAATCCAGCTTCATCAAGTTAATTCTATTAACTGATCCAAATATTTATAATTAATTACAATGAGTTATGATTCATTATTCATATTTCCCTTGAGCTAATTTGCTACAATAATTATGACAATATATTAAAATAATGATAAGGTATACCATTTTGCAATATAAAGCTGTATAACAAGCTGTTTTGTACAGATAAAAATGACAGGAAGTGGATAAATTTGGAAGCCTAGCACATTCAAGTTACAAATGGCCACACCCACTTTTATGTAAAACATATAAGGTGAATAGATAAAAAAAAATCTGCTGTTGTGTTCACTTGAAATTACAAATGTTAAATTGCATTTAAATTTATATAAATTTATATTATTAAAAACTCGAAATGTGAGATCGACTGCTTCAGCAATTGTAAAAGAAGTGATCTTTGATCACTTTCTGCATATAATTTAATCAATTTAAAAACCCATAAATACAACCTACATGAACCACTGAGCCACTGCCGCCCCTCATTTTTTAGTTTGGGTCTTTCTGAAAATCCTGCATTAAATTGTCCCTTGCTTGTAAACGAATCCGCTGTAAATGAAGTGAACAAAGGACCAAGTTCTTACTGATGCGGTCTGGAACTTCATTAAAAATAAAGTTCATCCACTCTTTCCCAATGTTCGGATCTGAAGGAAGGCAATGTAAAGACTGTTTTTCCACAACTTAGCACTGCACAGCGTCTTGTATTCAGATTGTATCCATCTTTATCGCTTGGTTTCTGCATAGACCTGCGTTTGTCTCTCTTGTTATGTAATTTACCTACTACATGTGCAAATCGCTGGGCGGGGCAAAACAGGCAGTGATGTAGAAGCAGACGTTGATCTTCTTCTGCGGAGACGGTGTTTATCCACACTATTACAAAATAAAGTGGCACATAAAGCTGTTTTTAGACTAACTAGAAAGATTTTAGTTTTGAAACTTACAAGATATTTTTATAGTGCAATGACCTCTTAAACACTATATTGCCAAAAGTTTTGGGACGCCTGCCTTTACATGCACATGAACTTTAATCATATCCCATTCTTAATCTGTAGGTTTTAATATGAAGTTGGCCCACCTTTTGCAGCTATAACAGCTTCAACTCTTCTGCATGGGAATGCTTTACACCTGTAGGAGTGCGTTTATGGGAATTTTTGACCATTCTTCTAGAAGCGCATTTGTGAGGTCAGGCACTAATGTTGGACGAGAAGGCCTGGCTTGCAGTCAAAGGTGTTCTGTTGGGTTGAGGTCAGGACTCTGTGCAGGCCAGTCAAGTTCCTCCACACCAAACTCGCTCATCCATGTTTTTATTGACCTTGATTTGTGCACTGGTGCGCAGTCATGTTGGAACAGGAAGGGGCCATCCCCAAAGCTATTGACTCTGCGCACTGTGCACCTCAGCATGCGCTGACCCCGCTCTGTGATTTTTCGTGGCTGAGTTGCTGTTGTTCCCAATTGCTTATGATACCACAAACAGTTGACCATAGATTATTTAGTAGTGAGGAAATTTCACGAATGGAATTATTGCACAGATGGCAACCTATCACGGTACCACGCTTCAATTCACTGAGCTCCTTAGGGTGACCCATTCTTTCACAAATGTTTGTACAAGCAGTCTGTATGATTAGTTGCTTGATTTTATACACATGTGGCCATGGAAGTGATTGCGACACCTGAATTAAATTATTTGGAGGGGTACTTTTTGTAATATAGGTGTGTCAAAAGATCATGGGAATTTTGATTTCTCATGACCCCTTTAAATATGCAAGGCATAAATGTTCATATACATGAAAAAAACATGACGTTTTGTTAACATAGTTCGAAAGGAACACATTCAAATGATCAATCCATCAGCAAGAGAGGACGCCAATATATACGATGTCGACAGCATCCCTCCGCCACACCGACGCCACACGAAATGAGGGGAGTAGGCTACTCTGTGTTTGGGCCAAAATACAGAGCTCAGAGCCCTCTCTATAGACAGCATGCCAAATATGCATACATTGTTTACTGATTACTTGTCAGTGTGAACTTGTGAAAAAAAAAGCATGGACAAGTGAAAGTTCTGTCAGAGAACCATCATAATTGGCTCAATATAGAATTGATTCTGATCCTTACATATAAACATTCAACAACCGCCATATATAGAGAACCTTTTGCATAAACCGCATAGGACCCTATGGTCAGCAAGTCAGATGACTTTAGATATGTAAAGCGCTTTGGATGGCCATGGGTCTGTTGAAAGCGCTATATAAATGCAGTCCATTTACCATTTACCATGTTATGGTGTTATTGTTGAAAATTCTATTTAATGTATGATTGTACAGCACATTGGTCAACATTTTTTGTATTTAACAACATTTTTGTATTTAATTGTGCTTTATAAATAAATAAAATGAATTGAAATGATATTGAATTAAATGATTGTTGAGTCCTGACTAAGAAAAATCACAAATTAAATCTCTTTTATAGCTCAACTGTTTCTCTTAGACAGCTATGTAAACAATTATGTCCGAGTCTGTAGCCTGCTGGCTAGTTTTGTTTTTTGTTTTTTTTCCTGAGAAAAATACCACAGTAATCTCTAATATGCCTCCACTGGAGGTTCTGAAGAAATCTCCTGTCTGCCAAGACTGTCTGCAACAAAAATTCAAAATGTACAATTTAAACAGAGGTTTCTATATCAAATTTCCTAAATCAATATGAACTTCTTGACAATTCAGGAGTTGAATTAGGGAGTTGTTTTCCACCACTTTTATTTTTACTTTCTGTGATTCCACAAAAAAGTAAATAGGGCAAAAGATTGTGCCACAGAGACAAAGCCAGGCCTTCCAGCTATATGCTAGACAGACAGAGCAAAATAGAGGAAGAATGAGAAAGAAAGCTAGGCAGAGATTGGTAGTTTTCAAAAACCTAACAACACTATCATAAAAAAGGGGAATAAACAGAGCGAGATGACAGAAAGCTGCAAAGTGACAAGGATCATGTCTTGGTGTTTGATTCTCCTGTGTGGTGAACAACACAAAGGGTGGTGTCACTGATAGGACTCTTTGCATGTTTCTTCTTCTTGTTCATTGCTTAGACACGAATGACATCAAAAACATGAGACTCCCCTCAGTCTGACTGATCGACAGACTCATCGCAGCTCGCAATGGGAGATCCTCAGAACTTCACCAATCATACACACACTTACTCTGACACATCAATATGCTGCTATACACATTACATGAAAATTAAAGGGCTGTTCCAAAATCGTCTCAATAGAGCTTTTCAAGTCATGACGTCAATTTGTAGGCCAATTCGAATTGTCTTTAATTTTCTGTTGAATGCTCTTCATCCCCTATAGGAGATTCAAACGGTCATGGAAAACCTGAAAAAGTCAGGAGTTTCAAAATTGTGCTTTTCCAGGCGTTCTAACAAAGAGGCTAAAGGCTGCAACCTCGAGCGTCTCTTGAGATCAGAGGAGTGACGTAATTAGCTGGCCTCCGTTACACATTTATTTACAGTATGCAAATAAAGTAGCACTGCACTGTAAAATCCAACAGTTGTTCTTACTAAGACTTTTTTAGTAAACTTTACTTAATGTCCAATAATTTGTTGACCTTACTTAAAACAAGTAAGTAATCTGAACTATTTGCATGCTATGCCTTCGTTACTTAGAAAACTCAAGTAAACATTACTTGACTGGTTTGAGTACCATTTTGCCAAAGCAAAAAAACAAGCGGGTGGACGGGCGGACGGGCAAAGTGTTTTTGAGGCGGGGCAATTTTTTCTAGACTTATCACTCATTTCCTCCACTTCCTCTCACCATAATTGTGATCAGTGTTCCCTTTGGTTGGACACTTGGAACTTCATTCATATTATAGTAATTAACTTCCTAATGCAGCAATGCATAAAGAAATTGATTTCAAAACAATGGAAGTAATATATATATATATATATATATATATATATATATATATATATATATATATATATATATATATATATGTATGTGTGTGTGTGTAATATTTGTCCATTAATGATATAGAACATAACTATTTTTCATGTCAAATAATGACCTTTTAACATTTGTTTTGCTAATATTTATGGCATAACCTTTTAATTGAGTTGATATAATCCCTCTATATTTGTCACAATATCATTTGACCATGCTCGAGTGTGTCACACACACACTTCAACATTCAGCATGCAAAACACAACAATGGTAACAAGGATTTTTTTTTATTTTATTTTTTTAATTTTTTTATTATTAATACGACCTTTACTATTTTACTTGCTGTCATTATTGGGGTTATACTGACAAAAGACAAATAGTAAAATAAAGGCAAAAATAGTAAAACGAAGCAATTAATTTATTCATGCCACAATGCACTCTGGGAGTACACTTCCTCAGATCCCAGATAGAATTAAGTTGACAAAACTTAAACGGTTTAAGTAAGAACAACTTAATGCAATTAAAAAGATAAGTGAAGTAATTAAACAGCGGCATTACTTAAAATTAAAGTATTTAGTCTATTCAACTTAAAATAGTTATTAGAACGACTAATATCTTTAAATAAATTTAACTCAAGTTTATCAAGTAATCATTCCTTAAATTTTTTAGGGCAACCACTTTCCTCAAATTTGAAAACGTATCCGGTTTTAGAGTGTGATAAAAAAAGGATTCTGTGGTGAAGTAAATACTTCAGAAAAAAACAAATGTAATTTCTACATGAAAAAGTTAGTTCAGGCAAGAATGAAAAAGTAAATTCTGTATTAGTGCTCAATTCAAACTTTTCGTAAATAGCAACGTTATACAATTAAGTAAAACTGCTCTGATACTGGTGTTCCCATCATGCACTGGGACATGAATAATTAATTAGGTTGATTTTTCGCCGTTTTCAAGCTGTATTTTCACTCTTTTGTCATTGCTTTTGTTGTTAGGTTTAGTAACTTGCCATTTTGTGACATTTGGAGTTCATTTTCTACTCAAAATTACATTCATACTCAAAATCGATCCTTTGAATGTTTCTAAGTTAACAACACTCTTTAAAAGTGTGGTTTAATTTAGTGTTATATTGTTGGAGTAAAAAAGTATTGCAAAGGAAACTTTGACTAAGTAGAAATTACTCAACCTTTTACTGGCCAAGTTAAAATGACTTATTTTCTTTGATCATTTTACTTAGCGGGATACTCACCGCTGGAAAGAAGAATGTGTATTTAAATTGGGTCATTTATGTATTAGAAATGTGAAATTATTTTAGAAATTGGTGCCTTCTAGACTGAGAAAAGCCAGAAAATGTATTTTTGGCTCATGTGGACAACAACTACCAGAATGCGCTTGCTTCGCTGCCCTATGAGGCCACTCCCAGCCACGCCTACCAGTTCCATCACTTTTTCAAAAACTTGTAAAATAAAAATTAAGTAAATGTAACTTTTGTTTCCCAGTGTAAAGAGTGTCATCTGCATACTGGTGTAAGGAAACCCTGTACTGAATAATTACACCAGCTAAAAGCAGCATGTATTGGTTAAATAATAGAGGACCCAACATTGAGCCTTGAGGAGCACCACAAGATATGCAAAGTGACAAGCTGCATGTAATTACATCTATAGAGGGTATGCATCAATGTCACAACACTCCCCTCAGCCGGGACTGAGTGTGCAGAAGAGTGGCTGCATGACTGGGTTTAATAGAGGACAACGCAAGTATCAGTTTAAACGGTTGGACTCGATATAGTGTTCCTTACAACTTACCAAAGATCCAGTGATCCATGGATATTGACATGCAGCCAGGAATCGTGTTTCCTGACGTTTTATATGAGCCTGATTTTGATACATAAATATTTGTCACTGTCAGTCATCACAATTTCGAGAGCAGATGGGCCTATGTATTGAAGCAAGAATGGAAAACAAAAGTTTTATTCAATTTCTGAATATATATTATAGGCCTATTAAAGGGAGAGCACTCCCTTCATAATCACTAAAAGCTGTCACTCATTCAATCTTACAAAGTTCCATTATATTAATCAGTGAAGTTAACTACACAATGAATCTCTTTTTTTCATTATGTCTACACTTTGTTAGAGTGGATTTGTGTGCGTGCAGATCTCAGCACTAGACAAAAACTCGAGCTGTGAATGGATTCTAATTTCAACACCTTGATTGGCCATTGCATTCAAGAAATCAACAAACATTTATGTGATTGGCTACATTACTCACCAAAGCGAAAACACTTTAGAAATTGAATCATTTGACGAGCACAAATACAGATACACACTAGATCTTTTGCCAACTCTTTTTTGTCAATAATATGCTATTATCACGAAGAAAACAGATCCTAGACCAGCCGTTATGGGCAGCTTTTCACTCTAAAAGCAATCAGTAGCAGAAGCAGCAGGCGGCAGTGGTTTGAGTGAGAAAATTACACGCTATTATCAAGTCCATCTCCCTCTGTAATTACACTGTTGATCATTCCCTTACCCCCTAACCTTAACCATACAGCCAAACCTGTCCCTAACCTTACCCGTATCCCACCTCAATAGCAGCAAAAGAGTTTTGCAATACAACAGCAACACAATAACTACATTGTATTATTTATGTAAGTACATAGTAGTTAAGGACACCTATTATAAAGTGACCAGTATCTGTGTGTATAGGCATGTGTTTACACAGTGTTAAGAGGATAAGTGCTTTCTCTTTGAGCCAAGCACACACAGAGAATGAAGACACTTTGTTTGTTGCTCAAGGCTGATGTTTGAAAAGGTTCCACATACAAACCATCACATTTAACATTAATGGACACACCGTATAAGGACAACACTGTTGTGCAAAGTAAAAAAAAAAAAAAAAAACGCATCTGAAAAGAAAACAGAAAACAAAGAGCAAGGGCGATTCAAAGGCCTTGTAAAACCCAATGCATAGAAACAAGACTCCTTTTGAAACATATCCATTTGAGAAAAACATCCGAACACCAGCTATTTCCATTCAGATGTATGAACTGTAAATCTAGTTGAGCACAAAACTTATACAGTCTCGACATATAAGGTTTGCAAAAGTGTCTAACCATGCCATCGAGTTCTTTAAGTAAAGCTTGTGAAGGAATTAAGACATTTCCCTACTAAAATGCATCAAAACACTAGCTAGAACACTTTTTTTTAAAACTTTACTCGGCTTGATTTTTTAAAATTATTTTGTATTTATTTATTTGTATTCTTTATATATTTATTTATTTAAATAATTGTGACTAGTTTTGTTTTGCTTGTTTTTTGGACATGTAGGCCATCTTTCGGTACCATAAAAAGACCATGGCACATAGTAATTATGCAATACTTTGGTATTGCCATATCATAAACGTTTATTTGGAGCTTTATTTACTACTGTTCAAAGATACACCTGTGTGTACACTCTAAAAAAAAGATGGCTCTTTAAAGGTTCTTTACGCGTAGAAACATATAAGGTTAGCAAAAGTGACTTAAGAAAAGACAAATTGTAACTCTAAACTTGAATGTGTATTTCAGATGCTGTCACGTACCATAACCTCATCATCTGCAGAGAGAAACTGCCACTTAAAACTCCGCAGCGTCTACTAATACAGAACTGTAAGCACAGCGCTAAACAATTTTACTGATAAAATCGTCAGAGCAGCGCTGACAACACGTTTCTGAGCAAGTGTTTGTCCGTGTGTGTGTGTGGGAGTGGGAGAGCTGAGAAACCGGGAGAAAGAGAGTACATAATTAAACGTAATTTTGTGGGAAAAACATGGAAATTATTTGTAGTTTTTATCCTATTGTTTACTATATTGCTTTGCTTGGTCAGTGTTGCTGTGGGTTTTGGTTCTTTTGCTGTTGTAGGTTGTAAAGAAATAACTGAAATCATTTGGCGAAGTGATGTGGAACTGTAATGCAGTCAAGACCTGCCTGGAACTACTTTTGCCGTGCGTTTCCCTGAAAATAATTGCACACCTTAGAACGTTAGTCAGCCAATCAGATTCAAGCATTCAACACTTTCAAAGCATGGTTCTTTATGGAATCTTATAAAAGGCTATTTTCTGTTATTGTTACAAGCCAAAGAACCCCAATTTGGTACCGTTTAGAAGTTACCATTTTCTTAAAAGTGTTTATATAGATGTTTTTGAGTCAAGGCTGTTTTCTCTAAATCGTTTCTGATGTTTAAACATGCAGAAAAAAAATGGTGAGAATCAACTATTGTTTTATTATTCTTAACCACAGCTCTCCACGGTTGAAGGTTACTGCCATTTATCCGACGAATATGATCTCATGGTTGACTGTCACATTGTTACACCTTTTTTTAGACATTACATTACATTCTTTCACATTTTGTTTCTATTGTCTAATGAAGCCTTGAGATTTTCATTTCACCTTTTGTCACAACAAAATATTCCTTTTACTTGTCAGGGAAGCTTAAGGAACTTCTAATCATTCAAGAATAGAGAGTCAGCATGGGTAAAGAGCTGAGATATATTTAATCAACTACATGCTCAGTTGGATAGTTGGGCTGTTCTGCGTATATTATTCAGGGGTTTCCCACCATTTACTGTGTGTGAAGGGTGAAAATGGAAAGCAATGCTTCTGTCCTCTCTTTCTATTCATCTGACACACTCTTTTATTCTCTGTGGCGGTGTTTCTGTGTGTGCCAAGAACCCAATAATACCTTGAGAAAGCTATCTGTTAGCATTCCCATTCATTTCAAACGGCACTCAGCTGGCAAAGGACTCTCCAGATATTCTATTTGAAATCTGCCATCTTTGCTCATTGGCACTCAATGGTCATTGTCCATTTATTAATTTTGAGAAACTCATAACCATCTCATAATAATGATATATTTTCCCATATTATCTTGTAATATTGTGAAACTCTTATTATTATGACTTATTGTATGCCTGCACAATAACACTGTGTGTGCCGTTATTTAAAGCCGTCATATAGTTTGAGGATTGCCTAAGAGTGAAATTGGATCTATGGAGATGTTTATGTCATAGACATGCTGAAATTTCTGCATGATGAAACTTGTCACAACTCAAATTGTGTCATCTTCGGACCAAGCAGCGGAAATCAATAACTCGATTGATGGTGTCTACACTTCAAGACCGTTGACAAATAAGTGACTTTGTTCTGAAGTTTTCTGATGCAATCTATGTGCAATTTGGTCATGGGATGGAAATGATATGGATTTGGAGACAGAGCTCTATTTAAAATGAATATATGCTGGATGATTCTATTAATATCAGAACAATTTATCTGTTTCAGTACAGCTACGTTTTATATGCGAGATCAATATTATACTACAATGCAGATGAAGGCTTTTGCTTGGCCACACTGCATAGCAGTACTGTAATTCATAATAATAAGAAAAATGTTCAGTATTATGAGATATTAAGTCATTACTGTTAGAGTTTTAGTATGATATCCTACAGTACATCTTTCTCTATAATGAGATAAGCCACTACTATGAGAAAATTTCTAAATAGTTTGATATTCTACAATAAGATTTCTCAAAATTATGAGATGGTAAGCCATTATAATGAAAA